>NC_072736.1:67263661-67630339 GCF_026930045.1 Uloborus diversus | reverse complement strand
TTTTTTGTTTTTTTGGCACTCTGCTAGGAATGGCGAACTGTGTCTCACTGAATGAACATGAAAAACGTTTTTTTTTTTACTATTCAGTTCTAAATTCTCTCAGGGAATTTTTCTCGTTCAACCACGAGCACGAAATACTGGATACTAACATGTATGCGGATTATTTATCACTGGAGCTGACATAGTAAGACGAGAAGGGAGAGTTCAACCTCGTTGAAGGGGATTATAAATATCACAAAAATCGACAAGCAGTCCGGGGCGGACTGGGTCCCCTAAGAGGGCGCTAACTTTGACTACCAAAGGGCGCAAAAAAAAAAAAAAAAAAAAAACACGAATGTGCACAGATGGTTAGTGGGCGTAATAAAAGATGAAAAAACGAAGGAGCACACGTTCGAAGGCGCAAATAAAGTAATATAATTTTTTTTTTAATTTTGAATATTTTACGTCTTGAATTCAAATTATGTATTTCGCAATGAAGATTCACGAGTGTGTGTGTAGGCGTGTGTGTTTGTAGGCGTGTGTGTGAGTAGGCATGTGTGTGTGTGTTTAGGCGTGTGTGTGTGTGTGTAGGGCATAGACGCCACCACCCATAAGTTTGGTCTCGCTCGCAGAGGCCAATGGAAGGTGGAGTTCGCAGAGTTAAGTTTTACGCTTAAGTTAAGCCTTGAATAAACAAACGATTTCTGACCATGGCTACAAATGTTTGTTTTCTTAATAAGGCTCAAAATAAAAAAAAAGGAGGCGGATATGTTTGAGGGAGCAAAAAAAAAAAAAAAAAAAAAAACCCGAGGGTGCCGAGAAACAAAGGTGCACAGGTTCGAGGGCGGAAAAAAAAACGAATGCACATGCGTTCGAGGGAGCAAAAAGTATATAACAGAAGGCACACAGGTTCGATGGCAAAAAAAAAAAAAAAAGAGCGGAGGTTCAAGGGCGCAAAGGTTTTTCCCAGACAGCACAGATCTTCCAATATTCGTTGTTATATCGTTGAACTGGTGCAAAACTCATGACATATCACAAACGGATATCGACGCGATGTAGATTTCCTCACGTAGTTGGGCTTTTCCAAATATGGTTGACAAAAGTACGAAATTGGCACAAGTTTCAAAATAAATCCAAAATATGTTTGAAAGTTTACATTTATAGTATATAGCGTATCTCTAATTTTTGTAATCATTTTGACGAGTTTTTACGTTTAATCTGCTCATGCGCAACAATTTCAGTTTAGAAAAATGGCTATTTACTGACTGTTTCCACGTGGTCAGTTGTCGGGTTGTGTATTGTTGCGAGCGTGAGTGTGTAAATGAATTAGCGATTTCTTGTATTAACGTGAAGTAAGTAATTGCTTGCTTTTTAAGTTTTTTTAAATTATGTTTTCTAAATTCAAGAAACAATGTTCTGATCGTCAAGAACGACGTAGAGATAGCTTTGAATTAAAAATTCTCATATTATTATTATTATTATTATTATTATTATTATTATTATTATTATTATTATTATTATTATTATTTTTATTATTTTGTTTTTTTGTTCAGATTATTGCTGGAATAAAATTTGTGAATTGTGCATACAAAAGAAATGGTTTATTGTCTACTTAAATATGAACACAAAATAGGTTATCAATGATTCATAGATTACTGACATGTTTCTTGGAAGTCTTAAATCTTTAAATTTACTTTTTAAAACGCTAAAAATAGTTAAAATTAGCCATTTTTTCTTAAATTATTTAAATAAAATGTACATATTTACTTATATTTGAAATTAATTTAAAAATGATTTCATTTTTCTTGTCTTTCTTAATTATTTTATTGAGTTATATTCCAAATTTGAATTTTATTCAAATGATTTTTTAAAAAATCTTAAGTATATTACTGTTTTAAAAAATTTAGGGGAAAAAAAGTTTTTAAAACTTTCAAAAAAGTGTGCAAACAGTCGATAAATTATTGGTAATTAATTTACCAAGATGCAATTTATGTAGATATTTCGTGACACAAACACATGAGAAAATCGTTGATAAATCCTCTGAAACAGGTTGTTAGTTCATCTAATATTAGTAGATAAATCCATTTAACCTCTAAAATCCGTTGAAAACTCCTCCAGAGCACAATATAACCAACATAGAAATATCGTTGATATTTTGTAAGCATCCAAAAAACGTTGATAATTGCTCTCAAAAATGTTGAAAGTCATATCATATCTACAACGATTTCACGTAAAATCGCTGTGCTGGGCGGACATTTTGCTATTTTATCAACCAGTTCTCTACGAATTTTAGAGGATTTCGGTACATGTGATCACGTTGATGTTACATTACTTCTACGATTTTGGGACGATTTGTGCTGTTTGGGTTAGAGGGAAACAAAAGTGCACAGGGTTGAGTGCATGAAAAAACAAAAGCGCACAGGTTTAAGGCTCCCCCCCCCCCCACAAAGAAAGCAAGAAAGAAATATACAAACTCGCACAAATTTGAGGCCACCGAAAAAAAATACGAAGGCTTACAGAGGACGTTTGAGAGCGCATCGGCCCGCAGGCCAGTCTGCCCCTGCAAGCAGTTATTGCCAGTGACGTTCTCGTCAATTTTTCTGAGGGTTTACTCCGCGTGATCCACTACGTACAATATCTGTGTGCGATCATATACGCAATAAATAATAATAAGAAAATTTTTAAAGCTTGAGGGTATACGTCATATGTCAAAAAAAAAAAAAAAATGTTTGAGAGTATACGACGTATATGGAGTATAATATCCTATGGGATGGGAACCCCCCTGGTCATTGCCTTAACTGACTCCGTGAGTGCGCCTCTACTTCTTCCCAAAAGCCTTATGCGCCTGTGGTTTTTTTAGCGCCCTTGATCATAAGCATTTGTGTGTGTGTGTGTGTGTGTGTGTGTGTGTGTGTGTGTGTGTGTGTGTGTGTGTGTGCCCTCAAACCTGACCATCCCCGTTTCCCTCTCCTTTTTTTCTTTGCTCCCCGAACCTGTGCGCTTGTTTATTTATTTATTTATTTATTTATTTTTTTTTTTTTTGCGCCCTCAAATCTATGCACCTTTTTTTTTTCCCCCGCCTTTCGGGTTTGGGAGTTGGGAGTCAAGGTTGGACCACTCTTAGGGGACCCAGTCCACCCCTGGTACAAAGATCCGTTTTTGGGTCCAAACCGTCAATTTCGAATAAAAAAAGAATTATTCATCGACTTTTTTTCGAAAAGGTCTATTAACCTATTAACCTTCCCAGCACTAACCTAGGCGAACTGAAAAAATTAACGAAATCAGTCCGGTATTTTCCGAGTTTACCCCGGACATATTAATATAGAGTTTGTGTTTTTTTATTGTCCGTTTTCCACGAGAAGACACTTGACTCCTCTTTCGTCACCTGGTATCCGATTATTCTATTTCGCTGTTTTTGGTCGAATCATAGCATTTTGTTGTAAAAGCAACAGTTTTTAAAATATAAGAATAACTAAAATGACAACAGACGAGTGAATCAAGTGATGTAAAGGACGCTAAGACTTTCTTGCACATTAAAATGCACGCCCAGGTTAAGGCTGTCTGGTTGTCCCCTTTTGAAGCGCGTAGATTGCTTATCGATCACCCCGCGTATGGAACTCTGCGTTCAAGGAGGCGTGGCGATGTGCCTCCTCGTGAGAAACGGACACTATATGTGTGATCGTAACTTCAATAAATAAAATAATTTGGGAACGTTTGCAGTTAAAGGTCTGTGGAGTTGACTCATATGCAACAAATGGTGCTTCAAGACGTATATATATATATATATATATATATATATATATATATATATATATATATATATATATATATATATATTTTTTTTATTTGTATTTATTTTATTTTATTTATTTATTTGCATGTTTTTTTTTTTTTTTCAACGTGCACATATTTTCGGACATGGCACTCATGGAAATGAAGCCGATATTTTGATTTTTCATCGAGAAGTACAATCAAAAGCAAATTGTGGAAAAAAAAAAGAAAAAAAAGATCGTTTTGATGATTTTTTTAAATATATTAGGGTATTTTAGGTACGACCTAGAGGGTCCCTCCTTGCGACAAATGTTCTGTTTTTAACTTTTTTTTCTAGTCCCTCAGAAGAATGTTAACGGTAACATAATGCCCTCTCCCGTTTTAAATAAAAAATAACGGTTTTAAAACAGTAAAAAACAGAAACAATTTGAAGGGGAAGGAAGTGGCACTATCTCCAACGCTCTAAAAAGTGATGGGTAGGGGGAAACGGTGGTTATATTTGGATTCAGGGGGTCATTTTTATAATGACATTTTGCACAATATTTTACAGAACAGGCTGATACAATCGACATTGATAGTGTTATTAAAGATTTACCGTTGATTAAAAGTAGAAAATTAATTGTTTAGGTTAAGAAGAAAAAATATTTTCAGGTATAAATATACAAATCTATCAGGTAATTTATAATCATATTTTTGTTTTTTCTTCTTTCCAGTAAAAGGTTTAAGAATTACTACCAGTATATAGTTTTTGATCACGTTTAAAATGTTTTGATTTAAGAAAAATATTATCTCTCATAATTCGATATTTTTTGAAAAATATTTCGATCAACAATATTTCCTGTTGACGTAAGATTGTATTAAAATGTAAAACTTGCTTTGGATAATAAAATACTGTTTTCGTTCTGTAAAATGGTAAAAAAAAATTTTTATTGGGGGGGGGGGGGGGAGTTCATTTAGCAGAAGCGTGTAACAGGGGCGGCAAATTTTGTGCCTGCCCCGGGCGGCAGAAACCTACGCTACGCCGCTGCTGCTTCCAGCTCGGTTATTCACTAATCCGGACTGATGAGTTCAAAAAAGAACGAAACTGCAGTCCCTGGATGTGGTAACGGTGCTGTCCGGTATATTGTCTGTGATGTTTTCTGCCCTGGTTAATAACCGGTATATAGGCCACGAGGGACGAAATCTGATCGTGTCAAGTCGTTTACCATTCCTTGTAACTACGTGAATTTTTGTATTTGCCATCGTATAAAGTGTCCTTGACAAGAAAATGCAAAGTTCCCACCCTCAAACTTGGACATTTTTTTTGCAAACGGAGAAACGAATATCGTCAAAATCCATTGATTTGATTTGACTAATAAAAACAAATTCTCTCAAGAGATGGAGCTGCGCATACTGCATATTGGATGAAAGTAGTAGTTTACTTGGGATTTAAAGAAAGAGCAAGGATAGGATATTTTATTTCTCTTTTACTCTTATATTGTTTCATTGAAATCTGACTGAAAAAAGATGTTTATATCTTGTTAATTTTTGATCAATGGAGTAGTTTTTCTTTTTTTTAATAATATGGCAGCGCCTTGGGAGCTATGTGTTCGCTATTGAGAAAAGAAATAGGAAACTTAATTTTGCTTTCAGAAAAAAGTTTTGCTAAAGGAATATAGAGATCGTTGACTTGAATTAGCACACTGGTTACCAACCTGTGGGTCGCGAGTTTTTAAAATATTTTGTAGTGTATCACACAACTTAAAAAAAAAAAAAAAAGTAAAAGTAGAGAAGCTAGTAGTTCGATACAAAAAAATAAAATAAAAGGAGCTTGTAGCGATTTCTGGAAACAATTTTTAAATTAATTTTAAAAGAAAAACATTTTATCAGCAGCGCAAAAGTAAAAAGATGGTGCACAGATCCATGCCCCTAGCTAGAAGTTCAAAATTAATTAATTAGATCCTACAAAATATAAGTTCCTATGAAATTAGTTCCAATTCGCAACTCCAATAAACTATGGGGGCGCTGCAGTCAGTGTCTAATGGCGAATGAAAAAGGTAAAACTAACAGATGCCGTAACTTATCACTTGCTTTGAAGCTTTGTGAATGACTAATTTTTCATCATGTTTGTGGGAAGCTTTCTTTTCTATTCTTTTGAAATTACATTACACCAAAAACTGTTTGAAGCCTGTAATTTACCCCCCTCCTTGCCCTCCCAAAAAAAAAAACCGGTGGAATGTAATGTTTTACCTTTTTCGGTAGTATTGTTAATCACCGCAAGGTAGCGTATTCTGTTTAAAAGATGTTTTCCTCATCTAATCAATTTTATGTATATGTATGGCAATGTAAAATTTAAATGAAATTATTTCTGCTTCTACTCAATATTTTTAAAATAGTCGAATTGTAAAAATTTTAATCTTTCAACTTTTTAATCCTTTCTAACAGCGAACATTCGTAAGATGTTTTTTTTTTTTTTTTTTTTTTGAAAAGAACGACAGAAATGATAATTCTAAGTAATATTCCGAGTTCAAATGAGCTAACTTATTAATTTGAGCAAATTTTTGTTCAATCTTCAAACGGCGTGTGTGTACGCTTTTTATTTATTTATTTTTGAAGTAGCAAGTACATTTCAAAAGCAGCTTGCAGTCGCTTCATTAAAACACACAGTTGTAGTTGTAGTTAACTACATTTGCAATGAATTAATTGTAGTTGTACGTCGCGCTACAAAAAAAAAAGTAGTTTTTCCTACGACAGGTTGTGGCATTATTTCTATTTTAAAATTTAGACTTAGTTCTTAGCCTATATTATATATATATATATATATATATATATATATATATATATATATATATATATATATATATATATATATATATATATATATAAACATAATTTCTATTCTCCTTTATAGCAATCAGGCCCAAGACTGGGATTTCTCATTAGTTCTAAAGAATTTTACCAAACAATACCAAAATGTGATCTGCAATGGAATGGAAAGGCTTGGAGGAAATAGCTTCATCCTGATGACTGATGCTATCAAGGTTTTTTAATCTGAAATCTGAAGTTATCAGTTTCAAATTCGCAGAGTTATATATTTCACTTCGTTACCAGGTTAATGGGGCTATAGCTCTCCCCCCCCCCCTCCTTCTCCCAATGAGGTCAGAACTTGCACTGGATAAAAACGGATTTTCAAAGATTTAAAATATTGCAATACTTTTACAAAGAGAGCCTAAAACTGCTTTTATGCCTCTAATTTCAGAAAATTTTGTGGGTGAGCCCCCGCTTCCCCCTAATGTCATCAAAGATTACTTAAAATTGCATTTTTAGCACACTATTTTCGAATATTTCTAGAGAAAAATTTTTTAGCTTTTTCTTTCTTTCCAATTTACATAATATACACCCATTTTTTGTACAAACATAGAATGAAATTTATTTTGGCGTTTCAATTTCCAACTACTTCAGGTATGAGACTGCTCTATTTATATTTATCGTCACCTAAGTGAGCTTTAAAGCATGTAGGACGGAGAAGGGCTCCCGAATCTCCTTCCCCTAACAATACCATAAAAAATGCTTAATGTTGTTTTTCTAGCTTTAATGTAGAAATTTTGTAGAGAGTCCTCAAACACTAAGACTAAAAAAGATTCATTCTTAGACCTTCAAGATTGGAACATTTCCTTTAGAGACAACCCATTTCATCAAAATGTAAATTAAAATTGTGTTTTCAGAACTTCAATATCAATCAGAAGACAGCCCCCGAACCCCAACGTGACTTCTAGCATAGTCCAAGAGCACTGGAAATGCGTTTCAAAGACTTCGATTTCAAAAAAGTTTTGGAGAAGTTCTCCGAACACTCACTTTTTTCCTAATATTACTGTAAAATACAGAATAAAATGTGTATTAGGAAACTTCAATTTATAAATTTAGCCGAAGAAGATACCTAAATTCTTCTCCACACGCTTAACGTTTTTAAACAGAGCCAAAAATTACTCTTCTAAGACTTCAACTTTTATAAACTTCCGGAGGGTCCCCCCGAGCACCTCCTTCTTAGTATCAGCACAGATAGCTTTAAATTTCGTTTTAGAAAATTCCTCGGGAGAATCCTCGAACCTTTTCTCTTCTTATGCAGCGTAAAATAGACTTTTTGAAAGTTTCGGGAGGGAAGGAGGACGATAGAGTCAAGAAGAGGCATAGGGTTTTCTTTCATCTATCTTTCCCAAACTTAAACCTAAGGTTACAACTTTAGGACCTCAATTTTGAAAAAAATCCGGAAAATAAAGACTTGGCATCACTTTCGTGACATTAGGATATCCCCCTAACGTTGACGACGAAGGCGTACAGTTGAGGTTTTTTTTCGATCTGTAGGGTCAAAAAACTTCTATCAGGCAGCCCGTGAACTTTTTCCATTTCCAAAACGACACGCCACCAAGGACAGCCTTTTGAAGACTTAGTTGTTAAAATATTTTCATAGAGAGCCTCCAAAAATTCTCATTTTCAAAACTTAACCAATCATCGACTAAAATTGTGTCTTTCAGACTTCACTGACGAAACTTTTCCAGAGAGAGAGTCTCCAAACCCTCTTCATTTCCTAAACGTCACCAGTTATAGCTTAAATTGGAGTGTTCAATGTCAAAAGACTTTCGGAGGAAAGCCGCCTAGTAACGTAAATTCACCAGAAGTTGCGTAAAACTGCTTCTTAAAGACTCCAATTTTGAAAAAATTTCAAAGTAATTCACCAAAGAATTCCTCTCCTAGCGTCCACGAAGATAGTCTATAAGCTTGATTTCCCGAGTTCTACAGGGAAAGACTTTGAAAGAGAGCGCCTGGACCAGGTCCGGATCTACAAATTTTAGCTTCCCCCTGCAACAAAATGTATAGGACCCCTCCCAAGGCCAGCAGTGTATATTTGCAATGTTAATAAGTCTTAATGCTATTTTTTTTTTTTTTCAATTTTCCTCATTTAATTTCTTAGGCCGTTAGGCCCCCCCCCCTTAAGGACGTGCCCCCCCCCCCCGCATCACGGGGATCTGCGGGTGCGTAGATATGGGAATGCCCTGGACCGTCACAGATAGCATAAAATTGCGTTTTTAATCTTTTATTTGCACAAATTTCAGGAAAGAGCATTCGATTCCCTAGATCGCTGGCTAAAGCAAGCTTGAAACTGACTATTGTAAAAGAAAATACTCGGGAAGGAACTTCAATCCCCATCTCACCTAACTTTACCGCCAAAACGTTCCGGAAATTATGTTTTTGACATCAATTTTTCCAATTTCTGCGGAGGTTCCTGAACTCCTTCACACATCCGCTTCTTTTTACTACCTTTCTCTTGCAATAGCTGGGGTATAAAGTTTATACCCAAGCTTTTGTCTTCGTTTTTTCGATAGGGAACCATACCATGTTTGCACACCTCTTTCTGTTATGCAAATGTATTTTTATCTACCAGTGTGATAATCTACTCAGCTTTATAAGAATTTTTTTTCAGAGCGTGGTTTTTTGCTACTCCAGACTCATGAGCATAATGCTAGAACGCAACTGCAATCTCGATGCTGTAACTGACATTTTCGGTGTTTGCTTGCAATTCCGTCTTAACTTTTGGCAGTGGGGCGGTGATTTGTAGCTTTATATCCAACTGAGGTGCATATAGTGTTTTTAGACCTTTAAAATGTTCGCGAAGTTATTTATATTCTTCAGTATATTGTATAAGGTTATTTCAAGTAAAAAATCGTATTTAAAATCCTAAATTTTTCGGGAGAGGGACCTCTAGTAGAGAAAATTTCACATTGTTTAAACAAGGATGTATGTCCCTCGAAGTGCGATGCCCTCCCCCCTCCCCCCACCGAGATTGAGGGTATCCGGAAAAACGACGAAAAAGACCCTCTAAAACGGGATTCGGGATTTCCCACTTGGACCGAGGTTAGCCCCCCCCCCCTTGCTCGAGTTCTAGATCCGCCACTGCGGGTGCAGATGCTTTGAAAGAAATCAAAAATGAAAAGGATAGGAAATTCTGAATTCTTTAGTGCGAAAAAGAAAGGCTGGGTTCCATGGTAGGTGCGGACAAAAAACTAGCACAAAAAGAAGAGGAAAAAAAAAAAAAAAGGAGTTGTTCGAAGAACTTAAGAAGAAATCGAATAACAATATGTCTCACCAACAGCTTGTGATTTAGCTTCTAGCTTCAAAAAACACAAGCAACTATGGTTTTGACGACAGTGACAGAGAACCAGGACAAAATTTCACAAAAAAGATAAATGTTTGGTAACGATGGAAATACTTGACATTTTCTCAACCATGCTCGGATATCTTGAACAACACCTTTCTATTCTGAAACAACAGCGGGATGATCACATCGAGTGCTAGGTAGATGTCAAAGGCTCTTATGTACTCAAGATTTAACTACTTTAGGGTCTGTTTCAGTTATCTGAAAAGAAGAGGAACTCTTTAAGAACATTACATATTTTTCTTGTGCTGAAGTCTATATTCGAGCCTGGCTGCCTTCTCCCCCCCGGAAGCTGTTAGAGCTCCCTATCCGGATTTTCTATTCATGCGTCAATTGATCAATTATAAGGATATTGATCCAGAAATCAGTAAAGTTACTCTCAAAAATTTTTCAAACCATAGCTAAAATTTGGCTCACGAAACTATGGCTCTTTCCATAATAGATGATATTATTCCAACCACAATTAAGAGAATTATGACTCAAATTATGCACAGGCTGTTCTTTTGTCCATTGAAACAAGATAAGAGGGTGGGAGCAATAAAATTTTAACTTTCGAAGAATGCCCTATAACTAAATGCCACCCTAATAAACATATTGCGCATAATGTATTATTGGGAGTATACCCTCAGAAAAACTGATTGGAGTATCACTAACTAAGAATTATATAAAAAAAAAAAGCAGAAATGTCAAACTTTTCAGAATCTCATTATTTGTTGTACGAGGGCAAATCAAAAAGTCTTTGCGCCTTTTTTTTTTTTAGCCAAAATACGACTGTGAATACAAAGCTCATAGCAACTCACAGGCAAATGCAGCTGAAGTCCAGGCCTTGCCCCTAGTGATTTTAAAGATTTCTGTCCACTGAAGAAGTTTCTGGCGGGACAGAAGCCAAGAACGCGGTCCGACGGCGATTTCACAGGCAGCCGGAAGAATTCTACGACAGAGGGATCTCTAGTTTAGTGCTGCGATAGGACAAATGTCTGAACCGGTGTGGTGACTATGTGGAGACATAATGTAAGGTACGTAGTACGCTACGCATATTTGCAAATACCTGTATGCACCTGTTTTTGGAGAATAAAAAATAGGCGCTAAAACTTTTTGATTTGCCCTCGTACTTTGTATATCTGTTTACGAAACATTATTTAACACAAGAGTTAACATTTAAGTATTTATTAATTGTTTAAATAATAGGAAATCAATTGTTTTACTTAAACAAGCCACACTTGTTTAATGGAAGTATTACCAATATCATAAAGTGTTTATGACATCTCAAAATACTTTGGGTTGGGGTAAAAAAGGAAAGTCTAATTCATGGCTAAGTGTTTCTTCGGGGAAAGCTATTGTGTGCACATTTCATCAAAATCCTAAGAAAAACTTGAGTTTGTGTTGTTAGATTTACATCAATTACTACTTATCTGCTCTCAAAATCAGCTCTAACAAAATTTTGTAATTTTTTTCTATCTTTTTTTCTGCCGCTAATACTATGGTTTCTAGTTCTCTTTTTTTTTACCCCCCTCCCCCCCGTTTAAAACCCTCAATCGCCGCCTCTGGGTAACACACCTGCGAATGTCTAAAAAAAGTGACAATTTTCGATACAATGTGACACAAAGATAATTAATTTAGGGAAATATATTAATTTCAATATTTAGACGCTAGATAGCAGCACCATTTTTTTTTCTCATTGAGTTAGATCAGCGTTTCTTAATTTCTTTTATTTAGTGGAACCTTTTTTAATGCTCACTTTTTTCGTGGAACCCCTGGTGTTTCAATAGTTTGCAGCCAATATTCTGTTTCAGAGAATTCCCCGGTTCTTACCTCAAAGAGGCTACCACATTAACTATTTGTCATTAAATCGCTAATGAAATACATTTAATTATAGGTCATTTTAATTATTGATGATTGCTAATTACTATTCCTTATTGTAAAATACCAGTACACTTTATTTGTGATTCTGAGAAATACTCAGAATTTTTAAAAGGGATAAATAACCGCAGAATTTATGCATGAGTTATATGATTGAAATATCTTCTTAGTTAGGAAAAGAAATACTGATGTGCTTTACCTACAAAAATGTTAATAATTCACTTAAATTTACGTAAAAAAAGTTTTTAAACTTTAAAATTAAATATTTTAAAATATCTCTTTTTTTTAAACATTTTTTTAAAATTTATTTACAAATCTAGAGTTTTTGATGTCACTGTGTGTTTCCTTAGACAGAAGTAGAGCCGCTGTATGTATAGGGACCTTAGACAGAACTAATCCATTTAGACCCTCGGGACCAGAACACCTCCTTAAATTGGTCATCATTCGTTAAATGCTTAAATTGTCCTCTCAAATGCTGCCATAGATACTTTTAACTTTTCACTCCAGAGTCCCCCTACCTGCCACTATTTGTGGCTTAACCAGTTGGATGGAACCCTGAAGACAGCAATGAATTTTTGAACCAGACCGGTACCGAGCAATCTGTGGTCCAGCACCCCCAGAGGTATTGTTTCACTTGGAAGACTTTGACCACGAGCATATTTAACGTCCCCCAGTCACCATTAATGAAGACGGTGGATCTTCGACCAGCGTGGATCGAACCCGGGAATCTCCGGTCACCGATGCCTTACTGATCACGACCTTGCCATAGAGATTGGGAGAGTGGGTAGTATCAGGGGCAAAATATTTGAAATTGATGTCAAAAATCGTAATTTATGGCAATATTTGGTAATGTTGTAGGAGAGAGATTTGGGGCGCTTTCCCGAAATTTGTTCAACGTTGAAGTCACTTTTAAACTATTTTTGGCGATATAAGGGAGTTAATAGCTTCTTCCTAAACTTTTTCAAAACTGAAGATTTTAAAACCCGGTTTTATGTTATCTTTGGAGACATTAGCTGAAAAATGGGCTGTTTTGGAGAGATCTCGAAAAAATTTCGAAGTTAAAACCTTAAATGTACCATTTCATGCAATTTTTGATCAAAAATTTGCATTATTTTAGGCAAGAAATAAAATTGTTCCCATAGTGGCTATTCCAGAGATGGGTAATAATGCTTAGATTAGATGCGAAAATGCCAATAAATATTTTTTTAAAAGGCGTTATTTTTGTCGATCTTTTTAGTGACAAATTTGAAAGGTGTGGGAAGAAAATATACGAATCTCATGGAACCCCTGAGAGAGCTCTGTGGAACCCTGGGGTTCCGCGGAACACAATTTAAGAAACGCTGAGTTAGATCAACGTCTCCTCAATTAGGAGGCGTTGATTAGAAGCGGAGATTTCGATTGACATGACTAAGCACAAGTAAAGAAAATTAAATAAAAGTAGAATTCGTGTACCTAGTTACTTAGTACCTGTATGTCGGTCAAACTCAGGGCCGACGAGAGGCCATGTCAGCCCAGAAAGAAACTAGGGGCCCGGTCAATGAAGGTGTCCGCCTCGGATTCGGACAAGTATAAATTTAATACGTTTTTTGACGGGAGGGGGACCCGCCGACCAAACTGACAAGGGACAGGAAAAAATCGCAAAATGTATTTAATGTTTATAAAAAGTAAGGGGAAATGAATCTAAATTTTAATGACCACAGTTTCAATTTGTTCTATAATTATTTTTGGCACAAAATATCTTGATACTTCAGATTTTATCTTTTAGAAAAGTTTTAGTGTACGATTTTGGAATGTGAAACAACAGGAAATCTTGCTACCACAATCCATCAATATCTAGTGTCGTGCTCAGGCCCAGATCTGCGTACCCGCAGACCCCGCAGTGCGGGGGGGGGGGGCGGAGGCACGTCCTTAAAAGGTCTAACGGCCCAAGAAATTGAAAAAAAAAAAACATTAACACTTATTAATGCTGCAAATATACTCTTCTGGCCTCTGGGGAGAGCAGATTTTGTTGCAGCGGGGCCCATAATTTACAGATCCGGGCCTCGTGGTTCTTTGCCAATGTAACTGAAGATGAAAGTCGTTTTTGTCCCGTTTGCTCCGAAAAAAGTTATCTTACCTCTTGAAACACCACGAAGAAAATCAATTAAAGTAACAAAGTTATATTGGAAAATGCATCTTTTGGATATTTCTCTTGAAAATATCCCAGGCTTGTGCTAGTCTTCATTTTTCGTCATTGAATACTCATAATAGTAGAGTCGCTATTCGCAAAGTTGTTCTTCTTGCTTCGTGGTATAAGTTTCACTTACAATTGAAACAATTTTTTTCTAATTTTTAATAACCTATCCATATTATATAGACCTTAAAACCAACAAGATAGATTGATATTTATCATCAGACCTTGGCTTAACTTTCTTAGAACCCGAGTCTATTATTTTATGCTAAATATTAATTCAACAATACGTCTTTACAACATCATGTGGCTCTTTGTCACCTGTTCTATATTCGTTTGGATTTTTTTTCTTT
Organism: Uloborus diversus; assembly: GCF_026930045.1. Lineage (NCBI taxonomy): Eukaryota > Metazoa > Arthropoda > Arachnida > Araneae > Uloboridae > Uloborus > Uloborus diversus. The sequence goes on along the minus strand of NC_072736.1, from coordinate 67,616,016 downwards.
TTGTAGCTTTTTAAAATTGGTTCGGAGATAGATTTTTTTTTTCTTTTTGAAAAGTTTCACGCTTTGTTGATATATGCATCCATGCAAAAATTATTAACTGTTTTGATTGTATATTTAGCTGAAGCTTGCATTGTCCGAAAATTAAGATTAGTGGATTAAAGATGTTTTGATACAGTGATTATTAGCATAGACTAATAATAAGAGTAGACCGAGCTATGGCAACCCTTTTGCTGCTCATAAACCAAACCATGTGACTGGTGGATATCCTAGCAACAGCGGGCGTTGATCGAAGCAGACGATCAACGCGAGCGAGAAATAAAATAAATAGAATTGATGGAACACGGAAGAATGAGCTTTTATGAAATCCTATTTGTAAATTTGTTATTCTAAGTTGCAAATATTTTGTTAATACAGTGAGTTTTTCGTTTAGATAGTATTGAGCATTTTATTTAGTCAATTTCAATGACTCTGTAAGCAATTAAAGATGCAAGTGGCCAAAACGAAAGACTTTTATACCCACAATTTCAAATTAAGATACCTATTAGAAATATTTTGCGTTAACGCAAAACGTTTACGCCATTAAGTTCACGCCAACGCTGACGTAGCAGTTCCAAATGAAATAAAAGTTACTGAAAACTGATCAAAAACTAATTACTAATGTCAAAATAATGCATAACTAAAAGAAAAACAGTTCAATCTCTGCACCTCGAAAAAAATATGATGAAAATACATTACGTCTTAAAATACATGTCGAGTGCCAAACTATAGATAATGTTGCCATCTAGCAACCATGCTGCCAAAGTTTTCGCCAAGCCTTTCCACCAGTCACATGATGCATCCATGAACCAATTTTTTTCATCAGCAAGTCTGAGAAAGTTCGGTCTACTCTTATTATTAGTCTATGATTATTAGTCTATGATTTAAACTTTTTAACTGTTGTCATCTTGTGTTTGTAAACAAATAAATGTTTGTACTTATTTTAAGCAAGGCTTTTAAAATAATTTTCAATTTTCATTCTTTGCTTTGTTTTGAGATAAATTGGAATTTGGGATGGTCGTCAAGTTTTGCCGTGTGTAATTTTGTTTTTGTTGTGAATATTGCTTCCTCGTCAAGCATGGGGAGGGATCAGAATTATGAGAATAGAAGAAAGTTTAGTGATGGCCACAACATACTAATAGTTTTAAAGGTAAACGCACCAATGCACCATTGGAGGATAGTAGAATCAATAGAATCAAATCGTTTAGCTTTTTTTTAGGTTCTAATTAAAAAAAAATCAATTGTTTTTCATCATTATTGCGTCATTTTGTTACAAAATGTCCGTTACTATCCGTTGATATAACAGCCTGGACATTTTAGAGAGTTAAAAACTTTTTGATAAATAGTTTAATATACTTAATATAGTACTTCCTTTTCCTCAAAATAAAAATAGCGGCAATAAAACTATTGGAAACTGAATTTAAAAAAATGGAAAAGAAGGGGGAGGGGGTGCTCTATTTCAAAATGGGTGTCTGATAATCAAAAAAGGTTGTCACATTTGGATTCAGGGTGTCATTTTGCATAAGAATCAGCAAAAATGCTGTTAGAATCATTTTTTGGGGATATATATATATATATATATATATATATATATATATATATATATATATATATATATATATATTTTGCCCGCGCAGTTGTTATTGCTATGAAATGATTTTGAGATAATTCTTACTTATTTAAATTGTGTTAAAGCAATAAATAAATAAAAAAAATAATTTGAATTTTGTCATCTTGAATTCAAATTATGTTTTTCGCAATCACGTGTGTGTGTATATGTAAGCGTGTGTGTTTGTGTGTGGAGGTAGGCATGTGTGTTTGTGTCTGTGTGCAGGCATGAGTGTGTGGGTAGTTGTGTGTATGTGTGTGTGGGGGTATGTGTATGTGTGTGTAGGCATATGTGTTTGTGTCTGTGTGCAGGCATGAGTGTGTGGGTAGTTGTGTGTATGTGTTTGTGTGTGTATGTGTTTGTGTATGTGTGTAGGTGTATATATGTGTGTAGGTGTGTGTATGTATGTGTGTAAGTGTAGGATATTGACGAAACCTGGAGACGGTTTTCGCTAGAGGTGCAGCATCGTGAGGACCCGGTCGACGGTGATGCTGTGGAGGGTGGCGGTGGGAAAAATGATAGGACATCAAAAACAGTCAAATGAAAGCAATAATCAATCGTGATTTCTCAAAAAATTAAATAATAGAATTAATTTCGTGATTTGGAACAAGTGGCCACACCAAGAAAAAGACTTAGCAATTTAAACTTCACTCACTTAATTGTATGCTCTAAAGAAAAACTTTTGAAATTAATTATGAACATTCTTGTAACGAGATATTGTTCATGAAGGAGGAAGAGTTACATGTCTGTCATCACGCACAACCATTCATTCACATAAACATGATTATTATTTATTTCTTTATAAAGGACGATAGTTTCAAATCACCCTCCCACACTATATGTGTTTATTCACAGTTAGAGAAAAACACAAATTCAGGTATAACGAATTTCCATTTATTTTACTATCATCATACCACATTCTTAGAAATGAATATTCTTTTTATTGGTGGTATATTTGTTAATTTTTAAGTAAACAAATATTTTATGTCTGCGGATAAAAGCCGCCCCAAAATCGATTGTTTGATTGTTCAGATATTTCTTCAAATATTGGTCGATAGATAGCAGCACCATTTCTTTTATCTCGCTGTAGAGTTCAGCCGCTGCACAGTGGAGTATTTGACTGAAAATCCTGGCCAAAAGTCCAAAATTAAAAATTTACCCGATTTTTATGAAAATTTATTCCATGATAGTTGACTAACTGGTGCATCGATCGGCACCTGTTTTGGAAACTTGAGTCACATACAATTGCTCATAGCCTCAGTGAAAAATGAGATTTCTATAAAAATTTTCGCTTTTTTGTTACGTTTCAGCTTAATTATTACGTTTCAATGTAGATTTTTTTGTGGCTTCCTAAATGAATGGAATTGAACCAAACCAATTTTACGGTATAAAGAAATGTCAGGGCTTAGTGCTAATTATAAATCAAAGTAAATATTTTTATTTTCTTTTAGTGAAAAAAAATAAAGAAAACTTGGTACGTGAGATTTTTAAAGGCTTTTCGCCTTAATTTATAACTAGAGAAAGCTTTTTAAGTGGGTGTCGGGCTTGGTCGTGCTGTTTTGAAAGTTGCATCGTATTTGGCAAAGTCTCTAGTGCTAATTTCAGCAAAAAAATCTTCCGCCTACAACTGCCCTTTTTTTAAATGATTTTTTTTAAAAAAAAGTGCATAATCCGATCTTTTTGTGACAAGTCATGATTTTAAACTGAATTTACCTACAAAGATTTAATAAATTTTCAAAAAAGTTATCATAAGTACTACTGAATGAAAAGATCGACATATTTGAGCGCACAAACAACAATAAAATTTCAGACACGAGTTTCATGGTTATGAGAAACCGCTTCATCAATGTGTAAAGATGTAAGTTATGGAATGAGAATCATCCAATTAATTTCGAAAACGCTTACCTTTATGCATCGCTAAAGAGATTCACTGCACCCCTAAAACATGTGTTTGCGTTCAGTTATGTTAATTTTCTCATGTACGTTAATGAGTTAATAAATTATTTTGTGATCTCGCTAAGAAAATTTGCTCTTCCTTAAAATTGAGATAGATTTTAGATAAAATAAATAAATATTTATATTTTTTCAGCTCATTGCTGCAAATAATGTGCCGGGGGAGGGGGTCTTTCCCCCTTATACGTAGCAAAATGGGGGAAATACCCCCCCCCCACACAAACACTTGCTAGCGTTAGGAGACAATTGTAATTGTCTCCTAACGTTCCTACGCTAGCGAGCTATCCATATTTAAGGCATTTTACCTACTCATTGTGAAATTAAAGTTATATAAAATTTTAGTTCCAAATTTGTTCGTGCAATTTTTAGCCAGACACATCACACGATGTAAAACTAAGGATCGACCCAAGGTACGAGTACAATATATACAATTCAAAAACAAAGAGCTTTTGAATATCCATTTTCGAGTGTTTTTGCAATTATAATATCCTAGTTCATTTATTTATTTATTTATTTTTTTCAATAGAAAAAAGGTTCTTTGTAACCCCGAAACCCTTGTCTTTAATTCTTTTTGTGCATGATTAACTCAGGGTTTTAATAATTGAAACCAAACGAAAAGAATAAAATTGATTATTTTTTTGGTTTCAAATTAGTGTTTTGTACAGAATACTAGGATTTTTTTAACCGCTTTTTGCTCTTTCCCCCCCTCGAACAGTGCACTTAATTACATATCTTCTAAGGAAAACAGCAGTTCGCATCGAACATGTTTACTTATCACTTGTCTAAGCATTATTGGCAAAGAGCCAACCGTGGCATTCATTTCGGATCGAGTGAAAATTATTGAAAATTTTTATTTCAACTCATTGAAAAAAAATTCATTATAAATCAGTGAAAGAACATAACTTCGCCGTTTTCGCTGTAAATGAAGGTAAGGTGTTTATATTATTTCCTTAAAAAGTTTCAGAGCCATAACATTATTAGAATAATGGATGCAAGAATTTTAGTTTACATGGATTGAATAATTGAAAAAAGTCGAAAAAGTGACCTCCCTTTGTAAATTCTTAGAAATTCGGTTAATTACGTTAGAACTTCAAACAAACCATAATCTTGAAGAAAATTATTTTTCCTATATAGTGATGCATTGGTTTTTTTTCTACGTTTACTAGGATCGTTTTTACGGTCGTAAACATGCAAAAGTCTAAACCGTGGATAAAATATTGAATATTTCATTTTCTAATTCAAATTTTAAAAATCGAGTTTCAAATTGTAACATTAGACATTTCAGACAACTTGTATACCAAGTTTCATGTCTATAAGTGGGATAGCTTCGCCGTACAGCGCACAAACGCACACAAGGATGTCGCCTTCAGAAGGGTGAAAATTTCAAACTAGTTTTGGCCAATATTTTCAGTCAAATACTCCACTGTGCGCTGTTTTCCCCACGATTCTTATCGTCAATCCGCTAGATGGCAGTGCGGTACGGGAGCACGCTACTTTTGACGGAGTTGACATTAGTAGATGCTGGATTTAGTTATAGTTCGGTGATGAGTTAATTTTGTTTTTCGCATTTCGTAAAAAACTTATGAAGTAGTTTTAAAATATTTTAATGGATATATCAAAGCCGGGTCATTTCACGTCAAATCGCCTAATGTCATGCGCCGTCATGTCTCAGATTTTGTCCATTATTTTTTTACAAACAGATATCTATGAGAAAAGCCCAAATTATGTTTTAAAGATTTTTGAATAAAAATTACGTTTTGGAGAATTTTTTCAAAAATTCGATTTTTGCTCATTTTTTGGAGTCATCGTTTTGGCATGAATTCAGAAAATCTCTCTAATTTCTTTATTTTTCAACCAATTAAGCTGAATTTCGTATCAATTTCAAGCTAATATTTTTCTTTTCAGTGTGAACGACTGAAAGTATTCTATATGAACAGAGTTGGGTGTTGCCACTCTTTATCTTAAGTCAGTTTTTATGTTTTTTCAATTGGGAGATTAAATAAGTTACATCTCAGCAGTACCTACTACGATCTGCATCAAATTTTTTTTGTAGCATTTTAAAACCATTCTCTTGCTATGTAGAAAAGTAGAATGCTTGCTAAGTAGAATGGTGTTTTTGTTGTTTTGAAATAAAAAAATAAAGCTTGTTTTGCAGAAAATACAAGTTTTCTATTGCTTTAAATCCGTTTTAAGCTTAAAAAACGCTAAAAACTTTTCAAAACAATTAATACTGGACTCTCAAAGGATTTGTATCAATAGTTAATCTCTAAAACGTTGTTTACTTTTGAAAAGAATGGGGTCCTTTATTTTGAAAGTATTTTGTTCTGAAAGAGTCTTCTTAAAAACGTAGGATCTAACCATTTTTAAAATAATTTGTTTAAGTTTAATATTTTAAAAATATTACTTAAATCGGTGATCTTTCATTGTTTACATTTCTTGCCGATGACATCACAAATGATGAAATGCCAGTGTTGCCATTCACGGGCCAAAATATTTAATTAGTATCTTTACTTACGTGTATTGGCAACGATATGTTTAATAGCAAACGTAGAGCGCAATTTTAATTCGCTTCTTGATTATCATAACGTGGAAACGCGGTGCAAAGATGCGCTAAAAAGCATTTGTGACGTCCTCAAGACCACGCCTTGTTTGAAAAATCGGTCATTTAAAAAATTAATTAAAAAATAACTGTTGGGAAAATGAAAGAATTTTCTGGTTCCATGTTATTTTTTTTTTTTGCTTATTGTATCAATTTCAGTGACTAAAAGTACTACTTTTGACTGAAGGAAACAACCCTATTGTGCAAAAACCTCCGTTTCAGACTTCTCAAAAATAAATAAATAAATAAATAAAAAACACTTTTGATTGAAAGTGTACTAAATATTAAGAATAATAATTTGAAGAATAGTATAAAAATATTTCTAATGGCATTATTTAGCTTTTTTTTTTTTTTTTGACAATAAAAGTTGGGGGGAGGGGAGAATAATTACTATTGAAAAGTTTTCTTAAATTTGTTTGGATTACGTAACACCTGACAATGATCTTCCGCTCTTACAATACTCATGCAATACGCATCATCCTAGTTAATCGACACATAGCTTTCGTCGCTTATAAAATGTGAAATGAAAGGCATGCTTGTGCGGACGGCAGTTTTAAAAAAAATTACTATTTCCTTTGTATCAGAAGATGAAAAAGTCAGAATTTCTATCAGTAAGTTTCAAAGAGACTTTAAAATATACTTCAATCAGCAAAAATAATCTTCTTCAGAGAAACCTAGAGTTTTGGAGTACTTACTGTAAGTGTGGAAGTTAATTGTCAGAATCCAAACAAGATTACGCTAATAAGGAAAGTTTTCAACAGCATTTTTTTCCCATCCTTTAATGTCAAAAAAAAAAAAAAAAAAAAAAAGCAAGAAAATTTTATTAAAAATATTTTTATACTATTCTTCAAATTATTATTCTTAATATTTAGTACACTTTCAATCAAAAGTGTTTTTTTTTAAATTTATTTATTTATTTTTGCGAAGTCTGAAACGGAGGTTTTTGCACAATTCTTTTCAAAACTAAACAACTTTTTAGCGATTAACTATTGATACAAATCCTTTGAGAGTCCAGTATTAATTTTTCTGAAAAGTTTTTGGCCTTTTTTAAGCTTATAAAGCATTTAAAGCAACAGAAAACTAGTATTTTCTGCAAAACAAACTTGGTTTTTTTTATTTCAAAACAACAAAAAACACCCTTCTCTTTTTTTCTTCATGGCAAGAGAATGATTTAAATATGCTACAAAAAAATTGATGCAGATCGTAGTAGGCACTCCGGAGATATAACTTACTTAATCTCCCAATTGAAAAAACATAAAAACTGACTTTAGATAGAGTTAGTGGAAACACCCAACTGTTCATAGAAAACTTTCTGTCATTCACACTGAAAGAGAAAAATATTAGCTTGAAATTGATACCATATTCAGTTAATTGGTTGAAAAATAAAGAAATTATAGAGATTTTTTTCAATTCATGCCAAAACGGTGACTCCGAAAAAGGATCAAAAATCGAATTTTTGAAAAAATTTTCCAAAGCGTAATTTTCATTCAAAAAATCTAAAAAAAAAAAAATAATTTGGGCTTTCCTCATAAATATCTATTCGTAGAAAAGAAATGGAAAAAAAATCCGAGACATGACAGCACGGCCGACTATTTAATTTAGGCGATTTGACGTGGAGTGATCCAGCCCCGATTATTAAGAGAAAAAAAGCTACATCATGTTTTATACCAGCGTGCAAAAATATGGTTACGGATCAGGCAAAGAAAACGTTTCACTTTTCAAAGTTCCCGAAGATGAAGAGAAGCTTAAGAAATAGAAATCTTTGATTTCTTTCAAAAATTTCAATTGTGTAGTCTGCGCCAAAACACCCTCCCACCCCCCCCCCCCTTTGGCACCCTTGCACAGCTAAGGGTAAATTGCTCGAAACGCTGGTTTATCGAGATGACCGATAGCTTTTCTTATTGCAGATCTAAATATGCAGATTTAGCTTCGGTGTGCCCTCCCCCTCCCATGAACGACAGAGTACTCCCCCCTCCCCAAATTTTACGAAGCCCCACCGCATCCAAAAAAATTACCAATGACACTTAAATAGTTTTTAAATACCTCTAAAAGTTTTGATGGTTTAAGCTGCCGCCCCCCCCCCCCCACACCTTGGCATCCCTGTTTTAGCTTTAGCTACGGTTATTAAAATTAATTACTGGAACATTTACTTTCCGAGATGGCCGATAAGTTTTGAAAATTGCAGATGGTTTCGCTATGGGTGCCTTCTCCCACCAGCGCGAACGCGTAACCCACCCCCATTTTCAAATAATACGAAGCACCCCACCCTTCAGAAATGTTATCCCCCAAAAATGAGACTTTAATCTTTTCAAAGCACTCTTTGTAAAAATTTGAATAGCATAAACAGAGCCATACCCCCCTGCACCGCTTTAATAAAATAATTAGAATTAAATTGATGAAGTGTTTACTTACCGAGATGGCCGACTGATTTTCTATATAACAGAAAGAAATATGCTGAAAGAAATATGCTCTATGGATGTTTAACAAGAGTGATGGCACAAAGTAGCCCTCTCCCTCCATTTTACTCGGCGTCCCCCCAGTCGTGCTTTTTACCGATAATGAGACTAAAATCATTTTGAAACATCTTCTATAAAAATTTCAGTAGTGTAGTTTCCACAATGAGCCATCAACCCTCCTCCTCCTCGGCCCGGGGTCGGCACCCTTGCTTTAGCTATAATTATTAGAAAAAAATACTGAAACATTAACAAAATGACCACTGGCTGTTCTCTGCAAAAACTTTAAGTTAGGAAAGCTCACCCAAGGGCAATAGCATATACCCTCTTACAACTTTACAGAGCCCCCCCCCCCCACCCCCGAAAATGTTTTCCCCAAAATTGAAACTTAACTTCTTTTAAAATGTCTTCTTTTGAAATTTTCGCTAGTGTAGTCTCTATCATGAGCCCTCCCCCTACTTCCTCTTCCCCCAACGACACATCTGCTGTAGCTATTCTTATTTGAATAAATTACTGCAATATTTATTCACTGAGTAGAATGCAGAAACTTTAGCAAGAGGTAGTACCCACCTCCAAAAGTCATGTCCTTCCCCTGCAATTTTGGCAAACATCCCCCAAAACGCGACCTTCATATTGAGACAAAATCCTTTAAGAACAACTTCTAAACACTTTTTTTTTTTTTTGATCGTAAAATAAGTTCTAACTTTACTTACTTCTCTATTTTATATCAAATTTTGAAATTCAGATTGCAAATTTTTGGAAATAATATTTTAATTCGCTGAAATAATTCAGAAGCAGTTTTAGTAAGGAAATAAAAGACACGCAGTTCTTCAAAAATCTTCTTTTGACAAATTCTATTATATCCAGTTTCCTTTTTTCTTTCCTGATTCTTTCTTCTTTCGATGAAAGGTCACGCCAATTGCTGTAATGAAATATCTTACGAAATAAAGTAAAATACGAAACCATTATTACTAACAAACTAGTGCTAAAGTTTAAAAAAATTATTTAAAAAAAAAATGTTTTAAAAGTTTATCGTGTACTATATTCATTAAAGAGGAGTCATGTAATGTTTGTGCGGCTTTGAAAAAATAAATAAATAAAAGTAAAATAATAAATAAATAAATAATAACTAAATAAATAAACACCCCTGGCACATATAGAACTTGTTCGAGAATCTATCTTTTACGTTTAAATAAGTTCGATCCTCCAAAAAACGGGGCTTTAAGGAGCGAAATTAGCATGTATCGGCCATTTAAAACGAGTCTGATTGAGAAACATAGCGTGCTCCCTGGGCGCTGCGACATCTGCATTTTCCGCAGATCTGACCTCACTTTCTGTCCATCGATCGGCACACTATCTATCTCTTTTTAGGCTCTATAATCTCGCTGAGTGATTTCCAGATATTGGACCAGCAAAATAGGATTTAAAAACTTTCTGTTATCAAAGGCAACATAGGACATTGCAATAGCAAATATTATTTTATTGTAAAATAAAAGTGTTAAATGTTTTTCTGAAATTTGGATTCAGTCACATGGTTTTCCAAACTTGAGTACTAAACATGCTATATCTGCAGGGCCTGATTTAGAAATTTTTGGACAGTAAGCCAAGCGCACCAGCAGGGTGCGAGCAGTACATTTGATTAAAATGCTGTAGAGTCGCAACTGCACACCTTTTTCAAAACACATATGCCACAAGCTAGGGTACTAATAGCAAAAAAAAAAAAGTTCTTTTAATTTTAAAAGCCACACAGCTATAGACTTGAAAACAGCTATTAATGTTAAATACCGTAAAATAAATAAAAATAAAGCCGTATTTTAGTACGTAGTTCTATATAGTCTCATTTATAGGGTCCCTGGAACTAGGGGACTCCTTAGTCGAACTTCATGGGCCTACAGGTAAATCAGGCCCTGTACACTGTTAAAACTACAGGATGCATTCGGCACCTTTCAGGGGAGAAACGCTTGTTCCCCAGCGGCACCCAATACAAAGTTGAAATGGCACCACTATAAATAGGGGGCACCTTTTAAAAAAATAGACAGCCGGAGTGAAAAAAAAAGGAACCTTCGGAGAGAGAAATGGCACCCCCTTACAATAGATCCTCCTCCCCCCCTTCCCCTGTATCGTGTGCGTTTTTGAATACAGTTGTGTTTTTTTTTCTTTTTTAAGTTTTGTTTTGATTTATGATATTCTACGTTTTGGACATTTTTCACATTGAACTCGGTACTGGAAATGATTAAAACATGTAGTTACAGCATTTGATGATATTTCCGAGTTTTCAACCTAGTTAAGAAGTGCTTATTGCTTTAATTCATCTGATCGTGCTTTAACTCAGTGTTTCGCAACCTCTTTCGACTCACGGGCGCGGCGCGGTGAAACCAAATGAAAAACTTTGCGGACCTTTGAAATCTTTATCGTTTTCTTAAAAAATCATAAAATAAATAATATTAATAATAATAACTCTGGGGCCATTAAAAACATGTGAAAAAATTCAGAGTTCTGATGAGTATTTTTTTTTTACAAAAAGCAATGTTAAAAATTAATAAAACAATACATATCTACCATTTTACTTGGTATGAAAGATCTGTCACAAATACGTTATAATTTAAAGACCAATAATTATTTAAATAATGTGAGAAATTATACATTTACTAAAACATGACCCATTTCGAAAGTGAAGCACAGCTGTACTTATGGATTATTTACATGAAGAGCCAAAAATATTCTGGGATATTACAGTTACGGAAAAACAAAATCGTTTCATAAACGTTAATCAAGAGTAACGAAATAAAATGCTCATAAAGTTTTTCGACACTTAAAAAACCAAAAGAAATTTCTAATGCTATCGAGACATTAACCGCTAATAGGAAATGATTCTAACAGTTGAATGAAAAAGCAAAAATGAAAAAGAGCTGGACTTTATTAAAGTTCTCACTTGTTGATTATTGATAATCTTATTGCCGGCGTTTTTTTTTTTTTTTTTGGTGATTAATAAAAGCTGCTCATCGAGTACAAGAAAATAATGAGAGATATTTTTAGTAGCGTTTTGAATGATAGAAATTTCACGATAGTAAAGGTAAACTGAAACTAAACAACGGTAACTGAAAAGCAATAAATGCACTTTTAAACACTTTTAATTATGTTTTAAAGCCCTAAAAGCTACAAAGTGATCAAAAGCTGTACTTGCTTGTAATTTCGGATAATTAATCCTAGAAAAGTTGTGTTTTAATCCAATGGTGTACTTCATTCAATGTGAAAGACACATAAACGCAATCATCATTTGTCCGCCTTATTGAAGTGGTTGAATGTATGTCTAAGGCAAAAGCGCATGGGCAGCAAGTCTTTCTGCGATTGCATGCTGTTTCGGCTCCTCTGCTCTATTTCCTGGCCTGCATTGTACCTTCAGGCATCATGCTTTCACCTTAGAGGGAATAATTCACTGGACTAGAACCCCTGGTTATAACTGTATGTCGGCAATAAGGGGCGCTCCTAACTTAAAGTTTTGGGAGGACGGAAATTCTCCCAAATGATTGATGGAACTCCAAAGTAAGCCGAATGGAACAAATTTCTCCGAATGATAATAATTTTGCCGGATGGAACTCTACATTTTCTGATAGATTTGCCGAATCGTCTGACAAAATTTGCCGAACAAGGAAATTTTTGAAAGGTCACTGGGTCCTCCCATGACTTCCCATCGGGGCACCCCTGGCTGTATTTGCTATTTCGAATCACGCCAGGATTTTTCAAAAGCAGTTGTTTTAATTATTATTTTTTTAGCTATTGTCAAATGTAACGTTTTTAAGAACTGCATAAAGCATTTGAGTTGAAAGACACAAGGGTGTGGAACACCCTTCTCAATAAATCCAGGAGTCCCCAACCTTTTTTACTCAAGGGCTGCATTGTTTATTTTTGGAGGCGAGGCTGGTCAACATTTCAACAATACTCAGTTCAGATATTCTAGTTTACCTTAGCTTAGAATAATTTTGTACAGGAAAACGTAAAAAGAGACATTACAAAGTTAAACCACGCGATTTTGCCAAGAACTGCTAACGTCTTTTCATCCTTAAGCTCACTTATTTTGCATTTGAAAAGGCGTTTCTTGCAACCCCGAAACACGTGTATGCAGTTCTTTACAAATTTGTGCGATTTACGTTGCGATATTTCCTTTTACACTCCTGAAGGAGTTATGCATTATTTTATATCTTTGTGAATGGATGAGCTTTTTATAAAATATGACAAAATATTTATCAAGGAGTGTAATAAATCCGAAATTAAAATCAGAAGCTTTATTTTACACATTCTTGATTACTCATTTTATTCAGCTGTATAAATTGATTTGGTCCTGGATCCAATCCGACTTGTGGGACACCTTAGCATAGACAGAGTGGGAGCCGGGCATGGCGCAGAGACCACCTTCCAAGTTCCCAGCTGTTCCAAAGCTCGTGGCACCGTAGACGGTCCAGACTCCATTAGATTTGCAAACTAAGGGTCCTCCGCTGTCACCCTAAAATATTAAAATTACGTATTTAAACATGTATAGTTATATGGAAAATGACTTCGGGCCACTGCTAACATATGCCACTGCATCACGTGTCTACATCGGCGGCAAGCCGAGGAAATACTCAAGCATTACATCGTCCTTTGATTACTTGAAGAAATATAAAATCATCACGGGACGCTGGAGCGTCCCACCGCCAAGTAAACTAAACGTCAGCAGCCAACAAAAGCAAATCCACCGCCAAGAAAGACGAAAGAAAAAAAAAGCGACCAAGAACAGTTTACACGACAGAACAAGTTGGGGTTTTCTGGGTTTTTCACCCCTCTGTATCTCAGCCCCACGAAGACCCCGGTGTTGATTTTTGGTATACTTAATCTCTAGTGGCCCCTGATGACGTAAACCAAAATACAATCCCCTCGAACACACATTCCTTGTTCCCTACTGATGTGCATTTTGTGCCATTTGACCCCCTCCCCCTTGTTTTTTTCCTCCCAAATTGTACCTTCCTGGGGTTCTGCAGCAGCTCCCCGGGCGGCTATGGTAATGATTTTTTGCATACATATTCTTGGGGGGGGGGGGCCATTGAGGACATATACAAAAATTCAAACCCCAGGAACATCATTGGCTGGAGTAATTAAAGTTTGAAAATCACTAATTTCCCCTAAATTCATGTGTACTTACTCTCAGCTTATAGGGTTTTTTAATCTCTGACTGTAATTGCAAGGCTAGAGCAGATCTAAGATCTAACAATTATTCAAAAGTTGTCTTTGGAAATGAAATTCAATCAAGACTAATAAAACAGATCCAACTAAGGCCCCTATATAAACGAGTCGGCACATCAGCTTAAGATCAGCCTTTTGGGATCGGAGCGCGTGTTTGAGTAGTTGTCTTTTCTAGCGAGTAATCGCGTTTGGTGATTGTTCACTGCGAGTGATTATTAGCGGCACGTGAATTATTTGTTAAATGAAGTATTATTTTCCGCAAATTTGGTGAAACCCGAAACTTTGCTGTGGTAACCCTAGCAGCACAACAATGAAAAATCCGATCCAAAATGGCTAAACTTAAGCTGATGCGTCGAACAGTTGCAACTAGACGTTAGATTGCGGATATCACAAATTTGGCACAGCGACTGCGCATGCTCACTTTAAGATTCTAGCTCATCGGGCTTTCTGTTTTAAGATTCTATGTTGTTTGTTTACATTTAAGCAGAGAAACAATGAATAAGGTTAGAATACAGTCCTCCCCCCCCCCCCCCCACCCCCAGTTTCACCGATACGAATTTTCTCTCCTTCCTGTTTTTCAGTTTTGATATATTTAAGGGGGGGGGGAATTTTAAATGTGTCGGCAAAACTAGGGCTAAACCATGAAAATATTTTGCATGACATATTATATGTAACTGTACGCATATAAATATGATACATCTAACTTTATAATTGAAAGCGAAAAATAGCACTTATTTATTGGTTTGCTTATTTTATAAATCAATGCATTTTTCACAAACATAACATATTATGAATTGAAATATATGCGTGGATATCCGTGTTTTGCAGTAATTTGTTAACAGACAAAATTTTTGCAATTTATTTAAGCAAGACTTTTGAAATGAGCTAAGTCCACGCTCTTATGTAGGCGCTGTGGCAAATTTGTGATATCCGCGATTTACGTAGAATACAGTTGCATACATCTTCTGACACATTCAAATTTAAAATATTTAAAGACTTGGGGTTTTTTTTTTATTTTGCTTGGTAATAACATACATTAATTTCTCTTTTTAGTGAAATTTTAAACAAAACTAGGTTTTAAACAAGACAAAGAGTTCCATCAGAAGAAAGGTAAATCATCCAACAATTAAAATTATCCCATAAAACGTAAAATAACCCACGAATTAAGAAAAGAAGTCATTAAAAAAAAACTGAAAAGCTAGATTAATTTAGCCCGCAAGGGGCCATTCATTAATTACGTAAGGATGATTTTGGCAATTTTTGACCCCCCTCCCCTCATGTAAGGGCACGTAAGATTTTTCAACCCTCCCCCCTATTCATACGCAAGATTATATTTCGCTTTTCAAAGTAATAAAATAACAAATCTTACATCACTGGAATCGTTATTAAATTCATTATTTTTAAATTAAGCCTTTTCGTGCAAAGAAATATTTACTAAGACGTTGGAATCTAGACTGAATGTTTTTTCGGTATTTTGTGTTTATGATGCGATACTATTTAAGGGTAAAACATGCCAGCGCGATTCTTTTATTATATTTTACACAAATCATTCTTTGTAAAACAAAGAAATATCAGCTCCTCTTAATACGTTTTTTACCTTTCAGACGCAAATAAAATATGGTCCCTTCGAAACCACTAGACCGCACGATTTCCAATATAAAATATCGACTTGGAAAATATTACGTAAGAATATGGTTGATCCCTCCCCCAAAGTAAGGGTATGTAGAGATTTTTCCAATCCCCCTCCACCTCGGGACCCTTACGCAATTAATAAATGCCCCCCCCCCCAGTTGTAAAACATTAAAAAAAGAAAAAAAAACTTTATGAAAATGTTGAATAATAATCCGTCAAATAAACAAGCTGTAATAGAATTTATAGCGAAGTTGTAAAGTTTGGAAACAAAATTATTTAAAATATTTTATTTAATCAGTTTTCTTTGCAACAGAGAGGATACAAGGATTGCAATAAAATTTAAACGGCCCAATTCTCACCAAACGAACAGAGAATCTTACTGGTCAGAAAATAACATGACGTAAAATTAAGCTTGCCATTATTGTTCCTTAAAAACACAAAACAACGTTGTTTCAATTGAATATTTATGACTTGAAATTCTCAATTCTAAAAATACAGACAAAGTAAAAATATCAATGCAAAAAGATGTGATATTTCAGCAAAAACAACCCCGTTATAAAAATTTCTCCACCAAGAAAACCTTTAACTCTTCTCCCACAAAAAAGAATGCCTTCACCCTAAACCAAAAAACCCTCAGCCTTAAAAAGTCATGATATCTAGTTTGCCCGCCAAGTATCTGCCAAACTATCATACTCCCTATTCTCCTCTTTTATCACACCTACTTCCGTTAGAACCTCCTCCCACCTTCAACTCCTCAGAAATATGGATAGATCCTTTAAATTGGTTATCTAGTTTGGCGGGATGCTTTTTGCTCACCAAGCAACCTCCTCAATTAGAAAAGCTTCCCGCCAAACTAGATAACCAATTTAAAGGATCTATCCATATTTCTGAGGAGTTGAAGGTGGGAGGAGGTTCTAACGGAAGTAGGTGTGATAAAAGAGGAGAATAGGGAGTATGATAGTTTGGCAGATACTTGGCAGGCAAACTAGAGATCATGACTTTTTAAGGCTGAGGGTTTTTTGGTTTAGGATGAAGGCATTCTTTTTTGTGGGGAAGAGTTAAAGGTTTTCTTGGTGGGGAAATTTTTACAACGGGGTTGTTTTTGCTGAGATCTTATGATTACGCGAGGAAATATCATGATTGCATGATCCTGAAATTGAACCTTTTTAATCCGAGTCCCAGTAATCCGAACGTCTGCTAACTCGAAGGCCACCGAGATAATGGTCTTGAAACAGATTTGAGAGTTAGGAGAAAAAAAGAAAAACATGCCGCACCCCGGCAAGGAAAGTGACGTAAAATTTCATTCTGAATTTGGACAGCAGAAACTAAGCAATAAACATATTAAAAATATTTTTGCGCGCATTGTAATATTTGAGACTAAATCGCTTAAAACTACTATTACATAAAACCTAGATTTTCACCATGAAATTTTAAATTGGTTTGTTTCCAAAATTTTGAAGGTTTTTTTTTTCTGAAAGAAGATGCTTAAAAATATAGGAGTTAACCATTTTAAAAGCAATTTTACAAGGTTTAATAGTGCAAAAAAAATATTTTCATCGGTGCGCAGATTCAATTTTGTTTTTACGCTTCTGCTCATGACATCGCTCATGACATCACAAGTGATGAAATGCCATTCACTGATGCCATTAGGGCAGAACGCAATATTTTGGGAAAATTATTGTAATCGGTTAACTATTGACATTTATTGGCATGGATGAAGATGAAAACATTAAAGCGAAATGATAGTCATGAATTTCATGCTTGCTTCAGAAAAGCCTTCTTTCAAAATTTTCATCATTATTGCTATTAATATTACTATTAATGGTAACCTTTTGTACAACAATACGTAAACATTTATCTCGCCAATGGAATATCATGCCAAAGTAAATCACTTACGGCGCCATAAAGACCACGCCTTATTTCCAAAGTCGGACTTAAAACAAATTTAGTAAAAAATAACTATTAGAACAATATAAGTTTTTTCTGCCTCCATATTTTTATTATTTTTCTTTTTCGATCAATTGCAGTGACTAAAAGTAGTAAGTTTGACGGAAGGAAACACCCCCATTGTTACATATATATCGCGGAATCTAGACTTTTTATAAATAAAAATAATTTCTGAAGCCATTTAGAGCTGCTATAATTTTTTATAATATTAATAAGATTCTGCCTTATATGTTGACAATTTTTATTGCAGTATTGTACAGTACTCACGTGGCAGACATCTTGCCATCCATTTCTGTTCTTGACACAAATATGTGTTGTTGGGTTAATAGCTCCAAATTCGCCTGAGCAAGCTTCATCGTCTTCCACCCACAGATCGACTTCTTTCAGAACATGTGCTCCACCAGTTCCTGTCGTAGGCAAGAAAATATTTTTTTTAGACAGAGAGAGAGAGAGAGACGGGGAGGGGGGGGGGGGGAGATTTAGAACAGCTGGTTTAACATGAGGACAATTTGAAACTAATGTAATCTTTTTCCTACTGGTTCGAGAAACATGGCGGGCCGCATGTAGCCCATGTGTCGCAGGTTGAGCATTGCTGTTTTATAATACAAACGTCTTTCAAATCTGTAATACATTGCTGAAAGAAAATTAAACTTTGTTTTTTTCTTTTGCGAAAGCTTCTCTTAAAGCAGAGACTAACAAGCTACATAAAATAAAAAAAATAAAAAAACCCCGACTGAGTCGCAACTGTAGAATCAAGAGGGAAAATTGAAATTCCTTTTAAAAGCTTTGTGTACTACTAGCATTCCCGTACCCGGCATTGCTCGGGTAATGGAATTAGCAGGGGTTAACAGTGCTTGGTGCTCCTAGTTTCGAAAATCCCCTATAATAATTACTTATTACCTACAACTTTTTCTAATTTGGGGAGGATCCCGGGGCCCCTGAACTCCTTACATATATGCCTTTGTCCTTAACCGATCTTTAACTGTTATTAACGATCCTTTTAAAGTATTGATTATCTTTGCAAACACAGGCCATCCACATTTTATTGATATACCTATGTTTAAGCAAGAACTTCTTTGTATACAACATTTTTAGTTTTTTTTTTCTGGTGCTAAAATTATTAAGCTGCTTGATGAACTGACTTTGGAGAAAGCTACATAACATTGGCCATGTGAAAAAAAAGTCTTCTCTTAAATTGGTCCCTACTACTTTTAATGTCTGTCCTTGTGATTTATTAATGGTTATTGCAAAGCAAACTTTAACAGGAAACTTCACTCTTCTAAATTCAAAAGGATAGTTCGCCTGTGATGATGTTCTTAAAAAAACTTCGTTTCTAGTTTTGAAGAAATGAAAGCAATAGACAGAAACATTATGATTTGACTTGAGAAAAGCCTCGAAGAACCACGTGAGAAACAAAAACAATATCAAATTTATAGTTCGCTATCGACCAAAAGTTGATATGAAGTACTGAATAATGATTTGAATGGAGGAAAGCCTTCGAAAATAAGGGATTTGAATTCAATAACAGGTTTTAATTTCGCAGAAATTAAGAGGTTTTAATTAATTTCTCCCGAACTAATTGAGATTTCGAAAAATCCTTTCTTAGTGGTTACTTTCGTAATCATGCGGACATGCCTGCCAAATTTCAAGTCTGAAGCTTCAGCGGTTTCGGCTGTGCGTTGATATATATATGTATATATATATGTATATATGTTATCTCAGGACATTGATTTTTATATATTAAGATTAAAAATCAATTTCAAGTATTTTATTTGTTAACAAATTGAAACTGGCAACATTAAAATTTTAAATCATTGCGTTTAATTTCTTTGTCGGCCAACAATGAATTCGGAGATCAATTGCGCGAATAAAGGCTTAGTCATTATTAAAATCTGCTTTAAAAAGCGTTATAATTTGAATTCTGTGCAACATGGAAGTTCCAAATACATTCTACCAGACGTGGGAAAAAATTCTCTTTATTTTGGTATTAAATTTTAATTTTTTTAAATATGTTTTCACTGCAAAAATCGTGAAAAACCTTTTAGAGGTTTTTAATTAATATCTTCGTTAATTAATGACATCCAAAGATGCAACCTAGCTAAAAACACTCTCGATCAACTCCTTTCGAACAAAGAAAAGTTTTTCAAAATCGGTCCATCCGTTTAGGCGCTAGAGGGCCACAGACAGATACACAAAGTCACAGATACATAGACACCTCAAACTTATTATAACCCCTTTCCTTTGTGCGTCGGGGGTTAAAAATACAAAGCTCGTACGTTTAAGTATTTTTTAAGCGTATTCCCAATTTTCAGCATATGAAATACGCTAGAAGGCGCGTTAAAATATCTCTGTATATATGTATACATTAAAATTTTAGTAGCCATTTAGTATACTTTTTAAAAAATCACTGTATTGTCGATTTTTTTTCTTTCAATTTGCATAGGCGGATTTAGGAATGAGTTCCTGGGGGGGGGGGGGCAGGATGAATTTTTTTTAAGCAACATTTTTATTGCCTCCCCCCCCACTCCCATGTTTTTGTCTGTTTCCTGTGATGCCTAAGTCCATGCTTTACTTTTTCGTGTGTCGTTTTCATTAATGTGTGTTTTCATGCTGTCCTTTTTTAATTGACTTTAAGAGAGGGAGTTGGTATCAAGAGAGTGACACAGGGCTCCCTTTTAAGTGGGAAATAGAATATCTCCAATTTTAGGAGGCCGGGGGCTTCTCCCCCAGAAGAAATTTTGTAAAATGGATATAAAATTCTGCATTTTGAAGCCTTATAAAGCTTAACTGGATAGACATAGAAATTGATAACTATATTATACAGTTGTACAGTATTGTTCAAAGTTTGTAAGAAACAGCCATTTTAAGTTTGGAAAAAAAAAAAAAACTATAGATTTCTCATTCCAACAACCTTTTTTTAATTATAAGTAGTGCAGAAAACGAAAAGGAATAGAGGTAGTGTATAATTTTTTTTTCCTGGGTAAACAGAAAAACAATATGCAGTAGAAGTAATTGGAGCCCACTTTGCTTAGGATTTTCAAAGACTTACCTAATTATTTTCAAGGACTCTAGAATGAATAAAAAATTTTAATGTACTTCATTTGTACTTTCCAGTCTCTGATATTTTAGTACTTGATTGTAAATTTTTACAGTCCTGTTCTAACTTTGTGAGAAATAGCTATTTTAAATTTCAAAGAAAAAAGAAACCATAGATTTCTCATGACCACAAATTTTCTTCAGTTGCAAGTGGGGCAGAAAACGAATAGAAATTAATAGAAGTAGTGTGTATTTTTTTCCGTGCTAAACAGATAGACAATATGCAGAAGAAGTAAGATAAAAGCAATCAATACAAAAGAATTTCCAAAATACTGCATTCGGGATTGAATAAATAGCAAGATATGAAATATGTGAGTCACAAAAATTTATTTCAAATAATATGTTACCAACGTGAGAACCCTGATTTTTACATTTTTAATACAGGATGTGGCAATGAGCTGAATTTGACATATTTCGGCATTCCTCCCCCTCTACCATTTGTTAGAAATATTTAAAATTTAAGGTTTGTAGCCACACGTTTCCAAATATTCAAGGTTTTCAAGCACTTAAAAATGAAATTAGTTTTTTCAAGCAATTTCCATTTTCTAAGGAACGAATCATGAATTTTTTTGGGAGTTAGGGACCCACTTCAAAGCAGGGGCCCTAAGCAATAGCTTGTTTATCTTATAGGCAAATTCGGCCACATTTGTAATTCATTCTTACCTACAAATATTTTTTTATTATTATTTTTTTTTTTTGTAATTTTTACGAAAATTCGTCAGTTTTTACGGTTAAAGGATTTTTACGATTTTACCAATCTTTGTTAAGCTTTTATAGACTTTTATAAAATTTCAGCAAAATTTTCCAAAACTTTTGATGACTCAATTATTTAGATTTCAATAATGACAAGGACTGACTCACTTAGACTTTGATGATTATGACTTTTTAAACAGTATTTATTAAGTAATTAAAATTGTACTCTTCCTCTAAGTAAAAACATTCATTGAATCAAAACACTCAGATAACGGAAATTTATTCAGTTTGCGATAGAATTTATTTTCTCTTTTTTTAAGAGAGAGAGAGAGAGAGAGAAGGAAAAAAAACTATTTTTTTTAGAATTTCTCAAAAGGCCAATTAATCTACTAAGAACATAAATATTATGCACAAATATACTTGAAATGTGGACACGAATCATAATGAGTAGATCGTTCTGTCAGCGCAAATGGGAGGGGGGGGGGAGTTTTTCCCCCTTTGCTTTAGGTTCTAATTTGTTAAAACAATTGTCAATTATTATAAGTGTTGCAGCTTAATGTATAGCTCGTTTAACCTATATTTTCATTCATATACTTGTCCAAATGGTTTTCAGTCCAAAATAGTGAATTAAGACACATTTTCAGCACCCCAGTGACAGCTGTACTATTTATTTAATGTTCGTTTTTTTTTCTCTTTTCTTTTTTCCCATCAGAAAAGGACATTCGCTTTTCTCTTCATTTTCATTGAACTATTAAAAAAAAAAAGTCATGATTTTTTTTGTTTTAAGATTTTGGAAGATGTGTTGTTAATATATAAAGTCCTCCCAAAACTGGGGGGCATTGCCCCTATGCCCCCCTAAAAATTCACCCATGCCCTTCTAAACTATTTAAAAGAGAAAAAAGAATATTTTTTTTTTAATTTTTGGAAAATGTGTTGTTACTACATGAAGTCCTCTCAAAACTGGGGGGGCATTGCCCCCCTCTGCCCCCCCATAAATCCGCCTATGTCAATTTGTTATCTATTAACACCAATGCAGGAACTTTCTTGTAAGTCTAAGTATCAGCCTAATTACAATAGAACAGGAAAGAATATTCCATTTGTTCAGAGGGTTGACGAATGAAAAGCTGATTTGTCGGAATGTCGCTGATTCGAGAGAAATACTGCTTGTAGGGGAGGGGGTTAGGAGTCAATCCACCTTGAAACTTCAGTTTAAAACCTATTTCAAATCATAGCATAGTGTTTTATATGTATGTAAGGATTGCCGTGATCAAACCCTGTTCTCCAGAAAGTAAAATTCGGTAGTGGTACCGCTAATGACAACTTGTATGTAAGGCCCGACTACCATAACTGATTACCTGACCTGAATCTGGGGCCTCATCTTCCTAAGAGGTCACTAATTTCTTAAAGAATTTTGCATAGCATTGCAATTAAATAAAAAAAATACCGTATTACCCGCATTAGCCAGCATGCCGCAAAATTCGGAGGTCACCAGATTTTCAATAACACTTGTCTGGTCCTTTCTGGCATGCCAGAAAACTCGAGGTTAGGGAAAAAAACATGTTCAGCTTAAAAAATAATATTAGTTCTATACATGTCATATTAGTATTAAGAAACAGTTTAATTACGTAAAATAGTAACTAACAATGCCATTTGCTATTTTAACAAGAAAAATATTATTCAATAACAAATAATTTTATAACAATTAAATTAAAACTAAGCAAACATTTAAGCAGTAAAATGCTGCCCCTAAGCCAGTGCTAAAGAATTTACCATAGCTATTCAATAAATAAAAAGAAGTTCCGTCTTGAACTAAACGAGCCTAATTTCCTGTATACCCATACCTACTTTCTAGTATCTGATCAATATTCTCGAAAATAGCTAAAATCGCAAATTGTTTCAAACATATTTTTTTAATATTTTAAGCCAATTTCTAGGAATAAAATTTGCCTCACTCATCTAAATAATTAAATGCGTAAAAAATAAATAAACGAACAAATAAAATAGCAGCACCTTTTAAACAAAGCAGCTAATATACTTTTTTCCATTAAAAAAAAAAAAAAAAAAAAAAAAAAAAAAAAAAAAACCTTTAATCGCTTTCAAAAAGAAAAAAAGAAATTAATAAGCTCATTAAGTTAACTACATCATATCAAAAAAACAAAAAAAAAATAAGAGTTTGCTTTTCGCCTGTTGCCAAAAAATATTTTTTTAAATGAATTACTGTACTTTCCAAAACAAACAAAAACAATAAAATGTCAACTTAAAAAAATAAAATAATTTTCGTTGTCAAAAAAAAAAAAAAAAATCATCTGCGCATATTTTAATGTAGAAACATAAAGGACTTCGAGTTTATCCGTCGAAAACTGAAGACATAAATTAAAACTTTTGAATGAAGATAAAGTCATTAACATTAATGTAGTCGTTTCCAAAATTTCAGAAGTATTTTTTTCTGAAAGAGCATGTTTAAAAACATAGGATCTGACCATTTTTTGAATAATTTATTTAAGTTTAATATTTTTAAAAAAATACTTAAATCAGTGAGATTTCATTGTTTACATTTCTGGGCGATGACATCACAAATGACGAAATGCCATTCTGTGTTGCCACTCACAGAGCTAAATATTTAATTCGCATCTTTACTCACGTGTATTGGCAACGATATGGTTAATAGCAAGCGTAGAGCGCAATTTTAACTCGCTTCTTCATTATCATAACGTGGAAACGGGGTACAAAGATGAGCCAAAAAGCATCATTTGTGACGTCATCAAGACCACGCCTTGTTTGAAAAATCAGACATTTAAAAAAATTAATTAAAAAAAAAAAACTGTTGGGAAAATGAAAGTATTTTCTGGGTCAATGAAATATTTTTTGCTCATTTTATCCATTTCAATGACTAAAAGTAGTAGTTTTGACTGAAGGAAACCACCCCATTATTTCAGAGTTAAAACCATGGCTGCAGAGTCTGAGACGGAGTCAATCTCATTTTGGGATAAAAGAGTCAGATTCGGGAACCGAGGTAATTAATTCAAAGATTAGTAGTTGGAATCGGTCATTTCCTTTAGAGTACGCAACTCTGCCAATGTTTGCGGAGTCGGAGTCGAACCTAAAGAAGTTGAAGTCGCAGTCGAATATCCAAGAATCAGTGTCAGTCATTTTTCCTCCGTGTATAAATTTTTGTCATAACTACGAAGTCAGAGTCTAATCCGAGAAAACGGAGTCCAACTAATTGTTGGGCAAAGGAGTCGGAGTCAAGTGCCGCAAAGTTCTCGGAGTCGTAGTCGGTAGTTTGTCGTCAAGAGCTATTTCCAACAAAATTTGTTTGAAGTAAATCTGCCTTTAAGTGCGGAATCTACATTGACTTTCAGTTTCCCCTTAGGCGCTAATGTTAAGGGATTTGAACTGTTCAAAATTGAAAGGACAATTGTTCAAATCAAAAAAATATTTTATATACATGTTTTTCATCAAAAACTTTTTCCTACAAATTTGTTTGAAGCAAATTCGCCTCAAAGTTCTGAATGAGGTGGTTTCCTTCAGTCAAAAGTACTCTTCTCCTCCTTCTTCTTGCTTATCTCTCTGTTCTGAATCAGATCAGATCCATGAGGTTGTTCGCCTTAATCAACTTCAAGACAGAAGCAGGTCTCCTCAGTAGATCCTCGCGTACCAAACCAACACAAACTAGTATGTTGTGGCCATCACGAAACTTTCTTCTATATTTTTCCTTTTTCTGATCCCTCCCCATGCTTGACGAGGAAGCAATATTCCTAACAAAAACAAAATTACACATGCAAAAACTTGACGACCATCCCAATGTCTGAATTATTGTAAAAACAAAACAAAGAGCGAAAATTGGAAGTTACTTTAAAAGCTTAACTTGAATTAATTACAAATATTTTATTTATTAACAAACATAAGATGGCAACAGTTAAAAATTTTAAATCATTGAGATAATATTTCCTATCATTTCCATACAATTAAAATCACGAGAAATACGCAGACGACAATCTATTACGATTTATCTTTCTTATTGTTGCATTAATAAAAATATTTTTATTCGCAAAAAAAAATCAACACCTCTTGGAGCGATCGGCGTCAAAATCGAACCAAAGCCTGCTGTTTACATATGGATTCACATATATTCCAAATTTCAACCAGAACGTAGCATTACTTCTTGAGATAGGGTACTCAAAATGGAAAAAAAGAACGGGTGATTGCGCTACCCCCTTTTTAGCTGTTGACACAAAAATAAAATCAGTTCTTATACCCACTAAGGGTTACTTGCCGATAAATTTTTCTTTCATTCCGTTCATTATTTCTTGAGATACAGCAGTCACAATTGACGACAAAAAACGTTCTATAGCTCAACCCCCGTTTGAGTTATTGACACCAAAATTGAATCAGCACCTGTTCCTGTTAATACCAACATATGGACCAAATTTTGTTTGATTCCGCCAGTTACTTCCTGAGGAATAGCAAGCACGCGTAACTCGAAAAACGTCCCATTGCTCCACCCCCCTTGGAGGAATTCGCGCCAAAAACTAATGGGCACAAGTTCACATAGAGGCACATATGTGTACTAAATTTCGTTCGATTTCATGCGGTAGTTTTTGTTGTAGAGCGACCACAAAAAACTGGTCACACACAGACGTGACACACATACATACACACACACACACATACATACATACATACACACACACATACACACACACACAGAGACAGACAGACATTTTCCAAAAATGGTCGAAATGGACTCAGCACACCTCAAAACGTTCGAATCCGTCAAAATTCGAAATTCGAAAATTTGCACGAATCCAATACTTTCTTCTATATATTAGATATAGAAGAAAGTAAAAACCAGACGTTGTGCAGTGGCCTCTTCAGTATGACATTTGGTGCAAATTGGGAAAATCCTATTACCATGGGAAAATCTGAGGGTTTTTAAATGACCTGTGCTCAAGCGAGCCAAAGCAGTTTGATCTCTCCCGTCACCCTCAAATCCAAGGGAAGCACCAGGACCCTCGCAAAAATACCATGGATGCTCAGGAGGACATCTCCAAGAGCTGTTTATAATAGCCTTACATCTGGAGTATAGTTCAAGGTAGGTCAGAGGATCCCCACTATTCGGAGTCATAGTAGAGCCCTCTTTCGGCAGTCCATCCGCAATATCGTTATATCTCAAATTCACATAAGATGGAATCCATTGTAAATGGTCAAAAGTAATACTTTTAGTCATTAAAATGGATAGAATGAGCAAAAAAAAAAAAAAAAAATAACATGAGCCCAGAAAATTCGGAACTCCAGCGCTCGAATACGCTACCTTGCGGTGATTTATAAAACTGCGAATGCAACTAAAACATTGCCACGTTGCGCTCCAAGTGTATCTGTTGACGTAAACGCGGTCAGTTTGTTCTGAGTAACGCATTCAACATGTCTAAGAACGCCTTCAACAACAGAAATTAATTCGTCCCTTAGTAGTATTCTCGAGCTTCTCAAAATAATGTTAGTTTTCCTTATTTCTTTCAAAAAAGTATTAAATGGTGGAAGCGTAAACAAGAAAACTCTGGATTAACAAAATTGGATAACGTTATACCAGGTAAAATTTTTTATTGTTTTGTATGAATTTGTAAGAATATGAGTTTTTTTAAATCTTAAATTAATCTAACTAATCATATTTTACAGCAGCATTTAGTTGGAATGGACAGTATGCAAAATATTTTCTTGAATTTATTATCGTAGAACAAAATGAAAAAAATTTAACCGAGAAAGAATTTACTTTATTCCTTTTATTCTCAGCTGAAAAGTTTCGCCAAATTTGTTTAGGGTTATAGTTTTGGAATTGTGCGAGCAAAGTAGCCTTGGCGAGATTTCGCGTTTTTAGTTAAACCATTTTTAATTTTTATCATGAGTGGAATAAAATGATAGTAAGATTACAGAATTCGATAAGTAAAAAGAAATAATGGTCAATCAACTGAAAAGAAAACTACCACCATATATAAACTATGAGTACACATTTTATTTATTTTGTTCTGAGTGAATTTGAATAAATATCAGTTTTTCAATTCGATGAGAGAAAAAAACGACTTAACAACATTGACTGGACACTTTTCCTTAACCTAATTCCACATAAATGATTTAAATAACCTTTGTTACTACAGTATCCTACTGAAATAGACAGTATGCAAATAAATTTTCTTGAAAATATTTATCGCAGATCAGATTGAAAAATCCAGAAAGAACGTTACGAATTTGAACAATAAAAAATAAAAGTTTGCCAAAAATCTGTTTATAGGGTCATGGTTTTAAAATTGTGTGAAAGAATAATGTATCTTGACAAGATTTCGCATATCAGGTAAATCATTTCCATGACGAATGAATTAAATGCATGATTTCTTTAGGTATCCAATCATATAGTCATAGAAATAAATTATCTAGTGTTAAACGTTACTCTTGACAGTCTGCCACGTATGTGCACTATGTGACAAAAATGTCAACAAATGCCGGAAATGTCACGAAACTAAACTTAATATGTACTAATGTATAGAAAAAACGGTACAAAATGAAAATGCCGTTCGAAGCGAACCAAAAATTTATGAATTCCGAATTCAACATCGTGAAAATGGCTGCTTCAGAACAACTTACTGTGTGTTCTGCATTAATTGTTTACTTTCGTAATACTTTTTGGTTTCTAATCTCTCTATATGGGTCAGAATAACCAAAAGACTTTGAAAAATCTTTTCAAATGAATAAAGCGAAAAAATCATACATAACAACAAAAATCACAACACTTTTAGCATTTTCTTCGTTACCACATGCGTTTGTTTAAGTTTTTAATTCCGCCATTAGACAGTGACTGCAGTGCCCCCTATAGTTCGTTGGAGTTGCGAATACTTTCATTTTCCCAGCAGTTTTTTTTAAAATTATATTTTTAAAATGTCCGATTTTTCAAACAAGGCGTGGTTTTCATGACGTCACAAATGATGCTTTTTGTGGCGCATCTTTCTACTACGTTTCCACATTATGATAATCAAGCAGCGAATTAAAATTGCACTCTACGCTTGCTATCAACCATATCGTCGCCAATACACGTGAGTAAAGATGCGAATCAAATATTTAGCTCTGTGAGTGGCAATACAGAATGGCATTTCGTCATTTGTGATGCCATCGCCCAGAAATGTAAACAATAAAATCTCACCGATTTAAAATTTTTTAAAAATATAAAACTTAAACAAATTATTCAAAAAATCGTCAGATCCTATGTTTTTAAACATGCTCTTTCAGAAAAAAATACTTCTGAAATTTTGGAAACGACTCCATTGCTTTGATTTCCCCGTAGGCGCTTTTTGTTCCGCCGTTTTTGTTTTTCGCGATATTTTCAAGATGCATTAAGCCTTCTTTCACGCTTTTTTCTTCTTTCTCCGACTTTTACTGGGAAAGTAGGCTAAAAATTGAACTTACCTCTCTAAAAAGAAGCTAATATAGTTTAAATTTATTTTTTTCCTTAGAGTGGTTTACTTTCTGATTGGAACTGAACGGTGAAATTTACTTCTGTTTTGTTGCAAAATAAACCGAGAATTATCCGGAAAATTCGAATTTCCTGGCCTACTGGGCAAACTCGCTTTTTTCCAACATGCCGGCTAATACGGTACATGCATTTTTGAAATAATAATAGAAAACTAATGACTTGTTAATTGAAAAAAAAACTTCGTTGAAGTAGAATTGTTATTAATTCTGCCAGCAGCTAATTTACGTGCAATTATGAGGGACCCCGAAAGTTATTCATAAATGCACATGATAAATGATTTGCATAGTTCTATGATAGGCAAAGAAGTCTCCGAAAATTCGGTATGCATTTTCGGAGACCTCTTTGCGCTAGTGTGAACGTGTATGCAGGGTATTGGGATCGGGTCCAGCATACAAGTTGTAAATAGCGATACCTCTACAGAATTTTACTTTCGGGGGAGCAGAGTTTGATCATGGCAATCCTTACATGCATATAAAAGACATATTCCAACATGCTAAAATGCGACTTTTGCAGTACTTTTTTTTCAATCATTTTTAAATAAGAATTCGAAATAGCTCTAACTTACCTCTAGTTGTTCCCCATCCTGTTCCAACACATTGTGTGCCTAGTTTCAAATCGAAATCTTGTTTAGGGGTGCAGGCCGGGCGTACGTAATCCGTAAACTTTACTGGAGCACTGAGTTTCATTAAGGCAATGTCATTATTCATGTCAGGTTGTTGGAACCTGTAAAGCTGCAAGTGATATAAATAATATTAGCAAGTATATATAAAAGTATAAAAGTCACGAGAATAGCCCGTAATGTAATTTAAAACAATGAAATCTCATTAATTTTACGTCAGGCACTAGCGCAGACAGAAATACATTCTGGAGGGTTTTTTTTGATCAAAAATATCTTCTGTAGGGTTTTTTTAAAATCAAAAGTTCTTTCTGGAGAAGGTTTTTCGATTAAAAAAAATCCTTCTGAAGGGGATTTTTTGATCAAAAATACCTTCTGAAGTTTTTTTCGATCAAAACAGCCCTTTCATATGCCTGAACTAGTAAATTATAATTTGCATTTATAACAAAACCAATTGCTCTGGAGGATGGGGGGGGGGTGACCCCCCCCTCTTTTCGCCGCTCCACTGACGTCGGGCAACACAAACTAAGCATTCAGGAACAAGACAAACTATTTTTGATTTAATTACCTTGTTCAAAACTATTAAACTGACGAATTAAAGTTTATGTCGTGAAATGGGAATGGTATGAGATTTAATGGTTTAAGAGTATGTGGTTCAATAGTTTGCTGGAACGGCGATTAATGCTTTTAATTGTATTATGTGGTTTAACGGTTTAATAGTGCGCCTACTTGACACCGATTTGTTATCGTACATATGCAGTTTACCAGTCAGCCCGGTTACCACATCCAGAGACTGCAGTATCATTCTTATTAAAGCTCATCAGTCTGGAATAGTGAATAGTCGAACTGGAGGCAGATGTCATCTCAATGAAACCGAGAGCGGCAACAAACTGGCAGACAAAGTAAATTTATCTCACCAGAGATTGTCCATAGCATGGTGCGGTTCAACTCATAAATTGAAGGCAAAATTGGCGTATTTAGCTGTAAGTTACAGCCAGGGCTAAGGCAGAATTACATGCAATATACTACTCAGTCCGGTTATCACGTCCAGAGACTGCAGTTTCGTTCTTATTAGAACTGCATCATGCTGTGGACATTCGCTGGTGAGTTAAATTTACTTTATCTACCTGGTTGTTGGCTCCTCAGCTTCAATGAGATGACATCTGCTTCTAGTACGGTTGTTCACTAATTCAGACTCATGAGCTCTAATAAAAACGAAACGGCAGTCTCTGGAAGTGATAACCGGCTGTCTGGTATATTACATGTAGTTGTTGGCCTTATCCCCTGGCTTAGGGGCGGAAACTTACTGATAAACGGAGAAGAGACAATCAATGAGATGACATCTATGACACCTGCTTCTAGTTCGGTTGTTCACTAATTCAGACTCATGAGCTCTAATAAAAATGAAACTGCAGTCTCTGGAAGTGACAACTGGGCTGTCTGGTATATTGCATGTAGTTGTGCCTTATCCCCTGACTTAGGGGCGATAACTTACTGATAAACGGAGAAGAGACAATGAGATGACATCTGCTTCTAGTTCGGTTGTTCACTAATTCAGGCTCATGAGCTCTAATAAGAACGAAACTACAATCTCTGGAAGTGATAACCGGGATGTCTGGTACATTGCCTGTCTGGTATATTGCATGTAGTTGTGCCTTATCCCCTGACTTGGGGGCGGTAACTTACTGATAAACGTAGAAGAGGCAAACGGTTTACGCGAATATTTTTGGTGACATTCGAAATTTTACCCAATTTTCTATTACCAGTTTTGATAGATGAAACCGATTGCTACATTTATATTAATTTCACTGACTGCTACTCGTGATTTTTATGTTTATTGCTAAGATATTTAGCATAATTTCAAATGTCAATAAAGCTTTTAGAACCAAAAGTCTCCCGAGCAGGTTACTCTCTTTTACACATTTTTACGGTATATGTCTCGTAATAAAGTTTGAATGTGTGTGTGTGTGTGTGTGTGTGTGTGAAAGCTCTTAACAGTTTCGACTTGGTTGACGAAAATGCTTGGAAAAAATATTAGATTTGTTATTTTTACTCAAACTATGCTTTTTTTTAAAAAAAAAATCGGGTTTTGAGAGGGGATAAATTCGGAAAACACTGACAGTTTAAAACATGCTAAATTTTACGATTCCGAGTCACAACTGACTTCAACTGTATATATTTCGATGACTGCATACTAAGTGCCTTGCCTCCATTAGTTTTTATACCGATAGAGGACAGCACTAACACCGGATCGAACAGTTAATGAGATTTTAGAACTAGTCCAGGAGCTAATAGCTATCTGGTGCTAGCACCCCCAGAGGTATCGTTTCACTTGGAGGACATTGATACCACGAGCATATTTAACGTCGCCCAGTCCCCTTTAATGACGACGGTGGGTCTTCGACCATCGAGGTTCGAACTCAGGACCCTCCGGCCCCGAATCCGACACTCTACCGATCGGGCTAACACGACCCCGAAATTTTACGATATAACACTTAAAATTTTCTTACATCGGCACCGGTGTACCCAGGGTACACGATGAGACGCTTCACGTATCGAATTTGTTCAGTGGAGTCTTTTTTGAATTTGTGGTGATTTCCGAAATGGATCCTCCAATTTTCAGGTCTTCCATTTCTGAAACAACAAAAATTTAAAATTTCGGTTATTTCACCAGGAAAATGAGTAAGCTAGAGCTTAATGAATTAATATGTAAATTCAGGTCATTGAGGAAGAAATACTTTTTCGACTCGTACATTGAGACGGGTTAGTGTTTAGAAACTGTTTTTCTCAAAGATTTTTTTTTTTTTAATAAAAGATCATATTTAATAAGTGGAAACATGGGGTAAATGGAAACAAACTGTATTACCACACTTGTGGTAATCAGGGGCGTTTCGAACTTAAAATTTCGGGAGTATGGATATTCTCAATTTGCTGATTTTTGCCAAATGATGATAATTTCGCCGAATGGAACTTCACGTTTATCTAAATGAAGACAATTTTGCCGAATGGAACTCCAAATTTTGCTGAATGATGATACTTTTGCCCAATCGTCAAACAAAATTCGTTGGTTAAGGTAATTTTTGGAAGTTCAAACAACAATTGGTGAGTGAAGCCTGAGAGTTCGTTTGTGTTTATAAACAATTGTGTTAGCATCATCATTAAGCAATAAATAAATACCTTTGTGCCGATTAATAACAGGAAATATCCAACGTTGTTTTGGATATTTCCTGTTGTAGCATCATCATTGTTTGAAGAGGAGGACATCGTAAAAAAGTTGGTTTATAAAGTTTATTGATCTTATATTTTTCTCCATTCATTTATTCATTCATTTATTAATTACTAGTTATTCACTTATTACTTAATTCTATTTAGTCATACAAAGGAAAAAAAATATTTTTTTAATAATCAGCTAGGAAATATTTTATTAGGAAAATGTTTTAATTATTACTTTTCCCCATATATAGGTCAAAGTGATGATGTTCCACTTTTCTTTGAATTTACAAATTTACTGCCAATAATAAAAAATAGTATTTCAGTACTAATTTTACTATAAAACACAAACACAATATTATCTTTTTATAAACAGTAATTTTAGAAATAAATTTTCAATTTGCTCATTTTGGCTAATATAACTGATCTTAACTGTTTTTTAATTTTGCCCCTGGTTCCCCTAAATTCATGTCTGAAACACTTTCCAAGTGTTAAATAATATTTATTTTTGAACATTGAAAACTATTCCGCTTACCCGCCCAAGCAGTGGGCTGCTGTGAGGACCCATTGTGAATTCAGGAGAGTGCCACCACACATATGTCCGTTCGGGTGAAACTGTTCCAACTGAAGATCAGCCTGCCACGGCCAGCTTCCAGGCTCTGCTTCTCGGCCCCCCACGATTCGATCCAGTGCAGGCGAATTCTTATTGGGCCTGATGCCACAGTCAGTATTAGAAATTGGATATCCTGAAATGAAACATTCTAGCGTCCGTAAACGAGCTGATGTGTGCATCACATGACTTCCTTTTACTCCAATTTAATGTCATTTCTCCATTATTAGCAACTTTAATGTGATTCAATTGTTTACTCTCTAAATATAACCAACAGTGGTCAAATTAAAACCAAATTTAAAAAAAAAGAAAAAAATCGCCAAATTTGACGCCAAGTTGGTGACAAAACTTGGCGACCAAAAGACTGGCAACATATCGCCAAGTGTCCGACAAATTATGACACAACTTGAGTTTACATAGAAATTAACAATGATTTCCCCCCAAAAAGGAGCAAAAGACCCCCTTAGGAACATCCGAATGCAACCAAAAGGAAAAGTGCACAACTAGACCCCACTAGGAGTCTACGTACCAAATTTCAACTTTCTAGGACATACCGTTTTTGAGTTATGCGAGATACATACACACACACATACGCACATACATACGTATATACGGACGTCACGAGAAAATTCGTTGTAATTAATTCGGGGGTCGTCAAAATGGATATTTCGGGTGTCTGTACGTTCCTAGGCATATATCCACGTGTGATCGGATCGAAAGAAAATCAACATTCATTCGGCAGTGAGAAAAATGGAAACTAAGGCCGATTTTTGAGTGAAAATTTTTTCGCAAATACAAAATTTCCTTTTTTCTAAAGGGAAGTAAAAATCAATTCAAATCAAATAAAATGTGTTTTTTGAAAATTAAATTTTTTCATCCAAGGATTGTTCATGGCAACGGCTCTTAAATTGTGTTCCACGGAACCCCAGGGCTCCATAGAAAATATTCACGGGTTCCACAAAACTCCTTATTTGATTTAATTCAAATTACGCGTCAAAAAAACGTCAAAAAAAAAAAAAAAAAACCGGAGGGGGAGTAGGGAGAGCTTTAAATTAAGTTTCTTAGTAAACAGTACGGAAAATATCAAAACCAATGCCTGGTCAATAAACGACCTTTAACTAATATGTCAGTACAAGTATGTGATGTTTCTATGGAAACAACATCTGGTTCATTCTTGCAACAGAAAAAAAAGTGTCGTTATTGAAATTGTAATGCAATTTAAGCGATGAATATTCTTAAGTTATTACTATTTGAAGACGATAAATATTAGTTGAAAGAATTTTCGTTTTTATGCAAGTAGGCCATTTTCAAATGTACTATTGATGAATAACCAAGGGTTGTGTGAAAATGGACATTGAAAAGGATTTCCACTAATCACAGAAATAAAGAAATGCTGGATTAGAGAGAAATCAATCGCCCTCTTAAAACGTTTTCATGGTTATAGAAAAGAAACTTTCACAAATGACTCAGCGTTTACAACCTTCGACTTGCAGAAGAAGAACCTGGCGATCATTTTCATTATCTTATTTATCAGAAGGGGACTGTGGCAAAGTGAGATAGTTAAGATAACTTACTTTTTTCAAAATGAACAACAAATTGGAAAATTGTTCTAAAATTACGGTACATAAATAAAGAACAATATATTTAAAATAGAACGTGTGTTAAAACGTAATTTTTTTATTCTTGTCAGTAAAGTTGTATCTTCAAAAAAGGGTGGAAATTTTTCATGGGGCAAGGTGAGAAATGATTTTTTTTCCCTAATGAAACGTTTTTTATTTGATTGTAAAATATATTTCTGATCAATAAAATGAGTAAATAAAAGAATGAAAGAATAAATAAAAATGCAATGAAACAATAAACAAATAAATAAATAACTTAATGTATGAAAAAGTAAATGAATGAATACAATAGTGAATAAACAAGAAAATAAATAAGAATATTATAAATGAAGGAATGTAAATGAAACAATTAATAAATTAATGCTAAGTGATTTGATAAAGGATTAAATCAGTAAATGAAATGAACAATTTCACTTCGCTTTGCCCCGGGTGCCCTAGATTTGTACAAAGCATTTAAAGTACAAATAAGATTAATATTAAGCTAATAAATACTGCACCGAATATTGGTAGACCTCAATTGATATTCAAAATGCTGATAACAAGAACTTCATCATTTAGTAATGACAAAATTAATTTTGACTTACAAACAACAAAATATTACAATACGAGTATCAATTTTTGAAAATTGCCTGTATTATCATGTTCTTTGATTTTCAGAGGTAATTTATTTTGAATGGAATGGACTACAGATGTTACTAGATAGATAAAATATTACTAGGTATGGAGTGCTACAACAGAGTAAATATTTCACCATTTCACTTTGCCCCACACTCCCCAACTAATTTCAAAAAATAAGGCTGATATCAAGTACAGCAAAGCCACTGAATGACTCAGAACGCCAACCACAATCAAAAGAGGGGTAAATATTAATGCATTAGGGGACATTTTGTTTTATTTAAAGATTTTAAATTCTACAACATTTCGCTTTAAATGAAGGAAAAATAATTCGGAATATTGTAGAGTTAAGTTATAGACGTTTTAAACGATAAACAAATTTTTCTAATTGAAAAAATAAATACATAAGATCGGCCTATGTAAATTTCTACTCAACTAGCAAAAGACGAGCGACCTTACCCAAACTTTAAGCAATTCAAGGCAAAAACTAATCCATGATTAACAAAATAACATATTAACATATATTTAATTAATATAAATACACATGTGTACCAAGTTTTGTACGAGTTCATGCTGTAGCTTTTGTCTAGAGCGGGCACAGAAAACGGGTTACACGCAGACATTTTCCAAAAACGGTCAAAATGAACTCAGCACACCTCAAAACGTGCTAATCATTCTAAAACCGAAATTCGGAAATTTTCATAAATCGAATACTTTTTCTATATATTAGACAGAGAGGAAAGTAAAAATCAACACAAATTTCTCTTTACCTTTAGTTTTTAATGATATATTCTGCAGCAAAAAATTATTTTTTTTCCAGCATTATTGATTTAAATGACTAAACAGTTTCAACAGTTGGAATTAACCCAATTAAGTATGCATTGTTTAAAATTATTTGTTGGTAATTTTTTCATTGGATTGGAATTAATATAGCAACCTACTTAACTTAAGATATTCTTTACAAAGACAACACACAATCATACTAATAAATATGTCATTGATTCTCTTTTCTTTTTTTTTCTTAAAATCACCACAAACTTCAGACGCAGTGAGAAGCAAAGGATTGTAAGTGGACTTTTTAAAGGTTTGTGCAAAATACGCGCGAAATTGAAATCGTAGGTAGGCTTCAATTGAAAAAAAAAAAAATTCCTACAGCAACTTTGAGGACCACTATCTCTTACCCCAAATTAGATGAAAGTTTCTTCTATCATTTGTATTAATTTTCTCCAAATTTTTGCTCTGTCACATACACCATTCTGCTTTAGAAGCTTCATATTAGGGTTCCCAATCCCGCGCCGAATTCAGTCCCACGGGATTTCGGGATTGTAAGGAACTAATTCCGCGGGATCCAGGGATCCCGCGGGATTGATTTTATTCTTCAAAAAAATTAAGTTTAATGTGAAATAGAAAAAATTGTGCTCCTTGGGAAGGGTTGCTTTTGTTACTTGAATAAGTAGTCTTCCCGAATTCCGCAACATCAATTGTACAGCACTACAAAGTCTGATACCAATTTGCAATTATCGTTTGGTGCGCAAAAGTGTTTCCTAAAAAAGTTGCAAACAAGCAATGGAAAAGGATTTTTGTTAAAAAAATAATGCTCTTAATGAAAATACGTGGTGTGGCTTCAGTGCAGTTGGTTTTTGCTGAGATTAAATAACGGTGGACATTTAGCAAGAGATCCCCATTAACTTATAAAAAGTGAACAGTATTTTTCTTACCAAATTGCACTGAAACAATGACAAACGTTAATGAAGCGACCCACAAGGGAGTTCTTAATGAAGTTAAATTGGATACAGCCAAACACATATCCAATAGACATCGTTTTTGTCCGGAATTTGCAGTTTTTGAGCAAAACCCAAGCGTAAACGAGCTGATGTGTGCATCACATGACTTCCTTTTACTCCAATGTAATGTCATTTCCTCATTATTGGCAATTTTAATGTGATTCAATTGTTTACTCTAGTTGAAGGTGCACAACTAGGCCCCACTAGGAGTCTACGTACCAAATTTCAACTTTCTAGGACATACCGTTTTTGAGTTATGCGAGATACATACACACATACACACATACATACGTACATACAGACGTCACGAGAAAATTCATTGTAATTAACTCGGGGAATCTTCAAAATGGATATTTCGAGTGTCTGTGGGCTCCTAGGCATATATCCACGTGTGGTCGGGTCGGAAAAAAAACTCAACATTCATTCCGGGGTGAGAAAAATGGAAATTAAGGCCGATTTTTGAGTGACATTTTTTTCGCGAATACAATACTTCCTTTTTTGTAAAAGGAAGTAAAAAAGCAAAATTTATGTATTTCAGAAAGATGATGAAATTAAAGGTTTTGAGTGCATTCTTTAAGTTAACACAAGTATTCCAACGTTGCATTCAGATTACTCCAGAGGGTTTCGCAATCAGTAATACTTTTTCCACTTTTGCTGAAGCGTAATTTTCTGGATTTTAAATTTTAGTGATGGTTTTAAAAAATGCTTTCAAATGGAACGCATTTTCTCATTTGCTGAACGAATGAAAACTGAAACCTCCGAATGAGAATACCAATTCATTCTCAGAAAAATATACTACTTTTATTGTGTTCTTAAATGGTAATTCCCCAGTTCATCATATGAAATAGATTTTTCTCGCTAATCTTGCAGATGTGCAAAGAAGGTGATTCAAACAACAGATGATGCTTGTGAAAATAATCGTTTTATGAGCGGCAAAAGTTGGTAAACGTTTGAGTAGAAAATATTTGCGGGACTGGAAATCATTGCTCTCAATCCCGCGGGATTAATCCCGCTAAATACCATGCGGGATCCCGCAAGATTCGGGATCGGGATTTCGGGATTGGAAACCCTACTTCAT
The DNA here is from genome assembly GCF_026930045.1 of Uloborus diversus. Classification (NCBI taxonomy): domain Eukaryota; kingdom Metazoa; phylum Arthropoda; class Arachnida; order Araneae; family Uloboridae; genus Uloborus; species Uloborus diversus. The sequence goes on along the minus strand of NC_072736.1, from coordinate 67,577,730 downwards.
ACATAATTTCCCCCCTCCCCCAATTTTCAAAATGCATTTTTTTTATATAAAGAGCAAAAAATTCTTTTGTTCGAAAATTCAAAAATTGAATTAAAAAATGTTAAATACAAACCACAGTTTTCCTCATCTGTCCCGTCACCACATTGATCTTGTCCATCACAAGTTTGGGTGGGAGTGTAGCACTTGCGATTTCTGCAGGCTTTCTGTCCTTTAGGACACAGTTCTAAAAGAATTAAAAAGAAAACTTGTACATATTTGGTTTCAGAAAATCTTAAATCTTCATGACAATTCTGCACCTCAAAGCCAGAGGAACGTAAGCCACATTATTATAATTATTTTACAGTTGAGAGGAAACTTTTTTTCTGACCCATGCAAAGAATATGCTCCTTTAACACTTGAAAAATGAAAAGGATATATATATTTTAAAGAGTTGCGTTCACATGGCTCAATCTGGAATAAACAGAAAATCGCAATTTTTGAACTTATGTCCTTCTGGCTCTGAGGTTCATTGGATAAACGGACATTCTGGGGACATCAGCAACGATCTGGTTGATCGCTTAGCAAGAATTGCAGCTGAAGACCCGCAATTTCCTTCTTCATCTATTCCTCTTCCAAAATCTTCACTAATTTCAAACATTAAAAAACAAACATTAGATGACTGGCAATTTAGGTGGAATGAAGAGGATACTGGACGTAGAGTCTTCGAATTCTTCCCAACCGTTCATTTTTCTTCCCGCATTAAAAGTAGGTTTGAGACAATTTTCCTTTCTGGCCATGGACCATTCCCACAATATATTCAGATTTAACCTTTCTGATTCTGCTAATTGCTCTTCTGGGGAATTAGGTTCTCCAGAACATTACATTTTTTTTCTGTCCACTAACATCGCATTTACATATCAGACGTAATCATAGACTTTCACTCAATAAAAACATATTAATCGCCTTTTCACAACATCATACCCGCCTCAGACTTAACTCAATTTTCAGTCTATTATTGGCTAATGAAGGCTTCATGTTTCAAGTCGTTGACTAATACACATTTTTATTCCTATTTTCAATAGTTAATACCGCTTAAATTTAGTTTTTGCTTTCCACACTTTAACACGTTATCTTCTGCAAAGCAATAAATCTCTAGTGTCGTTTAAGTTTTATCGTATCATTGTAATGCTTTTATGCATTGGTTTTGTCTACTTTATTACATATTTTGATGTTAAATCACTAAGATGTTGTCAAGAGAAAATTAAAATTGTAACTGATAATAATGTAATTTTTTATATGTTTAAATAAAGTTCCTCAGAGACCCACTTGCTCAGATTTATCGGAGAATTTAAAACCGATAAACCGAGCAATAGGTAGGTGCGGATGGTCTCTGAGGGTGTCAAGTGTCAAGTGGCTCTGAGGCACAGAACTATGACTTGAGAACTAACTATTGAAAGTAATTTGGGTGGAAACAAAGTCGGATTAGGGATTTGGAAGCCAATATAGTCATGAGTGATGGAACCCCCCTCGTCTCACGCTGTTATAAAATATCATATTTCTAATAACACTTGTGCAGTTATTTAATTTCAATAATTATATGCACTAATAATTACTGTCAATGAACAGTGAGAAACTAGATGAAAGTATACACACCCACTTAGGGTTGATACCATATTGCATGAAAAACCATGTGTTAGCCTTTCTAATTCATCAGTAGTCAGACATTATATGCCATATTACAATTGAGTATTCGTCGAAAACGGGAAAGTTGAGAAAAAATTAGCTCCCTGTTTAAAATTTTTTCTGGAAAAAAAAGTTCATGTTCATACCGTGCCCTAGACAGTGCTGCTTGGCATGGGAGCAACGAGTTTTTCGGCAGGCGGGTAACTGCCATTTCATATTATCCTTTAAACAAAGAAGAAATATAATCTTCTTGTATATACTCAAACCTATTTTTGTGCGGTAGATAGGTGCAACATTTAAAAAAAAAAACTTTTAGCTGAAAAAATAGTTATCGCAGCAAAAATTACTGCAAAATCGTACAAAAAAAAAAAAAAAAAAAAAAAAAAAAAAAAAAAAGAGTTTGAATGTATTTTCCTGCGTATTATATAATAAAAAGAAGAAAAAAAAAACGGGTTTGAATTAATTTTCCTGCGTATTATCCGCGGCGACGTATAATCCGCAGGTCCTAAAATCGGCCTGAAGAAAAAAAAAAAATCTTCGTATAATCCGCGATTAATACGATGCAAAAAAATATGAAGTTTTGATTTAACATACAATTTTAGCAACTAAATTAAAAAAAGTGATGAAAAAATAATTTTTATGGTCATAATTAATCTTAAAATATTGATTTCTTCTTGAAATCGGGATTAGAGTTCCCTAATTACTTAAAGACAAAAAGTCAAGACAAAGGAACAAACGGCCTAATCTTGTGCAAATGAAGGCTTTGCAAATTAACTGTACGTTGTTTATTTTACATTGCCTGAATCGCGAAAGAGGAGCATTTATGCTATGTAAAATAAACAACCTGTAGGCAGCGAAAGAGGAGCATTCAAGCTATGTAAAATAAACAACCTGTAGGCAACGAAAGAACATTCAAGCTATATAATAAACAACATACAGACAGCGGAAACTGTCTCTATGGGTGAATCCTATTAAAAAAAATCACAGCTAATCGCTGCAGCGTATAACCCGCACCTCATTAACTTTACACTTTTTTAACTGATAATCCACGGATTTTAAGCAGGAAAATACGATACTCACTTTGATCAAGACCTATGGTGTACTTCAGGTGGAATCCTCTCCCTCCCTTGATGAAATCGGAACGAAACAGAACGACGAGTTCGCCTCCAGACGACACGATGGGAGGAATGTTGGTGTCATTACCACAAAACGCATAATGTGAATTCTGATCAAAAATATCCAATGAATCGGTGCCACAGTGATCAAATGGCTCAATATCCAAATCCTCAAAAGTCAGTTTGACGTTCTGGAAGAAAACAGAAAATATCAACTTTATCCACTTACAAGTAAGCGTATCCAAGTGTCACACACCGATCGGAATAAAACTTTGCGCATTGATTGTATACTAAAATATTGAATTGTTTTTCTCTGTCTACAATAAACACTTTCAAGTGGGTGAAATCTTCTCATTAATATTGTGTAATTGAGATACTATAGGCTGCCACATAGTCTTTTATTTTAAACTAGCTGCATTGCCCGACTTCGCTAGGCTTCCTCGAAAATTAAAGCTATTTTAAGTGTTCACTCTGTTGCTTAAAATATTTTAGTAATCAGTGAGTAAATATATTCAGTTCCTTTGTTAAGTGTTTCGCCTTCAACTCGATATTGGTCCTTTTCGCTTGACTGAGCCTTAAGCGAGGGCGAACTGCAATATCTGGACATTGTATCTTTGCAAGAATTTCACGGGCAAATAAGCTGTTCGATGTTTTCTTGCAATATTGTTTTAACTTCGGTTAGGATTGATTTCAGAATTTTCGTGGTAAGTTATCAAGTTGCTGAGCTATTACTACAAACATACCTATGCTTTCTTGGAAGAGGTTCTGGATTTATTCTAGGGACATGAATTTTATTTGAAAAGTTTCTGAACTCTTTGAGAAAGATTTCAGGCTAATTTTAAGGAATGTTACTGACTTTTAGAAGGAAACTTTCTGTTTTTTGGCCAAGTATGTTACTGGTAGAAGTTAGGCACATTAGCTGCCCAATATTTTCCAGGAACACTTCTGAATTTTCTTTACAGTGTATCAGAAAAGCAATTGAGTGGGTCCCTAGAAGAAAGGCGTATGTCACAAGTTAATGAAGGACTAAATATTAATGAAGATCAAGTATACCATATGCCTTTCTTCAACTGTAACATTTGCCCTTCTTCTAGAGACCTCGTAAATTTTCTCGTGGGAGAAAAAATAGTAAAATACTGAGAGACATCATTATTATTTTGCTTACAAATGATCCAAAGGCTGCTCTAATCCTAGTTTGACATATAACACTTTCTGGATAAGGCTTTCCTTCTTTGTATCCAGGACTGTAGATTTCTCCCTGAAGTCCACGGGTGACTTTGGGCATTCCAGGGCCACAATCTTCATCAGCGGACACTAGAAAGCGAAAAAGGAAGAAAAATTTTAGTGTATATAGCATAGACTTTGGACGCAAAAGTAAATTTTCCAGATATCTTCCAAATACCCCAGTGAAACAAGATACATTGAAATTACTTAATGGAAAAATAAGAATTCACAAAAAATAAATCAGAATGGGAGAAAGGGAAGCACATGTAAGCATGATATGATTTACAAAGATAACTTCAAGTAAAACATCTTGAAACATTCTCAAGTAATGATAGTTACCAATACCAGCAGTGGCGTACCTAGGTGTTGGCAGGAGTGGCTCTTTCCAGGGGCGCAACAACCAGAGGGGTACTATTTCGACTAATATAAAAAATGTTCTGAAAAAAAAAAAACATATCGCCGCCACAGAACAACGGTAGGGTATCTTAGTGTTGTTTCTTGGCTTGGATGTCTTACTGTTGCTCTGAGACGACGATATATATTGCTATAAACGGAACTGAAAAAAGTTTCCTCTCTTTGGCTCAAGAACGTACATTTTTTATATTTAGTTACGAATCGCAAGTATTATTGATTTAATTGCATTCATGTGAAATGGTGGCGTCCCGATTTCGGGAAGGGAAAATTTTCAATTTGCCGAATGAAATTCCAATTTTACCGAATGATAAAATGTCAGTATGCACACATATCATACATAACATCTAATGAGAAGAAATATTGGACATCACTAAAAACACAATTAACAAAAAAAAAAAAAAAAAAAAAAAAAAAAAAAGTAACAAAGGTGCAACATTCTCTCTAGATTTGCCGAATTAAAATTCTCAGAATAAGAAAATTTTTGGGAGGTCTCTTGACCTATGTGATTAAATAAAAGGATAAATAGGTCAAATCAAAAATAAATAATATAAAAAGGAAAGAATTAGAAAAAAATTATGTTTAGTGCTAAAGAGGTAGAATCTTTCTAACTTATAAAACACTTTTATTTTAGAGAAATAAAAAAATACCCAAACATGCTCTTCCCTATTTTGCAATGTTCACTGAGTTGAAATTTATTAAGCTCAGTTTTTCAACATAATACCGTTGAGTAGTTCATAGTTCGTTCAACATAGTTCGTTCCTTTGTTAAATAATTGTACCGACAAGCATTCAAGCTAGATTTTTATAAATCTACTAGCTGCGTTGCCCGGCATTGCACAATCTACCTCGAAAATAAAAGTTATGACAAGTGACGCGTGTTAAGCAATTAGGCTTTGAGAAAAAAAAAATCATTAAAGTTTTGCGGCAGATTGCGGAAAAATAACCAAAAAGATAACATTTTAAATCCCCTGATTACAGGAAAGGTCTCAAAACAAAAGCAAGAATTTTATTTGCTCATTTTCGAGAAAAAAATGGCAACAGATCTTTCTTCTCCATGATTTCCTTCCCGTTACAAATTAAAAAAAAAAAAAACATTGTTACTGAAATTTGAGATGAAGCACTGAATAATAATTTGAATGGAGAAAAGACTTCGCAAAATATGGATATTATGTCAAAACTCTAAGTATCATAATTAATATATATATATATATATATATATATATATATATATATATATATATATACACATACAGGGGCGGACTGGCCAAGTCGGCTAGTCGGGGATCCCCGACTAGGCCAACCGCCCAGTGGGCCACTTCAAGCAATTTTTTATTGAATTTAATACATTTAAATTCATACTTAACTTCTTTTTTAAGTGTTATAATAAAAAAAAATCATGTAATTTGTTTACTCTATGTAAAAAGGCGTTTGGAAACAGGTTATTTTTCCCCCCCATTACCAAAGTAAATAGCCGAAGTCCACACAAGTGAACGCTTTCCTATGCTATAGACTTTCTCTCTAGTTTTTAGAGCACTGGGCGACATGACTCCCATATTGAGGAAACGGGAGGGGGCCAGAGAAATTGGGGTCGGACGCGGCCTGAAAAAGGGTCCGGGAATTGAAGGGGCCTGCACCACCAGAAAAGGCGGCCCCTCCCTTCTATATATGCGCGAGCCATGCTTTGGGGTGTTTATACATGAGCAGGGGACGTGAACAAGGATGGGGGGGGGGGGCAGAAGGGTCACCTGTTGGCCCAGTTACGGGGAGGGGGGAAGAATTAAAAAAATCTCGGGCCCAGAAAAGGGCCCGAGATTTTTTAAATGAGAGGTGAAATATATGCAGGGAAGTAGGGGTAAACAATTTGGAGTTTGGCCCGTAAAACTAATTAACGCGTTCAAACTTTAGACAAGATTTTCTTGAGGACTACGTGCTGATTCGTGTCGAGCGATCATTTCATTATGACTATGATCAAGTGATTGACAGTATAGCTTCCAATTCAGCAGAACTATATCAGTTGCTCAACGCTTCAGTGAAATTAATTTCTATATTACAATGCTCAAATTTTACAGTTCATCCTTTTTGAGCCAATAAACAAAAAAACCGCAATTTTGCCTCGTGAAAGTTTATCTATTTTATAAAAAAGGAATAATTTTAAAATGTCATGAAGAATTTTTTTTTTCTTAAGAAATCACAAATACGTTTGCGATTTCCCAGTAGCGTACCGAGCGGTTGGCAGGAGTGACTCTTGCCAGGGGCGCAACATCAAGAAGAGCGGCATTTTGCCAAGATAATTTCGAAAAAATATGATTTTCAAGTAAAATACTTTCAAGATTTTTTGTATAAAAATTAGATAGAGCTAAAAGAGAAATATAAACAATGCCTAAAGCTTGAAAATTTTTTTTTGCCTGTACAGCATATTTTCTGGGTCTGCTTAAACTTCTACAGAGCAGTGAGGGGCTGAGGGTTGTGAGAGACGGTATTCCACCCCGGATGATCCCTCTTTTTCGGAAAGGGGGCGGCATTTCAGCTCTCGATGGGAAAAGAAGCATCTTGAAATATTTTCAACTACGGTACAATATATTATATACTATACTTAAAAGGGAGGAAACTCTTCCCTCAAATATTACCAAAAAACTCCTAAAACTGCGTTTTTGAAACGGCAACTTCAAAACTTTCCGAGGGAGCGTATTTTTCTCAATCGTCTGCAACATTGAAGATCGTCTTAAACCTTGGCTTCAATTTCGAAAATTTTCCAAGGGAGATCCTCCGAAAACTCCCTTCCCTATAACATCATCGAAGGTTCGACGGTCGGCTAAAATTGCGTTTTTGAAGCTTCAATTCTGAAAAGTTTCCAAAGAGAGCCTCAAATCTCTCCTCCCCTTAACATCATCTTTTTACCCTTTCGACGGTTTTGCCTGAAATCGACTCCCAAGTTAAGTGTTACTTTTTATACTTGTTTCAATTTTCTAATCATAATAGAATCTTTGTAATATTTTAATATTTACTTTACATTTTTTTTGTTTTATTAAATGTGTAAATTATGTTTATTGAACACATATACTTCTAGTGCTTCCAAACGAATAATTTAAAAATTAATGCCCTTTTGAAAAAAAAAATGTTATAAATAGAACTGAAAAATGTACCCTGCCTTTTTTTCAAGCATGAAAACTATTAATGTTTCATAATGGGTTGCAAATGTTATTGATCACATCGAATTTCTACAAAATGATTCGACGAAAAGGGGATTGGGGGGGGGGCGCCTTTTTTAAATTTCGCCATGGGCACTAGACCCTATAGGTTCGCTACTGTGCCTAAGCACCAAAATTTTGTTCATTACCCTATTAAACTACTATTTTTCATGAAATACAAGTGTATGAGCTGTTATGCTCTTGACAAAATGTTCGTTTTTCCGTTGACTGGTCTTAATGTACCATATATGTAATTCAAATACAGATTAAAAACTTAAAGTATTTTGAGCGTCAAGTTTTTTTTTTTTTGAGTTCCTATTGTTACATAACATGTCATAAATATTTAAGCTTTGAAGTATAGTGCGAATAGGGTCAATGTACAATGGTGGGCCAAAATGTAATTTTGCCGACTGGGCCAATGGTAGACTGTCCGCCCCTGTATATATATATATATATATATATATAGTTTTTATTTGATATCTCCACTAATTATTATCGGAGGATTATACTAAATAGCCAAATATAAAGACGGGAAAAATACGAATCTATTGATGGCTTTCGGGAGAAGTAACTCGGACATAGATACATAGGAACATACGCTCAGTTTTTAATTATATAAGATAAAACATATTACCTGCTGATATCAGGCATAAAGCCACCACGTATATCGTGAAGATCTCCATCATCACTAACTCCTCACAGTAGGATGTATCCTACTACAAATGTTAAGTAAGAGACACCATGTGTTGCAAATCTCATCGCTATCTTCTGTTTTATCAAATATAAACGCAGTGCTGCGATGCCTCACAAATTTGTATGTAGGTCATCGTCGATAATTAAAATACTGCTACTGCATCAGCAAGTACATGATATTATTTCAGGGTGGCGACAGATCAGGGAGATCAGGGAAAAGTCAGGGTACTTTATAAATCAAGGAAAAGTCAGGGAAATATTAGGGAATTTTGAAAAAAATAACAAAAAATCAGGGAAAATTGATTTTATGAAGAAATTTTTTTTGCTTTACAAAATTAAGTACTTTAATTCCCTACGCATTTTCCGCCAATTATCTGTTCAAAACAAAAGCTAAATTAATGAGGTGCGATCATACACTGCCGCATATTTGTGCATCTTTTTTCTCAACGTCAAAGTATTGAATCTTACTTATTAACCACAGGATGGACTTCCTAAGGTTGCTTCTGTGTCTGTTAGGTTGTTTATTTTACCTAGCTTGAAATTTCCTTTCATGCTTTGAATGCTACGTAAAATAAACAACCATACAGGCAAAGAGGAAGTCTTCATTTATGCCTTAGCTCCTTTGCCTTTATTCCATGACTTCGAAGTAATTAGCGTACTGTAATCACGATTTCAAGAAGAAATCTTTGGTTTTTGAATTAATACTATAAAAGCTTAAAAGTTATTACTTCTTCGCGTTTTTAATTCAATTTGCTAAAATTGAACTTTCAATAAAAAAAACTTTTTTTTTTGCCGTTATACTATTTGTTGTCACCGCAGATTATAAAGGTTTTCTTTTCTTCAGACTTGAGCGATTCTTTAATTTTATAACCGAATTGTATTCTTCTTTTAAATATTTTGAAATTAACTAATTGCTTTTTTTTCTTTTTTTCCCTTGCATTTCAAAGTTGTTTGTTACAAAAGCAATTTAAGATTTTTTTTTCGTTACATACTGAACTCATATGAAATAGAGTTAAAGTGTGTTCTTAAGTACAATGCTGTATTCATTCATTAAAAACTATGTTCTTGATCAGAGAAATGCTCCCTATGAATGGGTGTCAAATGGTTTCATCTGTTTTGCATAAATATGTCAATTAGTTATATAAGAATAACTACATTACTTCTATTCTTTCACTGTTACTTGTTATTCTTGCAACAATTATTATATTGTTTGAAAACTTAGTTCAAAATAATTTCAATAACTTTTTAGTTCTATCATAAATACACATATTTTTTTAAGAGTAATTTTAATAGTTTCTTAAAATTCTTATGTTAAGTGGTTTCTGGAAGTTTTTTTTTTTTATTTTTAATTTTCTATAATCTTTCCATACTGTTTTGTAGGGGTTTTTTTCAAAAGAAATTGACTTGATATGTATTTTTTAAAAACATATCTTTAGTTCAACAACTTTACACAACTTAAAACGTTTAAAATACTGCATTTTATACAAACATACAATGAATTTCAAGTAGAGCAAGGAAAGAAAACCATTATCATTGGTAACTTAAATCAGGGAAATTTGGTGAACTTAATCAGGGAAATCAGGGAAAAGTCAGGGAACTTTTTTTCACAGTTCCTGTCGCCACCCTGTATTTGCATAAAACAGTTTTAATTTTAAAGGATAATTAAAGAGTTAACATTTTTTTAGGAATGTTCTTTTGCACCTGCTCCACGCTGCTTGAGTGGGTACTGTAAAAATCTCCTTTTTTTTTGCAGTTTTCAGGTTTGGGAGCAGAAAATAATCACATGCTGATAGATCAGGCAAGTAAAGAAGGTGATCGAGGACCTAAATTTGTTTTCTGTTCCCGAAATTGGAAATGCAATGAAAAGAATTTTTTGCAATGATTTTTCATCCATTCAAACAACCTTGAAACAGGTGGTGAAGAACATTCCCCAAACCGAATTTAGACTAGTGATAAATTGGTTGTCTGTTCAAAACGCGTTGTATTGAGTAAAAGGGATCCTGTTTTGAATAAATATTAGCTTTATAATTTTCCTTCTTTGACAAAAAAAAAAAAACAACAAATCGGTTGTTTTTGGAACATATACACAACACGTGCTGGGTTAAAAATAGGTTTACAAACGAAAATAAATTAATAATACTAATGTTCCTGCACTATTGTTATTATAATCTTATTTAGAGCTTCAAGTTCGGAGATGCTACACGGAACTCTACAATAAGATCTAAAAACTATTCATCTTCATCTGCTAATAAATTCTTCCTAATATGTATAACCCATGAGTTCATGGAAAACTAGATGAAAGAAACAAAATGGTAAAAGTTAAAAGCTTTTTTCACCAAAAAATCTGGAAAAATGCATATTTTGACAATTGTTAAATTCATTACAGAACAATGAATGAAAATTCGATTATTGATGATAGGAATTCAGACAAAAAAAATAAAAATACTAGTATGAGGAGCTTAAAGTTTGGATTTACTTCACGGAAGTAGACAACAGATCTACCAACCATCCATTTTCATCTGCTAATAAATTGCTTCCTGATATGTTTAACCCGTGAGTTGAGGGAAGACCAGATGAAAAATTTTAAAGAGTGAAAGTAGAAATCTTATATTTTCTATGTTAGTACAACTGCCATGGAATAAGTTCGCAAAAAATATCATTTTCATTGTCAGATGTAGAAAAATGCTATTTTGACAATTGCTAGCTTTGTGATAAAACAATACAGAAAAATTCAGTTACTAATGATGTGAACAATACATGATTTGTGAATAAGCGCTCATTCAACTATTCAACTATCCACACAGCTCAAAAATCTATTCCAACGGATTATTCGAAATTGGAATTCAGTCCATACTCCAGAACATGTTTTGTCCGGTGCACGCATCATTATGCATTAAGAGCGTTGATTCGATAATTCGTTTCTGTTCCTTCATTGTTCGACAAACGCCTGCTTGAATTCGGAAAGAAATCATTTTGCCACATAGAGAGCTTTTGTGTAGGATGCGTTTGTGCTGAACGCCTTTCACTTTAGGCATTAGCCTAAACATCAGGAAGTGTTTTGCATTGACAGCGATTACGGTCGGTTGGTTTGTTTCGATTTCTCATTTTCGAACCGTTCTCGATGTGTATCTTCGAATCTTCCGGTTAGGTGATATACCTGTTGCAGACGATTCGCAATCAGATCGATGAGGAATCTTCCAATTTGCAAAACAGATTTTTAACAAACATTCCATCACAGCTTCTGCCCATGCCCATTCTTTTTCTGAACATGATTACCAAACGACGAGTCTTCCACCTAATTCCTTCTGAGTGAATCATAAAACTATGACCTTGTTCAAAACTTTAAAATAACGGCTTAGGAGCAAACAGCTAAAAATAGTTGAAATTACTCGTATGTTGATGCAAATCAGTACTGTTAAAAAAATCCTGACATTTTACGGGAAAAGTTACTGGCATCCATGTTGACACTAACTTTTACCGTAAAATCCTACTTCAATTATAAAAAGCAAAATGAGAATAGAAGGTTCGAACTCAGGACCTTCGTATTGGCAGGTGGCTTTGCTGAACACCATACCGGTTGGATCACATCGAATGACGAGAAATACGGTGTTATGAGCTTCACACTGTAAGTCACGTGGTTTATCAATTGGCGCTACAATCGTTATTTTATTTTCGGTACGATTTACCATATTTTTTTATGTATTGTAAACACTCCACTGTACAGTAATACTTACCATAAAAGTTAGATGAATTTTTAACAGTGTAAGCGTAGGCAATGTCGGTCTTTTTAATGATCCGTTCATCCCACGGTCGTTTTTCACAATGACTTCGTTCATTTAAAAAAGCTACATTAAATATTTAAAAGAAAAATCACAAAAAAATGTTAAATATAAATAATTAAGGGTTGCAAATAATTTTAAAAACACGGACAACAGGCTATAAAAATAATCGAACCTTATTCATTCACTTACCGATATAAACAAGATGGCGGCGGAAAGCTGAACAGCAGGTAATATAGCATACTAATTATAAAATTAAAAAAAGAAAAAAAAACTAACAATACAGTAACTGCTTACAGTAAGTATAGTAAGATACCTTAGCATGGAATTAATTAAATTCGTTCTAGTCTAAAAAATACTTACTACCAAACGGAACGACCTTGAGGTTCACGGATCTGGACGAAATTCAGGACTTGGTTTAATTCTCACTAGATATAAGCCCAGGTTAAGCGCTTTGACTGCATAGGCCCTAGTTCGGCCGTGATGGGGGTCCAAAGTTTCTAATTTAGTTCAAGAAAAGCTATGGTTTTTGTTTTGAAATTAACTCTTTTCTTGATATTGCATTGCACACATCGCCTAACTGAATGCATTCACAGTATAGAGCAATTTCACCACCCCTACGTTGTACTAACAAGAGACGCGACGGATGTAAGGAGAGCAAATATTGTGCAAAGTTGAGTTGAGTTTCAAATTCCAAAGAAAACGCTCTTGCTAGTACCGGAGCCACACAAGCAAATTTAGAACCTCTTTGCAGCCGAACTCGAGCCTATGCACTCAAAATATTTTACCTGGGCTCATATCTAGTGCTAATTGACCTAAATCCAGAATTTATCCATATTCCTGACTCTCACATTTTTGCCGTTTTAACCACAGATTTGAAGGATTAATGAATAATAATGGCGTTCTACCCTCTCAAGACATTCGGCGGCTATTGTCAATACAACGAAGGGGGGAGGGGGGATTTATTTTATGTTGTGAATGGATTTAATTGGCTCTTACTGCAATGTAAATGCAAGAAAAGCGTAAAAAAAGTTTAATTTCAAAGGAAAAACCATTGTTTTTCTGGACTCTAATAACAACTTTGGACCCCCGTCGCAGCCGAATTAGGGCCTATGCAGTCAAACTGCTTTACATGGGTTCATATCTAGTGCGAACTGACCTAACTCCAGAATGTCATCCAGATCTGTGACCCTCAAGGTCGTACCGTTTGGTAGTTAGAATAGAAGTCTTATAATTGTACTTATCACAGATTTTCAGGATTCACCGTTAGCTTACGATCTATTATTCTTCAGTTTTCAACACTAATTTCTTTCTCACATTATTTTATTTAATCTAAATTATAGAAATTTATCTATGTGTTTGTAAAAGAATAATTCTAGCTTTTCGAAATTAAATAACAAACAATTTATTCTTAGCACACATTTTAAAGCTTCGCCGAAAGCACAAGATTTTTAATTATTTTATCGTGCGTCTGATTCGCTGCTCTCTTTAATGCCTTAATATTTTACCCATGCAGTAGACGCATAAAATTTGGTGAGAAGAACTTTCACTTAGCACTTTGGGCTCTAAAGAAACACATTCCAATTCGAGCGTTGCTGAGATTAAATTAAAAAATGGAGACGATCCAAATTTGACTATTGAAATAGAAGCAATCGAAACCGATAAAATTTTTGCAACACATTTGTCAACACCTGATAAAAGCATTAAATATTAAAGATAATATATGCACGCGTGTCAAAACCCTTCTTTTCGAGTCGTGGAGTTAATCAGGAACAAACATTTACTTCAGTGCTCTCTTGATTCTATTTAGTTTTACAGTGATTTTTAGCAGAAAGTATCGTATTTTCACGATGAAATTGTTGACAAATCAAGTTGTCAGATACACAGCGCCTAAAACAGTTTTATATGCTAATTTTCAATCGCTAATCACTGCTTTAGTTCATTACTATGACATTTTGAAAAAGATGGTTTGAAATTAACATATTAATATAGAGAGTAAACTCATATTTTATTTAATTCAAACTGAGACATGTTGAATTCGTGTGTGTCCACTCCCTATTTAAATTTTACTTAGTAGGGGAATGTGGGGAATTTAAGTGAAATCGTGAAATAATTACTCCGCTATCTAGTAATATTTTAACTATGCAGTCTCACATGCAGCCTATTTCAGTCAAAAAAAAAAAAAAAAAAAAAAAAAAAAAAAAAAAAAATCAGAAAATCATAGAATATAACACAAGCAATTTCCAAAAAATGATACTCATATTGTAATATTTTGTTTTAAGTCAAAAATTTTGGTTTTATTAAATGATAAAGTTCTTGCAATTAACATTTTAAATGTTAATTGAGACCTTCTAATATATAGTGCAACATTTATTTAGTTAATATTAAGCCTATTTGTATTTTAAGTAATTTGTGCAATTAGACAAGTACATGCGGGGCAAAGTGAAGTAGTTAATTTCGTTTACTTATTCAATCATTTATTAAAGCTCTTACGTATTTTTTGCTAATTACTTTATTAACATACCTTAATTTTGTAATTCACTTATTTATTCATTTATTCATTTATTTTCTTACTCATTCACTCTTTTACTCACTCGTTTATTTGTCCTTAGACATTAATTAAATTTATTTATTTAATTATTCATTTATTTTTTCAGCATCTTTTTCTTTATTCATTCAATCTTTAATTTACTGATTCATTTGATCAAAAATGTTTTTATAATCGAATAAAAACATTTAATTACAAAAATATTTTATTTTTCACTTTGCCCCATAAAAAAGTGAAGTGAAAATTTTTAGCTTTTTTTTTTTTTTGAAAGCGAAAATTAACCACAAGAAATAAAAAATACTATTTCAATGCAAGTTTTATTATAAAATATAATGTTCTTCCTTATGTACTGTAATTTTTAAAGCAAATTTCTAATTAAATAATGTTTAAGGCTTTCACGGCCGGCGTCAATATGGGGAGATAACATTTCCGGACTTATTGACCGTGGTCTAATTGGAGTAGAAATTCCAGACGTTTCGGCTTGCTTTGCTGCAGCCATCATCAGTGGTTTGAGTTTGGTGAGACTGATTCCTGGCTTCGGTGGCTCCGGTATTTAAGCAAACTGTTGCTGGGCTGCTGGTCCTGATTGGGAGGCGTTCTCAAGCCGCTGGTGGAATGATATCTAATGAAGATTTTTCGAACCATTCTGTTTTCTTTTATTTTTTCTTGTTGAAATCGGGTTTCAAATTGTTTTAAATGATACTTTTCAGTAACTGTAAGGTAGTATTGCTTTGCAGGAGGACATCTAGAAGTTATTGTGGCATATTTAAGCTAAATTCAACTCTGAGGGTCCCCCATCTCAATTTCATCAGTGGCGTATCCAGGGTAAGATTTGGAAACAATATCCATCCCCCCTTAAACGCAGAAATGTTCTATTTTGACCATAGTAAACGACTCAAAAACCTCCCTCCCAAATTCCTCCCCCTCCCAAAATGGACCTCCCGCTCCCAAATTCAACCACAGTCTCCTCCGAAATATTTTTCTGGCTACGACACTGAGTTTCATTCTTTGAGGTTAAAAATGATCACCTTATTAAAGAATTCAATCTTATCTATGAAAAAATTGTTCACCAACGTTCAAACAGATGTCCGATTTCCCACGGAAACAAAGAAAGCAGTAGTTGTATTCTATATTTAATCTTAGATATTAATTGAATTTGAAGTGTATCAACATCTTAACCCGAATGCTTTTTTCTACCATGAAGTTTCTTGCTGTTGTCATTTTGACCTAATGTAAAAGGTTGGAACGTTAAATGTTCTTAGAATCTGGTTCGCACAGGATAACAACAGTTATGTTGAGGAGAAACTTATCTAAGCAGCATGGCAAAGAACTTCATAGTTCGATTCCTTTTGTCAAAAGTCGTTAAATTTGGTCATAATTTTGTGGTAAATAAATGAAGGCATTGAAGAATCATGGATATATAGCACACCGATATCAAAACTGAGAATGCAGGTAAAAACGTACCGGAAAATTTTTGTCATTTTTATCGTAACATGTTCTGTTATCTTCTGTAAATATTACAACTTCGATGGAGTCAAACATACTGAGTTTCTTGGTAAGTTTTTGTTTACTTAAACATCCGATTTGTTTTTACAAAATATAGTTTTCATCCGTATCTTATCCGTTAAATTGTGACTTAAAAATTAGGGAATTTCATACAAGTAAAGTATTTTCATTTTAATCTGATAACTTAAAATGAAACTGCAAAAAGTCATCTTTGAGGTAACAGTACGTTGACAAAAGTCACACATCAAGGTGGTAGAATTTTCGGTACAACATTTCTTGCACTTTTTCTGTAAGTCTCCTAGTCTGCAAGCAGACCGGGCTATGATTAATTGGTGTGTATTAGGGTGTCCGCTCTCCCCTCCCCCCCAAAAAAACCGAAAGTCGATGTTTCAAGTCGCACACTCTCTAATATTTTCCCTGTTAGGTCAAAACAATTGCAAACAAAGTTTCATTAACATGAACAACGACAACCTGTGCCGACTTGCGCCCGAAAGTGTAAACCAGCCCTGTTTACTAGGCCGAATAATAAAACAATTTTTTTTTGAAGTTCGAAATTTCATGATAACCCGTTGATCAAACGTTTATTGATAAAATGTCGTCCCTATATCCCCACATGTATCTCAAAAATATTTTTCCAAATTAAAAAAAATATTTTAGTGTCCGTCAAGAGGCTTAAAATTTATCATTTTCTTCAAAAAATGGATTTTTTCGATTTATCTTTAAAAAAATTACATATACATTTCAATAAAATATCAAGTTCAAAAATGATTAGCGAACACATTTTCAAATCAACATTTGCAAATGAATAATAATAAAAAATTATATATTTAAAATGTAAACTTTAACTTAAACTTGAAAAAAATCCATATTTTGAGTACTATGTGGGAGACTTAAATATTGCAAGAGAGCAAAAATTTCTATTTAGCGCTAATCACCGAGTTTACTGTTTATATTTTTCTTTTTAAAATGTATCTCATATTTTTATAGAAATGTATAGACAAAAAAAAATCAGTTTTTTAGAATAAATTACAAGTTTTAGGCCTCCTGCTGGAGCTGGACACCTAAATATTTTTTTAATTCGAATTAATAATTTTTTGGTACACGTGGGGCGATAGGGGCAATGTTTTATCGAAATGAAATTTTTATCTTCCGAATTTTTTTTTTTTTTGATTCGGCGTCACACTTTTAGGCGCAAGTCGGCACAGGTTGGTGTTGTTCATGTTATATGAAACTTTTTTTTACAATTGTTTTGATCTAACAGGAAAAAAAATAAGAGGTTGTGCGAGATAAAACATCGACTATCGTTTTTTTGGGACACTCTAATGTGGATACATAGTTGCCCTATTTTTGTTTTGTAGCTATATATCCATGAACAGAAGACTACATTCTACGCAACTAATACAACATTACATATTTATTAAAATTAATCAGCAATAAGTAATAATTTTATTACTTATATCACTATTAATAATTATATTACTGGTGTTGCCTGTTAGCAACACCAGTATCATGTATACTTGCATTAAAAAGTAATAATAAAAAGAAAAGAAAGAAGGGCAATGGTATCAGTCAAGGTAAAAGTAATAAAAATTACACTTGCACGTATTACAGAGTTCCGAGAACAAAGTCAGTACAAGCAAGCTGCTGCAGCACGAAAAATATTGCTAAACCCCATCATTCAGAGCTATTATTCTCAATTATTTTTAAAAATACTTAGAAAACGGTGAATAAAAAATTCAGAAAGTTTTACGAAAAAAATTATAAGGTGTGACCCAATAAATGCAAAAAGAACAGCTGAAATAAAGATGGGAGGGAAAACAAAAATGAGAGAAAAAAGAAATGGAAACTCCTCCCCCCTAAATTATTAACTAAAGTGGGAAGTTTAAAACTCTATTCCGTGCCTGTTTGGCTTAAAACTGCGAAATGGCTATTAAAAAGTTAGTATGACAATTAGTATGTCTCTTTCTGAAACAAAAAATGGAATTTGGGGAAAATATACAGGATGCTTCAAAAAGAATGATTTGATTAGAAACGCGTTTTTTAAAGAATTATTGAACTAAGATTTTACAGATTAATTTTAGACAGCATTTGAATTACGAGGTATAAAAAAAGGCACATTAAGTTGCTTTTGATGTCCACTTTTGAATACACAATATGTGTCTACACAGTATTTTTTTTTTTTTTTCATCTTTTATGCGTAGACGGTCAAGTTATTTTGCTTGACATAAGCAACCTGTGTCTTTGAATTGTATTTTACCACCTTCTATTGCTCTTCCTGGCGGTATGTTCAGCACCACAGTATTTTTAACGAATAACAAGCTGAACAGTTACTACTGAATCACACTTTACGTAGCATACTTCACGAATACCAAACGAATTTTGTGATTCAGTAGCCATCTTTTAAAAAACGAACGTGGCGGCAGCTAGGCGAAGCTCGAGATTTCTGCCCTTTTAACCGATGCATAATTGAACCATAATTCCATCTCCAGTGAAATGTGTAGCTATTTTTTCTTCAAATCGAGTCATTCTTTTTTATACATCTTGTTTTACGAAACCGATTTAATGTTTTTTCTGGCAAATTGGGTTTAAAATTTACTTTGTTTGTTTTAAAGGCAATCAAAGAAGATCAGAACCAACAGAGAATTCCTGGAACGTGCAGCCTCTAACTATCCGGCCAAATGAGGGACGGTTGGGTAACCAGATGTTCTCGTTGGCCACTTTGTACGGCCTTGGTTATCTTAATCGACGAAGAATAGCGTTGATGCCTGATACGTTTAAAGCGCTGTCCCATTATTTCGATCTTACTGTGCCTCAGGTGAGTTAGCAAAAGTTTAGCATAAAAATTGCTTAAAACGCTCGTGCGTAGGTCTAAATATTGGGAAAACTTTTAAGTTGTGGGAGAAAGCAAAAAACGCTTGTACGTTTTTCGCGAGAAGGCACTTAGCCCCGCCTCTTCGAACGTAGAGTTCCATTTTACGCGGGGGTTATCGGCAAGCAATCCATACGATTCTAAATGAGACAACCAGACAGCCTTAACTTGAGCGTGCATTATAATGTGCAAAAAAGTCTTAGTGTCCTTTAAATCACTTGCTTCTCTTGTCTGTTGTCATTTTAGTTATCCTTACATTTTAAAAACTGCTGCTTTTACAACAAAATGCTATGATCCGAATATATCTTCTGCCGAAAACAGAGAAATAGAATCAACGGATACCACGTGACGAAGGAATAGTCAAGTGCCTTCTCGTGGAAAACGGGCAATACTAGTTAATGAAAACAAGTCTTATAAGCAGGTGTACTTTTGGTACCCCGATACTTTTTTCCGTAAAAATAGCAGTAAAAATAATTGAATGATTATATTTACTGCTAGGGATGTAAAATTCTCAGTAATAATCTTTTGGAGATTATTCTCGAGAATATTTCAAATAATATTCTAATGAAGTTGAATTTTCAGTAACATTCTCCTAAAATTTCGTTGCAACAATAATACAACATTACGTATTTTAGATGGGAGTGGGAATCTTCAAACTTAAAAATAAAATACTTAAGTACTAAATTTTACAGATTGATTATTAACTTAAATGTAGTACTATTTGAAATACTGTTTTTAAAGTTTTCCCGCAAGACATATCAATTCAAATATTTAAAATGAAACATTTATTTTCTTTGATTAAGAATGTTCCAAACTATTCAGTAAGTTACCGTTCTATATCCTCCGCTGGAAGTGACTGAGCTGGCAGTGTAGTTCATATATTTCTGCCTTAGTCCTGGCTATAGGGCGGTAACTACCTCCCTTGCCTTCAATATTCGTGTTAAATCGAAACATTGCTTCGGTCACTTGTGTGGTCAGTGCTAATTCTGTATTAGCTACCAGTCTGTTTGGCACTCTTTGGCTTCCTTAAGAGGTTTTCCACCTCCAGCTAAGTCACTCCTATGTCGGGCTGATGAGTGCTAATAAGCACGAAACTGCAGTCCTCGGCTGGAATTGATTGAGCTGGCGGTGGATTTCATATATAATGTTCAAAACTGTTTTTAGAAATAATCTACTTGGGCAACATGGAGATGAGCACCCCGTATAACGTTTGATTTTTAATTACAGATAGATACGTCTACGTTCAATGCTAGTAATCCGTGGCAAATAGGATTCTGGTTGTCTTTCAACGACAGTTCCATCCCAGTATCTTCTAACATCATCTCCGGGAATCTGTATCCAACATCTTTCACCTTCTTCCAGCATGTGAGAGATCGCATCCGGCCACTGTTCCGCTTCAAACCCATGATACGCGACTACGCTCAAAATCTGCTAAGACATTTGAAGCGAGTGCACCCTTGGACGGATGTTTATATTGGAGTAAGTTTACTTGTTATTTAGAGATTCGTGGGATTATTAGAAATAAATTGGGATTTTAAAATTTAAACCTTTTGAACATGATGCCCATTTTAGCTCACCTTTGCCCATTTCAAGAACAAGTATGGCAGTTTTTACTAAAAAGACTTATTACTGGAATTAAAATCGTTCAGCTGAATAAAAAAAAGCGATCATTAAAAACAGTCCGTTTCGAATGTCAAATACATTTAATGACGAAAGTTCCAGTTCTATTTTTCATTTCGACATTTGAACTGCAATGTATACTCCAGTATAGTAGATATACTCTAGTACAGTATATAGTTCACCACTAGTATAATCACACTAGTATAGTTTACCATGTAGTTAGTCAAGGGCGTAGAAAATAACTCTTTTAGTTTTATGTGATAATCTAGCAAAAGGTTTCCCATATTTCGGTAAGAAGTTAAGAGCACATTGATGTGAATTTAACCTAAACCTGAAGAAAAAACTGCCTGAAACTTTCTTCTCTTTTTATAAATTTAAATCGAGTAAATAAAGAAAAAGCATTCGGGGTGTAATTAAAAAAAAATGTTTTATGTCAGTGTCTCAAATAAAATGAAGAAAAGTTCTTTTGAGTCAAATTCTCGTACTGAAGCTTATCGCGATAAAATAAATAATAATAATAACAGTTTATAAGCAAGTTTATACTGGCCACTGTCAATTCTTATAATATTAATAATTTTATAGGTGCATGTTCGAAGAGGCGATTACCTACGAAAAGGAAGCGGAGGCTGGCTGAGAGCAGCTAATGGCAGAGAGGTAGATCTCCTCTATTTTCAAAAAGCTGTAGATTATTTCAGAAACAGATATGGCAACGTTACTTTTCTGGCTGTCAGTGACGATCGAAAATGGTGCAAGAGGAATTTATCACAACTGGGTATTCTAACAGTTCCAGATTCTCCTTCCCCTGGGCATGACCTTGCCTTGCTCGCGGAATGTAACCACACCATCATGACATACGGTACCTATGGATTTTGGGGAGGATATCTTTCTGGAGGGACTGTGGTCTATTTTACAGATTTTGTGAAGCCGAACACGACCGTCGCTAAGAAATTTTTTGTTTACGAAAAGATATATCCTCCAGAATGGATCGGAATATCAACAACGAAACCTGGTTACTGGGAATCTTACACAAATCCTTTTCTCATTCCTTAATATTTTGTTGAAAAAAATTGGAGTTTTTTCCTCCATCTTCCATTCTTTGTTGAAACAAACAGCATAAGGGCTAATTCACTGTTGCCAGCAACGAATACCTTCTTGAAGGTGAAATATCAAATATGAGGGTCAGTCAATAAATAACGAAGCAGAGGCTATAAAACAAACTTTATTATACATTCTTCTAAAAGTTTGACCGAAGTTGTTTAAACACTTATCCCACTGGGAAATGAGTCATATCATTAAGTGCTCATAAATGAACTTTGGCTGCTGTTGGCACCAATTACGCGCGCACTCCTTTACTTCATCGTCCGAATGAAATCGTTGTCCCCGAAGTGCCTTCTCGAGTTTCCCAAAAATTTGGGATCATATGGGAGTAGATCTGGACGATAAGGGGATCTGGACTGAACATTCAAGACTTCCCACGGAAATTTCTGCAAAAGTTCCTCAGTTGCATTGGATGTCTGTGGTCTAGCGATATCGTGCAACAGGATGAAATGATGTGAAAGTTTACCGGAACCACACACAGCCAATGCAAAAAAGGAACTTTTGCAAAAATTTAAACAGGAAATCTTGAACCATCTCCCTTATAGTCCAGATCTATTCCCATGTGACTCCACATCTTTGGAGAACTCAAGAATGTACTTCGGGGACAACGTTCCATTCGGACAATGCAGTAAAGGAGTGCGCGCGTAATTGTTTCCAGCAGCAGCCAAAAGATTTTTATGAGCACAGAATTATGCGACTAATTTCACAGAGGGACAAGTGTTTAAATAATTTCGTTCAGTATTTTTGAAGAATGTCGAATAAAATCTGTTTTCTAGCCTCTTACTCGTTTTTTATTGACTGACTCTAATATCATGCCTTAATGACTGTCCGTTTCTTACAGACAGTCAATCAAGCATTTGCTTTGAAACTAATTTCTGCAAACTAGAAAAATGTGGTTCAAAGCACCTCTTTTACGAAGGTCATAATTGCATTAAAGAGGGAACAATAAATAAAGCCCAATTTTCCTATTACGTTAGTACATTTTGCAATCCGATTCTTTCTGAAAATATTGCCAGCATCAATTGTAGGAAGACCTAGAGCCGTTATATATAGATAGGCCGACGCATCAGCTTAAGTTTCGCCATTTTGGATCGGATTTTTCATTGTTGCACTGCTAGGATTACCAGAGCAAATTTTCGGATTTTGCCAAATTTGCTGAAAATAACATTTCATTTAATGAATAATTCACATGCCGCTAATAATCGCTCGCAGTGAACAATCACCAAACGCGATTACTGGCCAGAAAAGACATCCGCTCAAATACGCGCTCAGATCCAAAAGGGTTGATCTTAAGCTGATGAGCTGGCTCGTATATAGAGAGGCGTTAGGAAGACCGAGTACAGTTGGAACAGGGATTAGTTGATATAAATGTTTTAATTTTTGAATGTGTATATGCCCAGAACTAGGAGTTTTATAAAGAAGCAACAGAGACTATTATGATTTGACATACGCACGCGGAAGAACCTGTCGTTTTTCGGGCTAACCTTCCATTGTATTCATCACCACATTATTAAAAACATATGGACGACCGAAATATCCATTTTGGGGTTAATTAGCACGAGTTTTATCGTGACATCTGTATTTAGGTATGTGCGTATGTATATTGTATCTCACATAACTCAAAAACGGTACTACGTATAAGATTGAAATTTTGTGCGTAGACTCTGAGCGGCATTTAGCTGTGCACCTCTCTTTTTGGTTGGGATCGAATGCTGCAAAAGGGGACTTTTACACTTTTTTGAGAGAAACTGGTTTTTAACTTTAATGTCGAATTTATCGGCAAGTTCAATTTGGCAGCAAAAATGCTTTTTCCAACCTAGTTTCAATTTGGCGCCATTGGCGATATTTAATGAGATACCCAATATGTTATAACTGTCGCTATAGAAAACTAATCTCTGCAAAACACATTTTTGCATCGGCTCGAGACAAATTGAAGTTGTAATTATTGAAAGGGCTTTCTTTCACACTCTAAGACACTATTGGGCCATTCCACGAAAAAGTTAACCGCTTGTCCCGCACGTGACGGTTCATATATTTTATTAAAAAGCAATAATTTTACAGGGTAATGACGAAATTTTTTGCTTAAGTGCACACATAAGTTTGTAATTTGTTAAGCACAAAATTGTTCAACAATATTTTAAAGTATTATTTTTAATGACATATATGAGGTGTCATGTGCGGGACAAAATGGCCGTGTTCCGTAGAAAAGCCCTATTACATTGTACTTTTGTTCTTTATTTTCATATAACTTATATGCAATTTTAGATCACAAAAGGTCCCTGAAACCTAAATTTTTGTTTAAAATCTTGATTTTTTAAAAGTCTACCAAAAAGGCAAAATAACGTATGACACCGCCATCAACCAAGTTTCTATGTAACTTTGATCAAACAGGGCGGTAATCACCAAAAAAAAAAAAAAAAAAGAAAAAGAAAAAGCCAAGATTTAAAATGAACCCAATTGGTTTATATTTGCCATAGTTTCCCATGCGTAGGAAAATGCGTAAAAAGTCATTCATTTGAGAAGTATTACTTTTAATGCGCACACGCAAAAACGCACGCATCCTTTTTATTGATTTCTTTAAAAACATTGATTACTTAATAGACATAAAAGGAAGTAGTTTGGGGTTTTTGGTTTTTTCATCTAGTTTTTGACCAGAGGGTTGCTAGTTTTTCAGCATCAAAGTAGTTTACCCTGCATATATATATATATATATATATATATATATATATATATATATATATATATATTTTTTTTTTTTTGATGTGAGAGCAATGGTTCATGAGTACAGAGGCGATATTTGAAAGGATTAAGAGCCCTGGTTCTCCAACTAAAAGTGAAACTAGTCAAACGCTATTATTGCTTTAAAAAAAAACTAATTTCCGTTTTATGTAGAACATTATAAAAGG
Source organism: Uloborus diversus (assembly GCF_026930045.1). Lineage (NCBI taxonomy): Eukaryota > Metazoa > Arthropoda > Arachnida > Araneae > Uloboridae > Uloborus > Uloborus diversus. The sequence continues at coordinate 67,553,109 of NC_072736.1, read as the reverse complement.
GCATTTCAATATCTCCTCCTGTAAGCTCTACCGTACACCAGTAATTACATCAGTCGTTCTTCGCTTGATCCGTTGTGCAATCAAAGCCAATCGTCAACAAACACGTCATTCTGTGTTTCTCCTTAATTTGATTCTATTCAAGCTCATTGTTTCTGCCACACAACTCTAACAAAGAACTAAATTAAGCTTCCAATATCCCATTCAAGGCGATACTTGTTTCCTGAGATGAATAAAAAATAAAATATTTTTTATAGAATCTCGTTCTTCTTCGTGTTGCAGCTCAGCCGTCTAATATCTGAGAACTGGGACAGATACGGTTACGAAAATACATCGTAATAACAACGATGCAGTTAGGACGGAAGCCGATACAAAAAAGAACCTTTTTTGTTAATAGCTGTACGAATGAAAGGATCATAACAATGAAGAAAAATGTTTGAGAAAAAATGGATGGTAGTGCGTATGGTCTTTAATGTCGCAATGGTTTTTCAAGAGCTTCTCCCATTGTCTTCCGCAGTGTGATCGTAATCATCACCTGGAAAACGTGCGGTGCTTTAGATTTAAAACCTCCATTTTTGTCCGAAATAGATCAAGATTTCGGACATCCTCACAAGTAATAATGCTTGCGTAGTAGTCGATCTACTCAGAACACAGGTGAAAAAGAAATACTTTCAAAACAGATTGCTTGACAACGTTTATGCTTATGAAAAAAAAGAAGGAAAAAGGAATAAAATGACAGAGAGTTGAATAAGCTGTTTTTTGGGCTTAATTCAACAAAAATGAAATCTTTTGCTTTTTCCACAAATGCAAAAGCTCGTAGAGAGAGAGGGGGGGGGGGGGCGATTTAGAACAGCTGGTTTAACATTAGGACAATTTGAAGCTAATGTAATATTTTTCCTACTATCCGAAAAAGATTAGGGGTAATAGTACGTAGGTAGTATAATCCTATTCTTTTTCCTACAACTACCTACCTGTACCTTCGAAAACCTTGGCGGGCCGCATGCAGCCCATGTGTCGAAGGTTGAGCATTGTTGCTTTATAGTAAATACTGTTGATTCTCCTAAAACCTGACATTTTCCAATCAAGTTATTTGACATATTCTCGAAAAATCGAAACAAATTTATACTTAACCCTTTGTTAGGAACTTATCAAGAGGTCTATCGACCTTTAATTTCAAAATTTTCGACTTCCTGGAAAAAAAATGTCATGCCGAATTTATTCTGAACAGTTTGATACCTTATTTATTACCATACGCAAAATCTTTTTAAATTATTGTTAAAAACGCAAACTAACTTCATAGAGATTTCTAACAACAGAAGCTGTATAAACCTCTTTTCTCAGAAGTCTGTTTTTCATTTTGTGTGCATGATGTTTCAAAAAATTTCTCATATATTTTCACAGAGCATTTTATGTATGTCTTTCTAATTTATATTTATGACCTAAACCTAAAATTAATTTAAAAATTAAATTAATTTTTTTCAAAAATTACTTTCTCGCAAAATTTTGGTACATTTTGTTAAGTATTTATTTAAAAATAACCCGTTAGGTTTAGGTTTCAATAGAAGTAAATGGCAATACTTTTAAATTAATATTAGAATTATATATGCATTTTAAGTAATAGCGTGCGCACAGTTACATGTTATAGTAACTTGAGAAAAAAGTAAATGTTAGAACTATTTTTTCTTATAATAAAATTGTACTGTTTAAGCATACGTTACATTGTGTATTTTCTCTCAGATTTTCAGCTTCCATTAAAAACAAAAATTTTAACTATAGCGTGTATAGGAATTTAGCTACATTAACATTTTAAGAGTCCCGAGTCCTTGAGAAAAATAGAGGACACTCTCTTAAACTATGTTACACCCCGTAAAAGAGGGAGTCAAAATTTTCACATACCAGGAGAGTGACGAAATAGTTTCATCAAGGGTAGTCAAAAGTTTGACAAGTGTAATAGAAAAACTGTAACTTCTGTCAAAAAGTGTGTTTATTGTTTGACAAAACAAAAAAATCTATACATTAACATTACTTAAAATGAAACATCCTAATAGCCAATGATAGAGTAAAGCTGACGTCATCAACAATGAAACTCGTGCCACGGCATGATAATCCGATAATATGTGTTGATAATGTACATGCAGGGAAAGGCATTATTGTGACAAGACTAAACTCGATCTGGTAATTTAGCTGTTTTACTAGTATGACAGTGTCATTTCAGGAGAATGAAGAAACGAAAAAATGGCCAACAAAGAACGCTACTTACTGGAGTTTATGGTTAATCCAGTGAGTTAGAGTTAAAACTTCAACTACCAAAATATCACCAAACAGGCAATGGCTTCGTTCAAATATAGAAGAGTAGAAGCAGTTTTCACCCGTCATACCTTTATGGGCGACTTTCTAGTTTAAAATATTTTTGAAAAACAAAAATTAGTAGCTCTGTAACTTCTACAGATTATCCTAGGATGGTTTCATATGTCTTCCATTAAATATTCACGTATGTCGTAAATTTTTTACCAGTACCAAGATGTTCTTCAAGTGCTCATTTTTATTACTGCAGTAAACTCCCGGTTATCCGCGGGACTTAACCACAGGGTGGGTTATACACGACCTTTCGCACTTCAAAATAAATAAATAAATAAATAAATAAATAAAAAAAAATTTGAATTTTGACATCTTGAATTCAAATTATGTTTTTCGCAATCACGAGGGTGTGTGTGTAGGCGTGTGTGTGTTGTGTGTGTGTGTAGGCATATGTGTTTGTGTCTGTGTGCAGGCATGAGTGTGTGGGTAGTTGTGTGTGTGTTTGTGTAGGTGTCTGTATGTATGCGTGTGTGTGTGTAGATGTAAGTATGTATATATGTGTGTGTATGTGTGTGTGTAAAAATCGGTGATGATTAACTAATTTTAACTTAACAAGTGCTGAATTTAGTCTTAGACATTCCTATTGCACTCTTCCCCCTCTCTTCTAATGATATTAAACCTTTTAAAGTTGCCGAAACCTGAGTATTGTCTGTTTTTTTTTTTTTTTTTACAAGAAGGTGACTTGACTCCTCCCTCGTCGCGTGGTATCCGATGATTCTATTTCGCTGTCTTCGGCAGTATATTCGGATCATAGCATTTTGTTGCAAAAGCAGCGGTTTTCAAAATGTCAAAATAACTGAAATCACAACAGCCAAATGAAGCAAGTGGTGAAAAGGACACTAAGACTTTTTTGCACATTAAAATGCACGCCAAGGTTAAGGCTGTCTGGTTGTCTCCTTTAGAAGCGCGTGGATTGCGTACCGATCAACCCCGCGTAAAATGGAACTCTGCTTTCGAGGAGGCGTGGCGAAGTGCCTTTTCTTGAAAAACGAATAATAGCTGAAACCCCGTTTTTAGATCGATACTACTTAATCATTTTTAGACCTATCCAACTTACTAATTTTTAACCCTAGACACACAAAGGAAGGGGGTTATAAGTTTGACGTGTCTGTATCTATGTATCTCTCTTTGGCACCGTAGCGCCTAAACGGATGGGCCGATTTTGAAGAAAAAAAATGTTTGAAAGGAGAGTTCATCGAGAGTGTTCTTAGCTAGGTTGCGTCTTCGGATGACATTAATTAACGAAAATATTAATTAAAAACGACTTTTGCATTGAAATCATATTCAAAAATTTAAAAATTTACTGTCAAAATAAGGAGTAATTTTTTCCGCGTTTGACAGGATGTTTGGAACTTCCATGTTGCATAGAATTCGAATTATAAGGTGTTTTTAAAGCAGATTTTAAGTACGGCTTAGCCTTTATTCACGCGATTTGTAACCAAATTTATTGTTAGCCAACAAGGAAAGGAAACGCAGTGATTTACAATTTTATCTATCGCCAATTTCTATTTGTTAACAAATAAATACTTGTAATTGATTTTTAATAGCATAAGGCTTTTGAAAGGACTTTCAATTTTTCCTCTTAATTCTACATTTGCTAGTCAGTCTGGGGTTTTTAAAATTTTTAATTTTAGTTACTTGTTAAATCTACACTATTTACGTGTGTAAACGAGTGACCGGAGCAATGTTGAAAAAATTCTTCACCCTTCTCTACGTGTTTGGCGTAACCTAGATTGATCTGTTGCAGTTAATCTGCTTTCGCTATTTGCTTGCGTATGTGTGTAATCCGTTTGCAATAATGAGCGATCCTTTTCCAGCTTTTACATTCACTTTTATTATTTTAGCTATAGTTCGAATGTATGAGACTGTTATCAATCTTTATTAATCTTAGTTTAAGCACTCTTTGCATAACACTAATATCGTTTTTACCTAATTTGCGGATTATCTTCGAATTCGCTTATCCGCGGTCACCGTGCCACCCTATTCTGCGAATAATCGGAAGTTTACTGTAGTTGAAATAATTAATTAAATTAGCTGTCACGATCATTAAAGTCGGTACCAGCATCATTATCAGCATCGGTTTCAGAATATAAATAGAATTTAACATAGAACATAAGTCTAAAACAACAAATAAATATTAATTTTTACATTGACTCACTTTGTTGATTCTAACCATCTATAACGAATAAATACCTTTGTGTTGAAAATTAAATGAATCAATTAACCAACGTTTTGAAGCACAAAAACTGCAGACACGTGTTTCGGTGTTACAAGGAACACTTTTTTCAATGCAAAGAAATGTGAGCTTCTGGATGAAAAGTCACCCGAGGAAAGCAACACAGTGCGACAGGAGACAGTATAAATACCAAAAAATGGAATTTAACAAAACAAAAAAGATAAAAATGGCACCCGTTAGTTATTTGCTTAGCTCTGGAAAATTATTCTCAAGTTTTTCTGCTTCAAAAATATCAAATATTTTCTTTTTACTTGTTCAAGCAACATTAAAATTTAAAAATGTCCTTATTTTTCGTATTTTACTGACGATTCAGTAAATTTTCGACCATATTGTGACATCGCAGTTGTGTGTGTGTGTGTGTGTTTTTTTTTTCTTTTTACTTTCTTAATTTTTTTCAAAAAAATGTGTTATATGTCTACTTTTATTAGATGAATGTAGGCATGGATTAAGTGTATGCTTATTTTTGATCACTCGTTAAAATTCGAAGTTTCATGCTGCAAATAAATGATTGCCCCCTCCCAAAAATATAAGTTCGAGGAGCCCTTGCTCATACTAGTCAAATTTTTAGTGATGGGCATAATCGAGAACTTTTGATAATCGAGATCTCGGAAATCGAGTGCTTCTGATAATCGAGTGATTCACAATCGAGATCTTTCAAAACCGAGAACTCGAGTGATTGATAATCGAGATCTTTCGAATCGAGAAATCGAAGGATTGACATCTCGATTATTTTGAATCAAGATCTCGGGATATTATAATCGACAACTCGAGCTTTCATAAATCGAGAACTCGAGATGTGACAATTGAGAACTCGAAATCCGATAATCGAGAACTCTAGTTGTGATAATCGAGATCTCTAGTTGTAATAATCGAGATCTCTAGATCTAATAACCGAGAACTCTAGATCTAATAACCGAGAGCTCGAGATCTGATAATCGAGAACTCGTTATAATCGAGATTTCGAATGATCTTAAATAATCGAGTGATTCGATTATCAGAACTCGATTTAGCCCATGTAGGCTTCCCAGACGTCTCGGTTCCACCGGGACAGTCCCAGTTTTCAGACAAAATACTTCGCGTTCCGGAAAAAAGATAAATCGGAGAAATATGACAAAAAAAGGTTTTAAATAATTAACGGTGAAGGACTATTCTGGGGCAATAACTTTATCATTTGTAACATTAACATGCAAAACTAGTATTGGACTAGTTTTTGTCAAGATCTTTACAATAGGATCGAAACCGAAAAAGTTCTAGCCAATGTAAACATTGTTCAATTTTTTATTTCTCATTTAAAGTGTTTCTTCTAACTAAAGCAATGCATAAATATTAACATTTAAGGAATAAATTGTTTAAAATTATCTGCCTGGTTTTGGTTCCTAATTAATAACATTTATTCATAGCATTGAAAATGAACTACCCTCTAAAAATACTCTAAAAACTGGCCAAAGGCGTTAGTACCCTTTTGATTACCAGCGACACTGTGTGTATGGGGGGGGGAGTGGGGGGGGGGACATTCTGGTGTCCCGGTTGAACATGTGAGAAATCTGGCAAGCCTACCCATCAGCCATCACTACAACCTTGTATTCCGTCAGATATTGACCAAATATGTCAGAGGGAACTCCCAGGTTCACGGCGATTCGCACCACGAGGCACAGACCTGGAACACGATCTCGCTCGCAAAGCCGTTGCGAAACGCTATTCTTATCCACCAAAAAAAAAAAAAAGGAAAACAATCTCTTCGGGATGTTACCGGGTTCCTATTAACTACTGAACTGAAAAGAGCGGGAACAAATATGGCGGACAAAAGAAAATACAATGTGTTTCTAAAGATACGCTTTCTTCTTGCGTCACGTGACGGAGGAGAAAAAAAATTAGCTCGTAAATTTGCTGGTTTTATCTCAAGTGATCGGCCGGGACAATGGTGTAAGTTGGCTGAAATACTTTTGCTAAAACAAATTATAAAACAATGGTGACTTATTTCATTGGGAATCGAAGTTATCTGCCCCCTTCATGGATTCGTATTTCTTTTTTCCTAACGCGTTAGGGAAGTAAATTGTGAAGAAGAGTAACTCGTGCGTTCACATCGCTGATGAATTAAATACTTTCTCCTGATATCACATGTGATTTGGATTGGCCGACATTGCTATTTACCGTCAAGAACTAGTGTGCAATGTAATTGTGTTGGTCATTTTGCTTGCTATTGCTAGAAACAATTAGGTCAATATAAATCGAATGTAAAAATTATCATTCGAAAATTTAATGTTTCTTAATATGTACCTGTTAGAGAATTGATTCCAGTTCGAGTTACTTCATTGTTGCATTATTTTAACTTTTATGCAGTTTACTATTGTTTAAACTTCATTTACATTAAAATTTTAATAAAAAATAAAACTGTCTGCAGCTTTTTTTTTTTTTGGATAAAAGATATGGCGTTTTGATTTTTCTTTACTGCCACATAAAACTTTGGAATGGAAATAAAAAGTATTAACGATAGTCCGCCTAAATAGGTAATTATTATCAAAGACAAAATCAAAAAACAGCTCTTTTTTTCAAATAAAAAATAAAGCACTTCAAAAATCCCTTTATCTTTCCGATAATTTAAATTAAAACTTTATAAAAAAAAAAAGACATCTCAGCAATCAAATTACTTTGCAATAGAATGCAACAAATTACAATAAAATCATGTTCGCTTTGAGATCAGTTCATTTCGATTCAGTCAATTAGTCTCTAAGTTAAATCTGCGAGAAATTATATCTTAATTTTTATTTATACATTTTTTCTATTTCTTGAAACCAAAAATTTAAAACGTATTCAGATTCTGTACAGTTTTCTTCATTTTTTGGCGCTAAAAAATAACGTTTGGTGTTGTTGGCTTTTTAGATAAAAATCCTTGAAATTCTCCTGTAAGAGTTAAAGTTTAAAATGCTTGAACTGTTTAAAAAATTCCCTTAAGGTAAGCAAACACCCTAATTTTCGAAAAACGTCGATTTTGTGAAATTTAGAGAGCCTCATTATTCTTCTTTCTAATTCCATAATTTTTTTAAATCAATGAATTGTTGAGAAAACTAGAAGAAATTTAATGAACTAAAATACACTGATAATATATGTTTTACATTTCTTGGTTTTCTCATAACCTCGTTTTCAAACTTTTTATTCATGCCAACAACTCTAGCAAAAAAAATCTGTATTAATTTTGCATTTGAAACTTCGCAAACAATGTAATTCAATATATTACTGCGATATAAACTTCTAAAAGGAAATAGACATATATGCAGTTATCAAATAATGATCAATGTTAAGGGGCAAAAACGACGTGTCTAACGTCGTTAGTGTCTAACGAAAAGTTAGACACAAAAAGTTTTTTAAATTATGAAAATTTGAAGGCATTGGAAGTAGTATTAAGGAAATGGTGTTTCTTGCTGGAAAAAAAATGTCTTCTCACTAAAAACTTAAAAAAAAGAGTCAAAATGAATTATTTATGTTACTACGTTAAACAATTTTAAGTTTTAGAAAGATGCAATGAATATTGAAGAAAATAAATGGGTGTTCGACTGCTTTAAAATGAACTAAACAAAAAAAAATATTATTCTTCATCAAGAGTTCTGAGATTGAGAGAGAGATTCTGATTCTAGAGAGAGATTAGTCTTTTTCTATTATTCTTCATGAAAAGTCGATTATTCTTCTTCATTTTTAAAAAGTTTGCTTGAAGTAAATTCGCTTTTAAATCCAGTATCTACACTTTCCTTAAATTTTCTATTAAGCACAAATAGTTACGTTTTTTTTTTTGAACTGTTGAAAATTTAACAAATAATTGTTCAATCCAAAAAATGAAACATAAGAATAAGATGTCTCAGTAGAGATCTTCCAAAAAAAAAATGTTTGTTTGAATCGGACTTTTTCCTCAAATGTTATCCCGGGGGACAGACTGACAGACACATACATATTTCCCTATCTGAAAACCTTACTTTCAAAAAAATTTTATTTTTCAATATATATTTCACAATTTAATTTATTTTTGGCTTTTTTTTCTTTAGCTAAGATTTTAATTATAGATTAAGCCTTCTTGTATGTCCTTTTACTTTTACGGGAAAGTAGAAAGTAGGCTAAAAACAGCTCTGTAGGAAATTACAAACACATTGAGCATTATTTTCAGTGGATACTTCCGCTCCTATTATATTTCCCGAAAAATCACATGCATGTCAAAGTCTTATTTTTCTTTTAGGATCAAAAATGTCACTTTTCACGAAGTATATTCGTCTAGTTAAGTCATTTTTATCATGAGGTTAAGTTCTATATATCAAAAGTGCGGTTACTTTTGTTATTAGCCTACTACTTCAAAATAAAAAAATAGTTTACGTAAATCTTTAAAAATAAATAAATAAAGCAATTGTTTAAGCGACCTAAAATACGTAACACATAACTCATGAAGTCACTTATAATATTTAAAGTCTTGCTGCAAAAATACTTTTTGTCAATGCCATAACAAAAAAAAGGTCAAAAGGATATAATTCATAAATTTTTAAGCTGCTTTACTGAAAACCTGAACTTGGAAGTTATTATTCTCTTTGGTATTTAATGAAATGTATTGTTCGAGGAATTACAGTCCGTCGAACTTATTGAGATATTCATTTTACCGTTTGCTTAAAGTATATATTTAAACGATTCAATTTGAATACAATGGCGAGCCAATAAAATGGATGCATCAGATTACCAATTCGGCCAATGAAAAATGCATTATTTGAATAACGTTCTGTTTATAGTCAATTTTTATCTGGAAAGAAGACCACTTGCAGGGTGATTTGTCAGGCTTTTCAGTGACGTAACTACGATAAGGCATCTGCATTTATGAGGATAGAGTTGCCAAAGGTCTAAGCGTACTTACCGAAATGGCATCGATACAAAATGCCAAGATCCATTCACTTTCATGCTTGAAAGGAGTCTTATGTTCTAAAGTAAGGTGATTCGCAGAAGACAATAGATCGTTTCTTGACGTTGGAATTATTAGTTGTTGACATACTGACATAAAGATTAATCATCCAGAAGCGAAATCATTTTTGTTCAAATATTGCACTGATGTTTTATTTTAAATAAACGGTGATGCGTTAATTAAGTTAACAAATTTTCACACATACAAATGACCAGTAATTACTTTTTTGGCTTATTCCATGCGTAACGAACAATGTAAGACAAAAATGACAAATTTAAAAAACTAGAGTATGCAGTATTGTTGATTAGAAACTGAAAATTATTGCTTTTGTATTGCACTTTTGAAGTTAAAAAACTACTTCAGACTAGTTCCGTTCACTTTATCCCGTGAATATGCTCTGAAACTACCCTCTCACACTACTTTGAAAAGGCAGTTAATTTTATTCTACAGGGTGGTCCAAAAGTCACGCAACCCATTCTATTATGTATTTTTCTTAAAATATTTTCAGTTTTCGACAAAAAAATTTTGGTCTATTAGGGTGCAACACTATATTTATTGGAATTTCACGCCATTAAATTTTTATTTTAGCACTCACACTTGCAGTATCTTTTAGTTTATTGTGTGGAAAAAATAGCTTTTCAACCAGGATCAAAAACTTTTTGCGACCGTAACTACCTGCAATTAATAAAGAAAGGAATTTGCTGTCACTTGATTTGTTTATCCTTTCGCTCCTTAAATTTAGATTTCGATCGATTTCCTTATTGATAGATGCAGATGTAGATAGATCTACACAAGACTGACCAACTACATTGCTCTCAAACTAAGTGAAGTTAGGATGATGTTCGACATCCTTTTACTGTTTGACCACAGATTGTATGTAATTTGGTAATCTGCCAAGTAAAGACGATTCCATTTGAATGAATCTGGTAGGGGAGAAGGGAAATTAATGATGGGGTTTTGATGCTCGCGTTTCATAACGTCACTAGAGCCTTATTCATTTATTTTCATTCTCAAAAATAAAATAAGAGAAAACAAAAATAGTTACCATGGAAATAACAAAAAGAAAAGAAAATTTTTTCATTACGTTCAGGAACGTAAAAGTAAAATGGTAAGCTCAAAACTTTGTTGTGAATAAACAAATCAATTTATTTTTGCCAGAAGAATATAGATCGAATATACTTTAAATTAAAAAAATATTGCTCTGTGCCAATTTTCATTTTTACAGAATAAGGCTAAATAATAGAGTCAAAAGTGCGCACCTGAAACAAACCAACTAACATCCCTACAAACTAATAGATATGTCCATTTCCGCCTATAAACCGGATATTAGCCTTTCCATGTAATCGATGGTCATGCAGTAATTGCATGCTTAGTGTTTGCAATACCAGTTTACCGAAAACCGGTATTTGGAGATATTTTGCAATTTCGTAATACCGTATTTGACGGGGTAGAATACCGATACTTTCAGTACTAGTTAAAAATAATAAATAGCTTTTAATTAAAGAGTTTTCTATTTAACTAATTAGATGTTTACTGTTATTTTAAATATGAATTTCGTTTTCGATGAGACAGTTCCAAAATCAATTCATTGAAATAGATCCAAACAATATACAATATTGTATATTGCTCAAAAATAATTGATGAATTGTACTGATATCACTATGACTTTAAAATGAAGAAAGTTTGAAAAAGCACAGTATATTTATCATTAGTTTTACTTTAATATTACATTAATTTTTTGTGGATTTCCTCGCGAGATCATTTAAAACCTTCTCTTCAAATACGTCAATGTCTTTCTGAATGTTAAATACTAGCTAATAATGGTGTCGATTTTTTTATGAGAACTGGGAAGAAGCCTCAGAAAATCTCGTGTGGTAGGCTTCCTCTCTCCATAGGTTTCCCTAAAAAAGATTTGCGCAGTGCTGGTAGGTGCTGATGACCGTGATACACGTTAAGCTTTATTTAGACCAATTTTGCTCTTTTATACACGTAGGAGTGCTCATTATGCAATATTACTTGTATATTTAAGAATTGGAAAGTAAGTTGTGACAGCTTCCTGATCATTAAAAGCAGTAAGATATTTTGTCGAAACCTATGGAAACGTTTAAATAATGTTTTTTCCTTGATTTCTACGGAGGAAATAAATCTGCTCGAGTTTTGGGTGGATTTAACCTCTAAAACCCCTCCAGTGGTTGCGCCACTGAATATGAGGATCAATGGAGTTTAAAATGAATAAAACATTATTATTGTAAAACTGATTTTGGTTCGCAGTCATCAACCATACCGAATGTAACATTGAAACAGCAGTTTTTTGGAACAGCTTAATCTTAAAATGATGCATATAAATACCACTAAGAATGGGGTGGTTTTACGCGAGAACTCACTTTTTTTTTTTTTACGATGGACGCAAGACTAAATTTTTGTAGGAGAAGCTGCAGCATTCACGGACGGTTGTACCTACTGACGTTGGTCGGGAAATTCCGGGTATTGTCGAGAGAGATCCTAGTTGGGGTTCAACGTGTGTGTCACAGCCTTTTCCAGTACCCCAGGAAGTTCCAACGCCATAAAACGAACATTTAAGATTCTATTACATTTTTTCTATTTTAATAAGATCTAACTAATAAAAAAACGTGAGAAATTTCTTTTTTTTTTTTCGTCCGTCGTGGATTGTATTATTCATTTTTGTTGTAGGTATCATGATTCCCCACATTTTGAAGGTTTTGTTTCTGATTTTTATTGTTGTAAAACTGTGGTCTTGTCGATGTGACAGGCTTGTAAAGCCAAAATGAGGTACCTTTGTACCAGGGGCGGCATTTCAGCATTTCATTTGGGGGGTCGAGTTTCTTAAATATGTATTACTACAGTGCGGTACAAAACACACATTAGCTAACAGGGAGTGGTCATAAAATCGGTTTACTATGAATAAAAAGTTGTGTTTGGAAACAATTAAAATTTTGATTCATTTTCTAATAAGTTATCATACAAAACATCTCGATACTAAAGTTTTTATACCTCTTGGAAAAATTTTAATGCATGATTTTTGGAATTCGGAAGAGCACGGAATCGTGTTACTAATCTGTCAGTGCCCAGTGTCGTGCTGTCTTGCCAATACAACTAAATAGATTTTTTTTTTTTTTTTTCAAATTGTGTTACGGAAATAATTCTCTAACCTCTTGAGACAAAAAATATCTTTCTCTACTAGCTAAGCTGATTGGAATATTTAAAAAATAATTGAAGTAAGTAATAAAGTTATGTATGAAAACACTTTTTATATCTTGCTCTTCAAAATCACCCAGGCAACTTCAAAAATTGTGAGGGGCTTAAGTTTTCTTTATTGAATAATCTAGTCTCGTCAGCGCTCTCAGCTTCAATGAGATGTCATCTGCATCCAGCTCTGTTATTCACTATTCCAGACTGATGAGTCCATAACAAGGACGAAACTGCAGTCTCTAGATGAGATAAACGGTCTGTCGGTATATTGCTTTTAATTTTTCTTGCCTAATGCTAAAAAATTTTACTCATAATTGAAACACTTTATTTTTCGTTTTCAACATCCAATCCAGATAATAGAGCCAACCACACAGAAAAATAATTATCATCAAATCTTGTGTTATTCATTCGAAACTGAATCGATTACTTCATACAAAACATTGAAAAAACAATGTTTGACTTTACATCATGTGGGTTTTCGTCACTTTTTTTTTTCACTTTTTTAAAATTGGCTTGGAGGAAGAATTTTTTTGAAAGGTTTCACGATTGCCTGAAATATGCATCTATATAAAATCTAGTTTCAGTTTCAATTGTAGATTGAACTATTGTAGTATGCTGCACAGATCAAATGTAGACTGAACTGTGGTTTGAATAGTCCAAAAATTAAGGGTAGCGGATTGAAGATGTTTTGATAGAGTAGAGCATTTTTCAAAAACTTTCCTCAATACAAACAAATTGAATAAAAATTCAAACGAAGTCATACATGGTAAAGGGCATGAGCTTTTTTCACTATTGAAAGAATCGTTTTGCAATAATTCTTCTAGTCGTCAAATCACTGCTTTGAAGTTATAGAGAAATAATTTTATGGTTTTAACTCTTGAAGACCATTTTCTGTCACGCCGAGATTGCATAATTATAGAGCCTCATAAACGGTATTTCTTGCTATGTTTTTTTTATCTAATAGTCATATGCATTTTTAAGAAGTTTCTACATAGAAGCATATAATGCATTGAGCAGTTGAAACCCGTTTCTAGCAGAAGAAAGCGATAAACACTCATCAAATAAATATACACTTAAAAAATGAACGTAAAAGTGATTGTAAAATATCAAGGAATTTTCTTGTGAAAACCATGCAGACGCACCACTTTGCACGATCCTCTCATATTGGACATACATCGTTACACTGGGCACACAAGTATGCAATATTTAGCCAAAATGAGGAAATGTCTTCTTTAGTTAAAATTAACCATGGTTCTCTATCACTTTTTTATGTTCTGAAAAGGCCGGAAAATACTTCATTAATTTAAGTCATCATCCAAATAACGAAAAACACCTTTTCTAGTCTAGTTTCGTCAAATAGTTACTGAGAACCAGCAAGATTTTTTAAAATGAACATTGATTTCCGATTTACAAAATTAAACTCACCCATTTTCTATCATTCTACTCATAAAATTTGGGGGTGCGACCGCCCTCTCTTGACCCCCCTATTTGCCGCCCCTGCTTTGTACCCAAGGACACATAACCATGTGTAACCACGGAAGGCAATTTTTAGTCTGCTTTGGTCACACCTGAGCCTTCTTGCAATGTGAAATACATCAAAATGGTGCCTTGTCATCAACATCCGAAATTTGCTTTCAACAATGATGATGAATTTGAAATAGGGCTTGAAGATATAGTGTTGAAATAATTCCCACCTGTTGTACGATCTACAGACCGTCAATCCCACCTGTTTTCATCTGAAGTCCACTTTTCTAGACTTTTGTTGGTTTAATCTAAACTGAGTTTTTAGTAATGGTTTAATTTTGGTTAAAGGTTTCAATTTGCATATAAATTGAAGTTATTATGTAGGTACATAGAGAGCCATACTATCATGAATCTAGTCTTTTTTTTTTTTTTTGTTCAAAAACATTAATTGTTCATAACATCATTAACTCTCTTAAAAGTAATAACTTTTTTAAAGAGTTCACTGATGTTAAAAATTAAGAAAAAATTTAAAAAAAAGGGAGAAACCCTTCGATTTATTTTCAAAGTTTAATTTCTGTTAAATATTTTATTTAATGTTATTTTCAATGGATGTTTGAAGTATTTCAATATAAAATGGCTTATGAAAATGTATTGAGTATAATTGAGTTCCTCAGACCTATTTATATATTATTTTTTTATGTGTCTATGGGTACAAAGGTACCTGTCCGCGGGGTGAACGGGGTGTTGTACCCACGGAAAAAAAGATGGTTTTTAAGAATTTTTTTTTTTTTTTTTGAAGTTGAAAGTTTCGAGATTTTCACCTGATAAAAATATCCAAATTAGATCATAAGGTGTAGATTCTGCCAGAATTTTTTTTCGATCGATTATCCATTTCCAGAGATCAGCAAAAACAAAAAGTAAATTTTGTCCGTGTGTACAGCAGCTTCCCCTACGTTTTCTATTTTCGATAGGATTAGTTTGTCTTTAAGCAATTAGGCCAAAGTGTTCATCGCTTTTTTTCATAAAATTCCTTTCAGACTTCCTCAAATTTTAGACTTCTATCGATTGCTTAGCTGGATCCATTCATGCAACCCTGACCGAATATATTGCTCCCATTCTAAAGTGAAGTTAAGAGCCAGTTGGCATGGTGAGTTCTAATCTTCTTTGTCAACAATAGAATTGCTTGTGGCGGTGGAGGTTTAAAATCTTCTCTGGACGTCGCTCAGACACTGGACACCCACGCCGCAATTACTGATAACATGATTTACGATTGCGGACACCGATAGTGTCTTCCCAAGACAATTGCTGATTGAGCTCGGGCCAAAAAGCGAAATGTGAGCGAACATTCATAAGAGACAAATCAATTTCGAGTTCCGGCAGGTAAGTTTGATTTATGAACGAAAGAAGGCAAGAGTGATTCAGTCATGATGAATTCGTCATTGTCGTGCAAATAAGGAATGACACGTGTCGATTTGAATTAATTAGTACTGGGACCCACTCAGATTATAGAACTGTTTTAAGCAAAACCTCGTCTAACCGAAGTAGTTTTTCTAGAATTTTATTTTTCAGCAAGTAAAAACAATATCACGTCAAGGTCACCGGAGGCACACGTTGCTATTGCATAGTCAAGCCACATCATAAAAACAACAATTTCAAAAATGAAAAAAAAGTACTCAAATTTGAGCATATCGCGAGTCAAAATGACTCCGATTACGTGCTATTCTAATTTGAAAAATTCAAATACTCATCAAATACTCAATTCAACATGTGTGTCCATTTTTGAGGCATTTATGATCATTTTTGAATATGTAATAATTTCAAAACTGAGTATTATGTATTCATTTTTGAGTATGAAATAACTCAGCACACTATTTGAAAACATGGGTACTCATATTTGAAAAAAAAAAAAGTTTCAAGAAAATTTGAAAGCCTGAATGTACTCATTTTTGAAAACATTTTTCTCAGTGCACGAAGAGATGGCAGATGAACTAAAAGCGCAAACAAACCAATTCGTTTTATAGTGGGTAGGATCAGCGAGAACGCTCAAGGAATGAAGTTTTTACTATTCGCGTGTTTTTGTTAATCGTACCTACTGTAAAATAAAGTAATTTGTTTCTTCTTCCAGTTGAACTGTTCTGTCTCAGTGACACAACTATATGAACGAAATTATTTGCATTTCTGTAATTACCTCTCCTCTCCCCCTCCCTAAGCCCATTATTAAACTTCTAAACGGCTGTAAATAATTCCAGTTTTCAAAATGCTGTCAAATTCGAAACCGTTCGTATGTGAACGTAAAGTATTTCTGTATTAAGTAATTGCTTCTTCATTACGTATTAATGTTTAAAATCAAAGAACAGAAAATAAAATTAACTACATAATTGGAAACGCATTGACAGTTAAAGTTTGCTACGTTTTGTTATAGGGGAGGGTAGGCCACAATGAAACAAAAAACATAATATTCATCATTTTTCGTATATTGGTGAGTTCTGAAGCACAGAAACATACTTGGTTATATTAAAGGTATCAAATTATAGTATATTGCACCAAATTTAACTCATTTAATGATAGAAAAAAAAGTTATGAGACTTTCTAAATTCGATGAAAAGTATCTCATTGTGGCCCAGTGATGGGCCACTATGAGACATTAAGTAGGGCCACAATGGGGCAGCTGAATAATCATTGTACTTATACCTAAAGTTTTCAAAATAAGTACCTTTAGCTAGTTTATTAAATAAACTTAATTCAATACAGAGTTATTAAAAAAATACAACAAAAAAATTACAACACCACGTGATACGGACCGATTTTTTCCACAATTTCAATGATTTTTTTTTTCATAAGTTTGATGGTTTCAAGGTCCTGGGTTCCCATAAAACATATTTTAAATGTTTAAAACTTGTTTTCTTACATACAAAACAATTTTCGTTTCAGTCAGCAAAAAAAATTAGGATTTAAAAACAGGAAAAGAATAAAATAATAAGTGCCAAATATTAACTGATAATAAACTTATGTAATTATTTTATACAAATATTAATTATAATAGTAAAGTGCTTTGAAATAAGTACAATGTTTGGCAACCTTATCAAATACTAACCGGTCTATAGTTTTGTACAAAACTGTGTAGTAAAATAAAAAGTTCACTTGTAATAATTAGTCAAAATATAAATATTTTTAAATCAAGCCTATTTTTTAATGTTAAATTTCTTTTTTGTAAACTAAAACAAGAAGTAGATAAGTATTTTACACTTGCATACTGCTGCTTGGGCCACAATGAGACGTCTCATTGTGGCCCAAACAACAAAATAAAGATTTTTGCTTCATATCATTAAAATAAACCATTAGTTAAAAATAACATAGCTTAAAAGAACTCAGCAGTTCCTATTTTGGAGGTTTTAAATATTGTTCGTAAATTTGTTCATTTGGTCAAAATGTTACACAAGTAACCACATTACAACCATCAACTAAAACAAAACTAACTTTTATTAACATAAACAGTATAAAACCATAGGAATGGTTCATGCTGGTATTTCAAGGGCCAGCGGCTCCCTTCAAAATCCACATTGATCGGAATCACAAAACCTAAAGCAATCTTTCAATTTAAACTTAAATTTAGGTTTGCTGTAAAAACTGGCGAGATATTTTCTAGCCAAAAGCAATTAAAAGGGAGATTCAACACACTCCCCCAGGATGAACAATTGAAATGTTCAGCAAAATTCAAATATTTAACTTTTTTTTTTAAACATAATAGCAATTAAACAAATTAACATACTTACAAACTTGGTGTAAACTTCAAATGAATAACAGCTAACTAAAATATATAACAATCTGAATTAGACATGAAATAACATAAAGTTCAATTTAAAAGTAAACAGAAATGACATTTTTATGCGGAAGATTTTTTTTTTACTGAGTCACTGACTCAATATCAAGTTCTAAATTATACAGTAATTGAATAGGTCTCCTCACAACGCCTGAAGGCGTTCGAACAGCACAAGATCTAACTTTAGAGTCTCTGCCGAAAAAAAGATCTTTAACAACTCCTATTTTCCACATGTGTTTTGGAACCTTGTCTTCATAAACTATAACCACGTCTCCAATTTTGAATTTTGTAGGAGTATCTATTGGAACGATGCGATTTGCAGATCGAAGTTCCAGTAAGTACTCCGTTCTCCAACGCTTCCAGAAATGGTTTAAAATTTGATCTCTGTATCTCAATAATTTCGTGAGGGTCCTTTTGTTGGATTTTGGTTCTGCCACAGAAGGAATATCAGGAAAGAAATTTGGGCGCTTGCCTATCAGAAAATGAGAAGGAGTTAGGGGAAATGGCTCGTTAATTTCATCATACACGTAAGTTAAAGGTCTTCCATTTATAACAGCTTCGATCTCAGTGAGAGTGGTTTGAATCTCTTCATAGCTCAAGCAAGATCGTCCTAAAACTTTCTTCAAGGGCGTTTTGACAGAACGCACCATACGCTCCCAAAACCCACCCCACCAGCTGGCTCTAGGTACAATAAATTTCCACACAATTCGGTTTTTAGTAAAATACTGTTGAACCTCAGCTTTGGAAATCTTACTCCAAATCTCCTTCAGTAAACTATCAGTTTTGATAAAGGTCTTGGCATTATCACTGTATACAATTTTACAGAGTCCTCTACGTGAAACAAATCTTTTGAAAGCTAAGATGAAGGTTTCAGTGCTGAGGTCAGATGCTACTTCCAGATGAACAGCTCTAGTTACTCCACAGGTGAAGAGCACAATGTAAGCTTTTTCCGGGCTCGATTTAGTTTTGATAAAAATAGGGCCGGCGAAATCAACAGCACAGGTCTCAAAAGGGGGTGATTCAATTATCTTATCCTTCGGTAAAGGAGCAATTTCTTCTTTGCCAGGTCTAACTTGAAATCTTTTGCAAATAATGCAAGATTTCAGCACAGATTTAACATATTTCCTTCCTTTGATGATGTAATATGTTTCTCGAAGATGCGCCAAGGTTGTGGCTACACCATAATGATAAACTTCTTCATAGGCCTGAAGAATTAGCAGTTTGGTGAATTGTTCCCCGCCCGGGAGTATCCAAGGATTTTTTTCCCTTAGAGGCAGATCAGATAAGCGAAGTCTTCCCGATAAATATAATAAACCATCTTCATCCAATTTAGGGTTTAAATTGTATAAAGGAGAATTTTTATTGATAGGTTCTTCCCGTTTCAGTTCTTCAATCTCAAGAGTGAACACAGTTTGTTGAGTTAACTTTAACCAATATTTTTCCGATTTTGTAATTTCTGCAGTAGTAAGCTCACCTGACAGCTTTGTCTTTTTCTTATTAATGTTATTAAGGAATCTGAAAATCCAAGCGGTGATGTTGTATACACGATTAAGTTTACTAAATTTTCCTAAATCCAGCAATGGTTCTGTAAGTAATTTAACATTGCAGGAAAGCTGAATAGAATTTAATTTGGACCTCTTTTCAATCAAATAATCATTATTGCTGGGAAGAATGTCATGCTTCGGCCACCTTTCTTTAGGCATTGATAACCAATCTGGACCTTCAAACCATAATGTATTTTCTACAAGACTAGTTAAACTTTCCCCTCTGGTCAGCAAATCTCCAGGATTGGCTTTCCCTGGAGTAAAATTCCAAATTCTGGGGTTAGTCAAAGACTGTATTTCTTCAACCCTATTTGCCACAAAAGGCTTCCAGTTTATCGGTGAACCCTTTATCCAATGTAGCACGACAATGGAATCTGACCAAATATGGACATCTAAAACATGAGAACTAAAAACAGTTTTTAAATATTTGCACATCCTAGGAGCTATTATCGCACCCATAAGTTCGAGGCGAGGGATTGTCAAACGTTTTATAGGGGAAACCCTACATTTTGCCCAAACAAGACTGGTCCGAATTTCATTATCATTTTTGGCACATCGAAAATATGCAACAGCACCATAAGCCTTAGGACTTGCATCAGAAAAAATGTGAAGTTCTATGGTATCAAAATTTTCTAAACCCCCCGGAAAATATTTACGAGGTATCTCAAACTTGGGTAAATGATCAATTTCTGAGCACCAACTTTCCCACTCGTATTTTAGATCATTAGGTAAGTTTTCGTCCCATCCTATACCTCGCTGCCAAGTTTCTTGCAACAAACTTTTCATCCTAACAGTAAATGGTAAAAGAATTCCAAGAGGATCAAATATCTTTAGAACAGTTTTCAAAACAACGCGTTTTGAAGGATTGATTTTACAATCCTCGCGAAAGTCTGGAACGTCAAAATGCAAGCTATCAGAATTGGTATTCCATAGTAAACCCAAGATCTTTAAGGTATCATTACGAAGTTCAGCTGTTTCACACATTCCCTTTTCTTCCCACATTTTTCGAAGTTTTACGGAATTAGTATTAAATTTCCGCAAATTCATTCCAGCTTCTTTAAAAATATCTGAAGCTGTCGATGATATGTAATACACTTCTTTATCAGATTTCGCACCAGATATCAAATCATCTACATAAATGGATGAATCCAAAATATTAACTACTTGGGGATGATTTTCATATTTTTTAATATGATGCTTGATCGTAGAAGCCAAAATAAAGGGGGAACAGCTTACCCCAAAAGCCGCCCTCGAAAATCTCATAAATTTTAATTCACCCCTTTCGTTACTAAACCATATAAATTTCAGGTAATTCCTGTCCTCTTCCGCAATTCCAATTTGCAAAAAAGCCTTTTCGAAATCGGCGCAAAATGCAACATTATGTTTCCTAAAACTAAGTATTATATCAAGAACGTTTGGATTAAGATTAGGTCCGGGGAATAAACAATCATTTAAAGAATTTAAATGTTTCTCCTTTGAAGAAGCATCAAACACCAATCTAACTTTAGAGGTTACCTTATCCTCTCTTACTACTGGTCTATGAGGCATGAAATAACTATTTTCGATTTTTGAATCAGAACATGGTTCTATAACCCCATTACGTTCCTGTTCCAAAACAATAGCTTTATAACTACCAAATAAATTAATGTCCTTTTCAAGTTTTCTACTTAAATCGTCAAAGCGATTTCCTGCAATTCTGAAATTATTCGCAACTTTAGACTTATCTTCCTTCCATAATAAAGAAGTTTCGTATCTGTTATTTACAAACTTTAAGTTAGATTCAAATTTATCAATTATTTCCTTTTCTACTTCTGAAACATTTTCCCTAGATTGCATAATCCCGAGTGATTCCAATTCCCACAAAAATCTTAAGCTTTCGAGCTCATTATCAGGGCTTAGCTTGCTACTTACGACTGAGAAACTACAAACAGATTTTCTTTCCCCTTTCATTGACCCATCCTCTACAAAACCGCAAAGCGAGTACCCCAACAAACTATCACACAGAAAGAGTGATTTTGTTAACTTTTCAACCGGTCCATAACAGATTTGGTAAAAATAATCCGCACCAATTAATAACTCGATTTGAGAACCACCTACGTTATCACAACTCGAAAACTTGTATGACACTAGCTTAGTCATAACTTCTTTGCTAAGTGGTGGGGAGTGAATACTAACACTCGAAATCACATCTGTTACTAACGCTTCAATATGAATACAACGCGATTTATCATCTACATGAGATAACTTCAACTCAACGACATCAAAATTTTTAATTTGCGGTTTAAAAGCTCCAAATGAAAATATCTGAAGTCTTTCTTGCCTTAAAACTGGAGGGTTTAATTCTGAAATTAAATTTTCTGTGACATAAGTTTTTTGACTTCCCGTGTCATAAAGAATTAAAGACAATTTAGAATTCGAATCAGATTCCACCTTAGCGCATGAAGTTTGCAAAATTACCTCTTTAGTATTTACATTAGTAATATTTTTCCGACAATGAGAAACTGAAGCAATAATTGATTCTCCACCAGTATCTCTGTTTACATTTGCGGGTTTGAAAGTTTTATTGGTACAAATTGATGTGTGATGAAAGTTACCATTGCATATTTTGCAGCTCTCAGTTTTAAATTTGCAATTTGAGGATAGGTGATATTTACGAAAACAAACATAACATCGCCCAGTCTTCCGCAATTTTTCACGTTTGTCAGAAATAGGCTTCGACTTGCATGATTTCGAATCATGTTCTGTTGAATCACAAAATATACAAACACTTTTTGAATTTGTAGTTAATGTAGAAGTCGTGGGAATATCCCATTTGTAATTACTAATCTGCTGTTTATTTTTTTCTGTTTTACTACTTGAAGAATATTTTTCAGAATTCTGCAGATGAATTGTTGCTTCACGAGATTGAACTTCATTTTTTATAAATGTTAGAAGTTCATCGATGTCCATATCTGGCATACTTGACCGTTTACGATTGAAATCCAGGGCCATTTCAGTTGGAATTAATTTCAATAAAATAGGTGCAAGCAAGTGTCCGTAACCACCGGCTGTAACACCGAGGGAGTTTAAATTTCGAATTTGAACTTCAACATTATCATAAAGTTCCCTTAAGTCCCTTATGTGATAGGAATTTTTCACTGGTTTTAAATTTAACAGCTTACTCCATATGCGCATTAATGACTAAATCATTTCTACCATATCTGTTTTTCAACAAATCTACAGCTGATTTGTAATTTTCTGCCGTAAGTGAAAATCCTGCAACAGCATTATAAGCGCTGCCACCAAGTAGAGATTTCAAATATGAAAATTTGTCGATAGGAGATAAACTTTTGTTTTTATCAATGGCATTAGAAAATTGGCCCCAAAATTCCAACCAGCAACTACTGTCCCCATAAAACTTAAGTATGGTAAGTTTAGGAAGTTTCATACAACGCTCAATTTTGAAGGATTGAGAATTACTTTCATCTTTCGAGATTGATGACTCAAACAATTCCTTTTGACTTTCAGCAGCACGTTCATTTAAAAACTTAGTAATCTTGTACCGAAATTCTATTATTCTTTCGCTATAATGTTCAGAAGTTTCTATTTCATTTTCAAATTCTGACTCGGCAGTCAGATCTTGGATATCCGAATTTAATTTTTTCAAGCAGTCGTACTTTTCATTTAATTGGTCTTTATAAATACTTAAAAGATCAATTTTCTGCTCTGCTGCGATTTCCTCACTTTCTAGTGCTGTATCTATTTTGTTACACAGTTTTGAAGTCTGTGTTCTTAAACCTCCGCGTTTCTTCTTTAGGATTTCTAATGTACTTGTCATTTTCATTCAATGCAATATTTACAACAGGTATAATAATAAACTGAGCTTACCTGTGTAAATTTCAAGACTTTTCAGATTCAGCTGATCACAATATCAAATCCTGTCACGGACGCCAGTAAAAGAACTCAGCAGTTCCTATTTTGGAGGTTTTAAATATTGTTCGTAAATTTGTTCATTTGGTCAAAATGTTACACAAGTAACCACATTACAACCATCAACTAAAACAAAACTAACTTTTATTAACATAAACAGTATAAAACCATAGGAATGGTTCATGCTGGTATTTCAAGGGCCAGCGGCTCCCTTCAAAATCCACATTGATCGGAATCACAAAACCTAAAGCAATCTTTCAATTTAAACTTAAATTTAGGTTTGCTGTAAAAACTGGCGAGATATTTTCTAGCCAAAAGCAATTAAAAGGGAGATTCAACATAGCTGAATAATAGAAGATTAAAGTGTCAGTAACAAAATGAACTACAACACTTAGCTTAATTGTTGAAGTTTTTCAAGATTATGATAGATGCAAGAAATTATCCAAATAACTTTCAGTGTGTCCAAACAGTAACTAATTTTTTTCTACAAAACAAAAGCATAGAACAGCATGGAACTAGGAATTCCGGGAAGCATTTTGGTTATGTTTACTTCTCCTAGGGGGTGTGGTAGCTGTCAGAATTGTATTTATTTTTGAATTTACAATGTCTCATTGTGGCGAACCCTCCCCTATAAATATCACTATATTTTCTGGTCTGCGTGATATGTATTGAAAAAAATTGTTTATAATTATAGTAATGCGGATAAACACGTCACATTTATTTGTTATTTTTCAAATTTGTAGGTGCTTAAATGCGGAGTCAAAAATTTAATAATCTCTTAACAGCCATTTTTTTCTCTTTTATCGGAAAATTTCGATATTCCAAAGGCAGTCCGGTATCGAACACTTCGATTAATCGATGTTCTACTGCACTAACTATCCCAAAATTTCATTTTTAAATAAGATAATTATTTTTTTAACTTTATAAGAGGATGGTCAACTGTGTTATAACACTTGCAACTATTTTTTTTTAACCACAATTAATTTCTGTCTCGCAAATTATTCAATCTATTTGCACGCGTATGACATTCTCACGCATACATTTGCACTTTATTCCCAGAATTTTAAATTTTGCCTTTCAATTGTTGTACAATTCAAGTAGAAGGAAAAATTATGAATAACAACGCGAAGTATCTACTTTCTGATTAAAAAAAAAATGTACTTGAAAAAAAAAATGATTTGTACGTGTTACGGGTTTGATCGTAGGCACATGCCCGTAATACGCACAAATCATTATTTTTGTAATATAATTTTTTTTTTGAAAAAATTGATTACTTCATATTTTGATACATAATGGTTCTATATAATCAAATACACGCCAAAGATTAAAATAAAGGATCTAAAAACCCTCTCTCTAACTCTATTCGTAAAAATCAGATTTTTTTTTAGCAATATCTTGTTGTAAATACATGAGTAAAAAGTCTCGTTAGTGCAAATGAGTCGAATAAAATATAAAAATTTGAAGGGAAAAGTTTTTTGGTTGCAATTGTGATGTCCTTAACTTCACTTGCTTTTTACTATTCAAGTTCAATCAACAATAATGCATATGCTATGCTATGCTATCATCATAAAAAAAAACAATATATTTCAGTAGAATTTATAATGCAACTTTCGTTCATTGTTTACGACGATTAATGTCTAAAGTGACATTGATAAAAAGATACATTTGGCACTTGCTATTGTTTAGAAACATTTAAACATTAGCATAGAAGCATTAAGTTAGTTTGATGAAAGCGTTTTTCGTTTACAGACAACTGCTGCAGTTAAATTTTGCTAAAAATATTGCTGAGATTTCGTTTTCTGTTATGCAATAATTAACAATGCAATAATTGTTAATTATAAACAATTCTGATGTCAAGTACAATGAATATTATCACTTTCAATAAAGCTTAACCTTGAGTTAATTTTATTTCTTTGTTATATTGAGCGATCAATAAGTGTGTTTATATCAAATGAGATTCAGGTCGTTTCTTTTTTGCTTTTGATTTTTTTTATATTTAAATGAAAGTTCAATACCAAATCAATAAATTTGTTTTTCGAAAAACTTAATGATGAGAGAGTGCGATATGTTCATCACATCGGCAATTATGCCACACTGTAACAAAAGGCTGTAACTTTAATAGTAGATTTTACGGTGTTTTTTTTAATTCACTGCTGTTGTAACCTTATGTGCCAGCTTCGTGCTATTAAATCGAACTTTACTTTCGTACTTTTTAGTCTCAGTTTTAAGTGAAAGTTAAGCAAAAAGGAAAATAAATATTTGATTTTCTTTCAGCAATGTATATACAGATTTGAAAGACAAGATAAATATACTTTTAATTTCCCCACTTAACCAATTTTTGATCCATTCGGTATGGTCAACGTGTGATCCTGAGAATCCCATTGTTGGTCTCGAGTTGAAGTTTCCACTTAGACATGATGGGCGCTTCATCGGAATGAATGGCAAAAGTTTTCTTTGCTTTACTTTACTCATAAAAGAAGCTGGAGGCAGTCAAGAAAGTTATCCAGGAGCGCCCCAAAGGAGGTCACGGGAGATCACTGTGATATCCCAAAAATTTCCTTATTCGCCAAATTTTGTCCGACGATTCGGTAAAGTTATCATCATTTGGCAAAATGTATAGTTCCACTCGACAAAATTATCATCATTTGGCGAAATTTGGAGTTACAGTTGGCAAATTGATAATTTGCACCCTCCCAAAAATTTAAGTTTGAGGCGGCCCTGAGAAGCGCAAAGGATTTTCCTTGCTCTGAGAGAAAATTCATCTGATGTCTAAAAGAGCAATAATTTTCATCATTTTCCATCAAATAAATTTAATGGCTTTCACTGAAAATGTATAAAAATTCATTTTTTCAGCACATGGATCTCGTTAGTTTGTAGGCGTGTTTTTTTTATATTTTTCTTCCCTGATCACTCTCTTCTTGATAGCCTTTTTATATAAATTATAGATAAAAGAATTCCGTTTGCTCAACAGATCTCCGGCCTGTTGGATTACTGGGCAAAATAGCGTGCTATAGGATAGTTTCGAAAGTGTGTATCGAAATCTGATGTCTCTCTGACCCGACCCAGATGACATTCGATCGGCACCCCCTCTCACGACATCCGGGCATAATAGCCTTCCTTTCGAATTCAGTGGGCCAAGACTTGTAAATGCGAACGCATTCCAGACGCCAGCCCATAAACAACAACAATGTCCGCAGCAGCAGCAGGATAATCTTCTCTTAATTGATAATAGCTGGTGGAGACCAAACAATGGGCGGTAACAATGAAATAGAAAATGGCCCCATTTAAAAAAGATGGGTCACTGAGTGTTTTGATGTAAGAAAAGATGTTGAAATCGAAAGTTTTCGATACACTTTGATTAAAGATTTCGGGAAAGATAAAAATGCTCATGACAGGCATTTGTTGTGTTGGGAGAAAATGAGCACGTGATGAGATTTTTCTGTGTGAAAGAAAGTTTTCTGTACATTCGATCTTGGCTTATTCAATTATACTTTCAAATAAAGGGCGAAATAAGCGCTCATCACAGATTCACAGAATAAGTGAAAAAATCGTGATTAAAAAATCGTACGTTAACCGCTCTCCAATCGCCAACTCAAAAAATAACTTAATCTCTATTTATTAACAAGTAACTAAGATTAAAAATTTTAAAAATCCCTGACTAAGTTGCAAATGTAGAATCAAGACGGAAAATTAAAAATCTTTTAAAAAGCCTTGTACTATTAAAAATCAATTACAAGTATTTTATTTGTTAACAAATAGAAACTTGCAATAGATAAAAATTTTAAATCATTGCTTTTAATTTCTTTGTCGGCCAACAATGAATTCGGTTACCAATCGCTTGAATAAAGGCTTATTAAAGCGTTATAGTTCGAATTCTGTATAAGATGGAAGTTTCAAACACATTCTATCAGACGCAGAAAAAAACTCTTTATTTTGATACTAAATTAAAAAATAAATAAATAAATAAATAAACGTGTTTTCACTGCAAAAAGCGTGGAAAACCTTTTAGAGGTTTTTAATTAATATCCATTTTAATTAATGTCATCCGAAGACGCAGCCTAGATAAGAACACTCTTGATCAACTCTCTTTTCGAACAAAAAAATTTTTTTTTTCCAAAATCGGTCCATCCGTTTAGGCGCTACACTGCCTCAGACAAATACACATATATACAGACACGTCAAACTTATAACCCCCTTCCTTTGTGTGTCAGGGGTTAAAAAAGGAAAATTAAAGAAATTGTCTGTGACGGAACTGCGTTCAGGAGCGCGCATAGCATCTACAGTCTTGTAATTTTGTACAAAATTGCTTCGAGGCCAGTGGGTTTGCAACAGAGGTTTATTTTAAATTTCAAATTATCTTTTTTGTAATTTATCTCTTAAGCTAAAATTTCACGTCAATGGCCTATTAAAGGAACCAAAGATTTCCTACACCCTTAACATTCTATGTCTTTCGAAAGTTACTTTTTTCTGCAACAAATAACGCGTGTTCCAATTTTCTCAATTAATTAAGAACAGCAGATATAAGAGTTTAGCGAAAAATCCTAGTTTCGACTCAACTCAAGCCCGGTTTTCAACCCCGGCTCAAGTTTTTTTTTTTTTTTTTAATTAATGATAGTGAATTTATTCCAGCGATGTAAGATTCGTCTTTTATTATTTTGAAAAACGAAATGGAATCTTATTTAAGATAGGAGAGAAGGGGTTTCAAAAATCATGCTTACCCCTACAGGGGGAAAGGGAAGGGGGGCTCAAAAATTGATATAAATCATCTTTACGTAATTAATGAATGGCCCTTTTTTGGTCTCCGAAGGCGTGCAGAGCCAAGACGCAGTGTGAGCAACAGACCAAAGACTAAACATAGACTGCACCTTCCCTTGTACGCAAGGTAAAAATTGATTATTAGTATCAAAGAGAAACTATGGCTCAAAGTAGCCTAGTTTTGTGTTAGAGACTTCATCATTTTCATGATGAAATTAAATCACATTTGTTCAAGTTGCGCCATTCTTGAAAAACCACTTAGTGGAAAGTTAGATCGTTTGCCTCGCCAAAAGGTCAGGTGATTGTGATCAAAAACAATTTTAGCAATTAGTCTGAGCATTAGGGTAACTTTTATTTTATTTATTCATACAGAAGCTAAAATGCCTCACATTCATAGGAAACTGCAAAGAATGAGCCATGCCTCCTTTCACACACGAAAAAGACTTACAAACAACAAAGGGAACTAAAAAGGCAGCGGCGGTAATCGAGACCATGACCATAGGCTCGGAAGTCGAGGCTTCTACCACTGAGCCACGGAGAACAACAAGTCTAAACAAGAAAGTTGTCCAGATGCTAAATTATTAAGCTTAAACTATGGTTTCAGAAGTGATTTATTTTACACATTTTTCTGTGACACCAAATATTTCCAATTACTTATTTACTTATGTATTTTATTTTATTTTTGCCTACGATAGTTTTTTTTTTTTTTTAAGGAAAAGGGAGATTTAATGAAATGTATAATTCATTGCTTCATTTTGTTTTTAGATTCATAATGAAAACATTATTTTTTTGCCATGAAATGTGATTAGAACTATGAATTTTAAGTGATAATGCAGTAATTCTTACACACAGCGCCTTGAGCTAGCCCCTCCCTCCGTCTGGTAAATAATTATTAAGCAAACAATTTAAAAATAGAATAATAATCAATATCGTTTTATTATTTTAAGCATGCATAAAAGCCAATTGACGTAAAGTAAATATGCAAATAAGCACGTCTTCCAAACTGTTGACACAAGATCAAAAAATTACTACAATATTGATTTAGCTAAATATCAATATCTTTAAAAATAAAACATTCTTAAAACAACGAAAAATTATTGTTTTTTTAACTAAATTTTGGATTTAATGACATAAAAGTTTATTTTTCTATAAAAATATTTTTATTTTAAAAGTTTGCTCAAGGTATAAACAACAGCAATATCGTAGCATTTTGAAAATCAATTATTGTAAAAACAAAGTTTAGTGAATGTTACATGTTATCTTAGAAACGAAATTTTGTCTCGTCCTACTTGATATTTATTTTAATAGATAAATTTTTAGTGAAAAAGATTGCAAAAACACTTTTTAGTTGTTGTTTTTTAGAGTTTAAAAACATTGCAAAAAAGGCGGCATCCTTTTTTACACAAGGTGGGAGAAAATACCTTAAACAATTTCATGTCACAATTGCTTTATTTCGAATGGACAGTAGTAAAGTAAAAAAAATCTTTATTCACTAATGATCAAAATAGAGTTTTAAACAAAATTATGGTGGATTCTATAATGTAACTATAAGTCATAAAAAATAAACTTGGTCTCAGGATCTTTATGCTAAATTTTTCTCTTCTCAATTTTGATAAAATAATTCAAATTCAAAATATTTTTGAAGTTTTCTGAATGATGAAAAAAAATCTACATATAAATTTTACTTACGTACATTGAATTTAATAGACTGTGTTGTTAATGCGTAACTAATAGAAACTGTTGTATCTATACGTAATAGCAATATGTATTATTATCCCATTGCATTATATCAACAAAAAACGGATGTTTCTACTTCAAATCAGCTGAACTGAAAAAAGAAAAGTTGTTAGTCATGAAGAGCTTAAGCACTTCGAAAAGCAGGAGGAAATCTTATGAAAATAATAAATTTGTAAGGCTCGTGAAGAACATACATTCAAATTCAAACTCTGTGAAAGTAATTCCATTTAATAAGGTTGAAAACAATTGTGTACCACTCGCAATTTTTCTTGCATTCAAGATTCACGGCATTAGTATTGAACACAAATCTTGCGCACTGTCTTCACAAGCGAAAGTGATGGCCTTTCTGTACCACGTCCTATGGATTACTGGGATGGCTGGATCACTTATGTGTTTTGTTGAAAAGCATTCCAGCTTCTACGCCTTTAGTGCATTCATTAAAATTCTGACATTGACTCTCTGGTGGACCATCTTCAAAATACGCTACAAAGTTTATTCTGTTTTTAACAAACTGAATTTCCAGAGCAGATACTTAGAATGTCACTCCACGCGAACTTGGAAGTTGAACTTAGTTTGTTTAGTGTTAGTTGTTTATACTCTAATTCCAGGTTTTAATATGTTGCACAACGTGATTTTTAATGATGGTAAGGCAGCCACTTGTTTTCATTTAAAAATACCATTAACAACAAAAGTTGAGAGAAGTTTTATATATATTTTTTTACAGGTTAATCATCAGTTTATTAATTGGGTGTTGCCTTATTTAACAGCAGTGCTTATTACCCACTTTAGCAGCGAATATAGCAAAATTGCGGCTGGTTTTCTAAAGATCATCAAGCATAAATTTGCTGGAAGGAACACTACAATGTCTAAAAATTCGTTGAGAGCAATTTCGAAAATGGAAGACCTGGTATCTTTTGCATTATTTTTAGTCCTCATTCGCCTTTTTCTTGAATTTTTCCGTATTTTTGGAATGTTTCTGAATGTTGTCAAAGGTAAGCCTCAATCGTTGTCCTACGTGAACGCAATTGCATATTCTGCTGTAACCGTATCTTTGTTTATCGTTGTTGTATTCTCTGTGGATCATTTGACTTCGAAATGCAAGGAGCTTCAAGATCAGTTGCTTTTGAACTTGGAAAGAGGAAGCGTTAGTAAATTTGAGGAAGTTTCACTGCTCTTTGTGAATCAGCTTTCACTGCAAAGAATCAAACTAGAAATGACTGCCTGGGGAATATTTAAAGTCAATAGAAGGCTTTTATTAAACTTTTTGGCCGCTTTAATTACCTACGGTGTTCTTTTGCAACAGATGGAATAAAAAGTAGCCTTAACTAAATAGAGTAAGAGCCCATGAGTATCGTAGTATAAAGGCCCAAAAATTTTCTGTGTAAGGACATCATAGCAGGTGAGAAAGATTCGCTATTATTTAAGCCGAGTCGTGCTGGCTTTGGCAGGAAACAGCTAGAAAAGTTGCGTCAAAAACTGAGTCATTCCATGTCAAGTGACCTCGTCGTCTCCACCCGAACATTTCAGATTTGAACAAAATTTTATAGAATTGCAGACATGCTTTTGAAACTAACCTGTGCAAATTTTCAGCTTCCAAGACCCAAATCCTGATGATCTAGGATCGAAAAAAAAGAGGACTCCAAGTTGGCGGATCAGCTTTGTGAAATGAATTGCCATGTTTGACACGGATTCTCCATTGGAAGCCATTTTGGCCCTCGTTTTCCCTTCTTTTTGAGGTATCCTAGATCCTCATGATTTGTGTCTTAAGCTGAAAATTTGCAAAGGTTAGTTTCAAAGGCATGTCTGCATCTTTGTAGAACGTCCTCCGAATCGGAAATGGTTGCATGGGGACCACCAAGTCACGTGACTTGGAATGAATCTAAGATGTTTAACTTTTTGCAGCAATTTTACGCACCTTTGCTACCTGTTTCCTTCCAAAGTCAGCGCGACTCAGCTTAACTAGTAGCAAACCTTTCTTACCTGCTATGACGTCCTTACGTAAAAAAATTTTGGGCCTTTATACTATTACGTAGGTCTGGCACTCATATGGGCTCTTGGACTAAAACTCTTTATTACATTTCTCTTCGTGATAAATGTTGTTCACACTTGAAAGAGTTAAAAAAAAACTAAATTGTACACACGGATGTTATTTTGTAGCAGGAATTTTAATTAAAATGCTTAATGTTTTAACTGTCATATTTATTCAATTCCATACGAAATGAGTTTCTGTAACGGCATTATTGGCGAAGTTTCTTCAAATGTAATACAGGACTGATAAATGTTTTTTTCTCTACTTTGTCATTTTTTTGCCAGCTACTTTTCGTCTGTATAGTGCAAAATAGATGCTGAGTTAACATAAACTGGCCGTTTTATGGAAAAAATAGATCGAAACCCAATTTAGTTCAAACTTTCGTGAACATTATTCTTACAGAAACGAATATCATTATTTGCTACGTAATATTATTTTTTACGGCAAAAAATGTCTTTACACAAAAATTTAACTCTTTCAAAATATGCAGCATTAGGAAATTGTGATGTAAGTGCAAAAATGAATAAAAGTACCTTCAGAAAACAGGTTTCAAAACAAAACTTTCAATGCAGAATAAAGTTACATTTTAAAAAGAAAAACTTTAATTTTAAAATTAACTAGGGATGGTACAGAGGACCCCCCCCCCCCTTTTCTCTCAATGACGCACCCTTTTGCAATTTCTCGCTTCAAAATTGGGTTCTTGCATGTAGTGAATGAATTTAAAAATGTAACACAAGAAATAAATTTTCATGGTATAAATAAAGTGAAATTACAATAAACTGAAAAAAGGAACAGCTCACATTTACGACGACAATTACAAGTAGAATCCACGGTAATACAAGCGATGCTATTTTACAATTAAGGAAAATATCTTTTTTGTTTTTATTTTTTAGAAGCATTTTTAAAGAAAACTTATCCCAGAAAATCCCAAAATCGTCACTGAATGCATAATTAAAATAAAAAAGCGCATGTATGTGTGTGGGGGAGGGGGATAACTACTGAGTTTTTCGACACTTCTTTTTTTTATTTTTAAACGTATGAATAAATAGGGTTGATTCAACTTCTAATTTATGAGGGAGTCATTACTTGATCTAAGCAATATGACCTTTGTCGTAATTATAATATTCACTCAGAAAACTGGGATCTGGTGGTTTCGAAATTGTAGTTTTTTAATGTACAATTTCGCAGTTTTAGATGATACTTGGGACCAGTCCAGCGTTACGTGTTTGACTTTTTTACGCCATTTCTTCGCAAATAACAATAAACCCCAATGCGATACTTTAAAAATATTTTTTAAAAAATTCTATTGGAAGAACAGAAGATATGTACGAGTTTTGGAATGATAATTATTTTTTCTTAGGATAATTCTAAATTTTTAATTAAAATTTTAAAATCAGCGTTACGTGGATGACTCAGAAAATCTAAAAATAAGCTATACCTCATATTATTTTATAATTTCCTGTAAAGTTTTAAAATGTAAAAGAACATTTTTTTTGTGCATATGTCTAAGTATACTAAGTATTTCACAATTTTCTTTTTTCTTAAGTTCGTAAAATAGCAATGAAAAATATTTTATTAGCGTTACGTGTGTTACCCTGTGCAACAGTTGGGAGGAATTTCCTAATAAAAATCCATAGTTTACATCGGATCTTTGCCAAATTGCGCACAGAGGCTCTTTGGTGTTCAGGAACTCACATAAGGATTTCTGTTCCCCTGTAGGGGGCTTCGACTCCCCACGGGGGTTTTCCTTATTCAAATTCAGTTTACATCAGATCTTTGACAAATTTGGCACAGAGGTTCTTTGATGTGTAAGAATTCATACAGGGGCATTTCCTCCCCCTTCGGGGATTCGACCCCCTTAAGGGGGTTTTGCCAGAAAATCTGTGAAAAGATATAGTTTGGCCTATCATTAAAAATGATAATTTTTTGGAATTAAAACAAAAGTCAAAGATGTCTAAATTTAAAGTTTGAGGCATAAAATTGCTCTTTTCTACATATTGACGGGAAATTTTACACTACATTTTACTTTTATTTAAGCCTGACTGTTTAAAATGTGTCACTTGACACAAACTTTTACTTTCGAGGTAGACCGTGCAATGTCAGGCAACACAGCTAGTAAATACTTAAACCGAAAAGATACATCCAGAAAATAAAGAATAAAAATGAAATTAATTTTTACTTTCTTCTACATCTAATTTATAGAAGAAAGTGTTGGATTCGTGCAAATTTTCGAATTTCGAAGGATTCGAACGTTTTGAGGTGCGTTGAGTCCATTTCGACCATTTTTGGAAAACGTCTGCCTGTCCTTGTGTGTGTGACCAGTTTTTTGTAGCCGCTTTGCAGCAAAAACTACCGCATGAAATAAAAAGAAATTTGGTACACATATGTGCCCTTATGTGAACTTATGCCCATTGGTTTCTGGTGCGAATTCCTCCAAGGGGGGCGGGGTGGAGCAATGGGACGTTTCTTGAGTTATGTGTGCCTGCTATTCCCCAGGAAGCAACTGAAGGAATCAAACAAAATTTGGTCAATATGTTGCCCCTAACAGGTACAGGTGCTGATTCAATTTTGTTGTCAATAGTTCTAGCGGGGGTTGAGATATAGAACGTTTTTTTGTCGTCAATTGTGACTGCTGTATCTCAAGAAATAATGAACGAAATCAAACAAAAATTTATCGACAAGTAGCCCTTAGAGGGTATAAGAGCTGATTTTATTTTGGCGTCCATAGCTAAAAAGGGGGTGGCGCAATCAAGCGTTCTTTTTTTTTCCATTGTGAGTGCAATATCTCAAGAAGTAATGCTGCGTTCTGGATGAAATTTGGAATAAATGTGAATCCATATGTGAACAGGCGTTGGTTCAAATTTTGGCACCATGTTGGGCTGATTTTTTATTCTTTTTTTTTTTGTGAACAAAAATAGTTTTATAAATGCAACAATAAGAAATACAAATCGTAATAGGCCGTCGTCTGTGTATTTCGCGTGATTTTAATAGTTGGAAAATGACCAGAAAATCGCGATGATTTAAACTTTTTAACTGTTGCCATCTTGTGTTTGTTAACAAATAAATGTTTGTAATTATTTTGAGCAAGGCTTTTAAAATAATTTTTAATTTTCATTCTTTGCTTTGCTTTTGAGATAAATCAGGAATTGGGATGGTCGTCTAGTTTTGGGTGTGTTATTTTGTTTTTGGGTACAGTTGCTTTTTATGTCTGCAAACTTTCACATGTAAGTTCATGGAAACATCTGATATCATGAAGGTCAAAATAGTTTTATGTTTTTCATTCTATTTCTTAATAAAATAACAATGTTTTAAAGTTATAGCTACGTAATTAACACAGTAAATAACATAGGTTAGTCAAAGTGCACAGGTTGTCTTAAAAAGGGGCTACAAGAACTCATCGTTCAAATAGCCCCAAACCACATTTCATCACTAAATTATGTTAAGTAAGGTTTATAATCTTTTAAAATAAAGAGGTTAGTTACTATTTATACCCGTTTTTGGCAGATCTGGGGATAGAAAGGGCCCGAAAGTAAGAGAGAACCCTTTGAAGTAGGAAAGAATGCGGATTACTTAGAGGAAAAATTACAATTGTGTCCAGATTCAACTAATTCGGGAGAAATGTCTTATAGAGTGGCATCAGCCCATTTTGACTTAAGTATATCAACTCTAAAATGGAAATTCAAAGATCGTTCACAAAACAAGCCTGGGCATCCTGCAGTATTTAGTAGCTAAGAAGAGCAGGTATTAAATATTCCTATCAGAGAGAAAAATCCACCCGAACCATGAAATTGAGGGGTTTTCTTTCTTTCTAATGTTTAAATAACGAGCATTTCAATTGTTTTTAGCTGTAGTTAGATAATGTTTCTATTTGAGAAATTATGTTTGCCTAAAAATATGTTTATATGTATGCGTTGGTTTTATCTTAATTTATATAAATAATTTGTAATTTACATAAATAATTTGTAATTTACATAAATAGTTTGCTCACTAGAATATACGTTTAGAGTTTATTTTTCAAAATCATTGGTCCTTCTTGATACCACCACCTGTTTTACAACTTTTTCTAATGGATTTGCTGAGTGGGTTCAGAACCCAATTTTTAAAAATAGAAAAAATATATAAAGAGTTAAAATTGTTGTTTAAACGAGCTGATGTGTGCATCACATGACTTCCTTTTACTCCAATTTAATGTAATTTCCCCATCATTGACAATTTTAATGTGATTCAAATGTTTACTCTCTAAATATCACCAACAGTTGCCAAATTGAAACCAAATTTAAAAGAAAAAAATGCCAAATTTGTCGCCAAGTTGGCGACACAACTTGGCGGTCAAAAGACTGGCGACATATCGCCAAGTGCCCGACAAATTATAGCACAACTTGAGTTTACATCCAAATTAACAATGATTTCTCCCCAAAGAGGAGCAAAAGACCCCCTTAGGAACTTCCGAATGCAACCAAGAGAAGATGCACAACTAGAACCCACTAGAAGTCTACGTACCAAACTTCAACTTTCTAGGACATACCGTTTATGAGTTATGCGAGATACATACACACATACATACGGACGTCACGAGAAAATTCGTTGTAATTAACTCGGGGGTCATCAAAATGGATATTTCAAGTGTCTGTACGTTTCTAGGCATATCGCCACGTGTGATCGGGTCGCAAAAAAAAACTTTGGGGGTAAGAAAAATGGAAATTAAGGTCAATTTTTGAGTGAATTTTTTTTCGCGAATATAATACTTCCTTTTTTGTAAAAGGAAGTAAAATGGCTTAATGTGGTTGCAGAACGTCTGAAAAGTGGTAAAAACAAGGTAATCAGTTCACAATGTAAAACTCGCAAAAAGTATGAAATTTCGGGTCCAAGTAGCCCCACTTTACGGTACTTTTGATGTTAAAGTATGCAGATTGCGAATACTTAGTTTAAATTGCTCTTTGGATATGAAATAAATAACTATTTACTTCGTTCTATTTATTTATTTATTATTATGTTTTTAATACTCATTGAGTCTTGATTTCAGTGCCAGCACAGAATCATTTTAGTTGAATAATGTAAAAAATACTTTTTCCCCTTACAGTCAAATGTAAAGACCTAACTCGTAATAAAAACATTCAGGAGTGTTACGAGTGGGACATCTTTCAAAACACCTCGTTAAAAATTTTCTGCCGAATGTTTAAAGATGAAACTCATGTTGCAGGTATTATATATCAAGTTAATTTATTATATATTTTTTTCCAGTCCCTCAATTTGACTTTGGAGGAAAACTCTCGTTCCTTTTGCGTTACGTGGGACCAATAAAAAGTGATCTGCGTAATTTGGCGGGTTAAAAACTTATCAAAAAGTCTTCATTGAAAAAAAAAAAAAAGAGTCATAATTATAGCAAACTATCTGTGTTCATGATCTTTGATAGTTTTTCCAAAAAAAAAAAAAAATGATGATAATGTAAAAAAACTGGCTCTTACATTTATTTCACTAACAGTGTTTTTTTTTGTTTTTTTTGACTTTGTCCAAATGTTATCAAATAAGGCTAAAATTTGACATAAAAATATTTTAACTTCGAAATTGGGGCTGGAATTGAAAAGAACAGATATTTCTTTGTCAAAAAAAGATTTATTTCTATCTTATTCAAAAACGAGCTGATGTGTGCATCACATGACTTCCTTTTACTCCAATTTGATGTCATTTTCCCATTACTGGCAATTTCAATGTAATACAATAATTTACTCTCTAAATACCACCAACAGTGGCCAAATTAAAACCAGATTAAAAAAAAAAACCCACCAAATTTGTCGCCAAGTTGACGACAAAATTGGCAACCAAAAGACTGGCGATAAATCGCCAAGTGTCCGCCAAATTGTAACACCACTTGAGTTTCCATCGAAATTAATAATGATTTCCCCCCAAAAAGGGGCAAAAGACCCCTTTAGAAATACCCAAATGCAACCAAAAGGGGAGGTGCACAACTAGACCCCACTAGAAATCTACATACCGAATTTCAACTTTCTAGGACATACCGTTCTTGAGTTATGCGACATACA
The DNA here is from genome assembly GCF_026930045.1 of Uloborus diversus. Classification (NCBI taxonomy): domain Eukaryota; kingdom Metazoa; phylum Arthropoda; class Arachnida; order Araneae; family Uloboridae; genus Uloborus; species Uloborus diversus. The sequence goes on along the minus strand of NC_072736.1, from coordinate 67,515,082 downwards.
TCCGCACATACAGACGTCACGAAAAAACTCGTTTTAATTAACTCGGGAATCGTCAAAATGGATATGTCGCGTGTCTATACGTTCTTAGGCATTAATCCACGTGTTATCGAATCGGAACCCCCCCCCCCCTCAACTTTCATTCGGGGGTCAGCAAAATGGAAATTAAGGTCGATTTTTGAGGAAAATTTTTTTGCGAATACAATACTTCCTCTTTCGTAAAAGGAAGTAAAAATATTTCGGTGCGTCAGGACCACTTTTCGTGCATTTGCCTTTTGGTGTTGTCAGGAGGAATAAGGTTCGGTGGCCCTCCGTCAGAGCTTTTTCGATTTTGTAAATCAAACGAGTTGATGTGAGCATCACATGACTTCGTTTTATTCCAATTTAATGACATTTCCCCATTATTGGCAGTTTTAATGTGATTCAATTGTTTCCTCTCTAAATATCACCAACAGTGGCCAAATTTAAACCAGATTAAAAAAAAAATAAAATAAAAAAAAAATAGCCAAATTTGTCGCCAAGTTGGCGACCAAAAGACTGGCGATATATCGCCAAATGTCGGACAAATTATAACACCACTTGAGTTAACATCGAAATTAGCGATGATTCCCCCCCCCCCCAAAGGAGCAAAAGACCCCCTTAGGAACCTCCGAATGCAGCAAAAGAGAAGGTGCACAACTAGGCCGCACTAGGAGTCTACGTACCAAATTTCAACTTTCTAGGGTGTACCGTTTTTGAGTTATGCGAAATACATACACACATACGCACATACATATGTACGTACATACAGACGTCACGAGAAAATTCGTGGTAATTAACTCGGGGGTCGTCAAAATGGATATTTCGGGTGTCTGTAGGTTCCTAGCAATATATCCACGTGTGGTCGGGTCGAAAAAAAAAAAAATCTCAACATTTATTCGGGGGTGAGAAAAATGGACATTAAGGCGGATTTTTGAGTGAAATTTTTTTGCGAATACAATACTTCCTTTTTTGCAAAAGGAAGTAAAAATGCAAGTTTAGATAGTCCTCGATTATGTTAGGGAGGAGGGGAGGGGGGGGGGGTAGCTCAAAAGACTTCAAAATTGTAGTTCTCAAAACGCAGTTTTAGATGATTCTTAATGCTAGGCAGCGATTTTCTTTTCTTTGGGGGGGGGGGAGGAGGGGGGCGCTCTCTTAGAATTATTTTGAAACCAAATTCGCATAGTCAGTAGATACACAGAGGCAAATTTTCCGGAAGTGATCAAATTCAGCTACTCTGGATTCAGCTACTCAGCACGTATAAAAATTCAAAAAAAAATCGAGATTTTTTACGAATCTATTATTTTTTTCCATATTCTATTCATATCAGGTATAGAACGAAGTAAAAATGATTTAAGAAAAATGATTAAAATACCTTTTAATAACTTACTATTCTACTAGCATCAGCGGAATCCAAAATCATTGAAAGTTTGACAAAACTGATCAAATTATTAATTAAAAGAGTCAATTTAAAAGTGGTAGAAAAGATGGGAAAAAGCGAAACGAAAATTTATACACAAACTAGAGCTAGTTTGCCAAAAATTACTCAAGCAATTCTTATCTCACTCAAGTAGTGACTTGCAAATTTAAATTCCAAAACTGAATGAAAAAAAAATGTCTTAAGTTTTCGCCATTGCAAATAGATAGACTAGCTTTATTACATCATGAATAAAACTTCGGCACAAAACGCCTTGCGGCATAGAAAACAAATGTTTTCTTTCCCAGAGATACTTTTTTGCTTTAGAAAAACAACCTTCCAATTTAAAGTCACATAAAATCATTTGTAAGTCACTTAAATTCAATGGGTCAGTCCATTTACAATGAAGATGAAAGTTATATTGCTTTTGACGATGTTGATTTATGAATTAAAACAGAAGCCGAACCATTAATTTCTTTCCGCTAAAGTTCCAAGTGCCGATTTTTTCTCCGTTGTGTTTGTATCAAAGGAAAGATCCACTGAATTGCTTGCCCCTTTTTTTCCAGCTCACATAATGATTCGTCATTACATCATCCTTTTATAACATAAGATTCATCCACAATGGGTTTTGCGCTCATCATTCTTAGATGAACACTGGCGTGTGTCCGGGAATTTCAGAACAATTGAAAAAGATAATTAGTTATTATTTCGTAAAAACAGTTTGTTGTCATATTTATGATACAACACGTATAATTGCTTTTTTTTTAAATGTTTTTATTAAATCAAACTTTAGTTTCAATAACAACTTCTATTGTTCCGTATTGGTGTGTCGTGAGTTTAAATCTTATCAGATCTAAGTAAGTGGGAGAAGAAAAAACACGCTTCAACACCTTTTGAGAGCAACACTTGTCTTCAAAATTTAGGTTTATAATATTATTTTGTTTATTTTTGCTATAGATACATAAAATTCTATTGAAAATTGATCGATTATGTCAGCACTGCAGTGTTTAGCTCTGCTATGAACAAAAAATAGAGGTGTTTATTTGATCAGACCTAAATAAGTGGGAGAAAAAAGAAAAAAAAAAAAAAAACACGCTCTAACACCATTTGAGAGCAACACTTGTCTTTCAAAAATTAAAGTTCAGAATATTATTTTCTATATTTTTGAAATAGATAAATAGAGTTCTGTTGAAAAGGGATAGATTTTTTCAGCACCGCCGTGTTTAACTCTGCAATGAACAAAAAATAAAGGTGTTTAATTTATCAGATCTAAATAAGTGAGAAACAAACAAACAAACAAACAAACAAAAAAAAAAAAAAAAAACCGCTTCAACACTATTTGAGAGCATTACTCGTCTTTTAAATATTAAGGTTTCGAACATTATTTTCTACATTTTTGCAATAGATAAATAAAAAATTATATTGAAAATTTATAGATTATGTCAACACAGCCGTGTTTAACTCTGCAATGGACAAAAAATAATGATCTTTAATTGGAAGCCAGATTTTTAAGTTTTTGCTATCAAGGATTGTAATCTTGTGACTACAAGTGTCTATAAAAGTTATAATTCTGCTTCAATTTTACTCTGTCTTTTTCAATAAAAATTCATACGAAATATGCAAACATTCATTTTCGTAATGTTTTAAAAGTTGTACCATAAAACAAGAAGTGATCATCAAAAAGTTAATTATGTATGCAGCAAGAAATGTGCTCATGCATAAATCTATCTTGTGCCCACGAACACAGTGGTTCAAGGGTGGAAAAAATAGCAATTTTAAAATTTGAACACAGAAAATATTTCATGGCGTAATTACTTATTCTTTAAGATGTAGTATCAAACTCCATAAGAGTTATTTGAAAAAAAAAATCGCTTACCAACAAAAATAAGCCAAGATTGTTGAACAATTATATTTTGACTTTTTTTCTGACGTACCCCCTTTATTTATCTATCTATTTATTTTTTATTTAAAAGATTAAAAAAAAAAAAGAAAAAAAAAAAAACTCCTCATGCTCTACACAGTATATCGTGAGGCTTACAGATGTAAGTGATAAACAGTAATTGAAACATTGTAAAAGCGTAAGTTAAGAAGATGACTGAAATATAAATAAACAGTTTACAAATTTAAGTAAACAAACCAGCGAAAATAATACATCGTGAAATATCTTCAACAATGAAAAAGCAGGAGGTACCATCAAACATAAATGAAAGAAAATGAAAGAAGACACAAGCGCTTGAGAAAGCCAACAACTCACCTGATTTAAGTCTTTCTTTAAAAATTTTCATGAACCTGAATAAATTAATTACAAAATAATAAAATATGCTCAACAGTTTCAGCATCCTGTCCCCAAGAACACAAATCATCACTTACCAAATTCAGTTTTGATTCATACTTTCAATAATAGGAACTTAAATTTAAGAAAAATCTTTTTTGATTGGTTTTTCACACCTACCGTATACATGTTACACCGTAAATGAAAAATTAAATATTTATTAAAATTTAAAACTATATGAAATAAAAAATAATTAATTGCGAAAAAATATAATGAAAAATATTGATGAATTTACTTTTATTGGCGGCTTTCGGCAGGCTGAAAATTTTATAGTTAAATAGTTTAATCCTTCATGTAAATAAGCAAAAACATTTTAGCTGCGACCACTTGCGACTGTTATCGTAACAGATGTTTTTGCTTGATTCTCGCTATTTCAAACCCCAACATAGTAAACCAGAAAATAACCCGTCATGGTATGACGGAGGCAAATCGCCTTTTATCAAAGAGATTGGTCGTCAAATTTGATGTGTTCCAAAAAATATCTGCACCTGAAAGCCAGACTAAAGTAAGTCACATTTTCTCTACTTTGCAAGGGACCGTAAAAACGTTTGTGCAATGTATACGAAGGTTGGGACTCTTTTTCTAAAAACATCGATAAGTTTTTTTTTAAACAAAATTACGTTGTTATGACTTAATGTGGAATAGGATACGTCATGCAATGCTTTAATAACCCGAAAATGAAATTTTTTTAGTTGTTAGTATGGTTCTACAGTCGATATATATCAGAGCGAAATGTTTAAAAGTTATGCAGAATTCTATATACAAAAGTAAATAACCATTCTGTTTATAAAACCATGAAATTAGCTACACATCAAACGTTTTAAATTTATAAGGATTTCCTTTTTGAAATCATAATCACAATATAATTGTTCTCGGTTCGTCAACATTGCTAAAAAAATTGTTTTAAGTGTATCATCGCAATTGCAGTAAATAAAAACTCGCTTGTGATATACAACTGTTTTAATTTCCTACTTTTTGCTAAAAATAGAAATTAATTTGAAATACAATGAAACCCCGATTTTACGTTTCTCAAGGGACTGTATTTAAAAAACGTAAAATACGGGAAATCTATAGAAAGTCAAAATCAAATATGAAAAAAACTAAAAGTAGTAACAATGGCTCTTATAAAAGATACAACGTCGATATTTGACGAAAAGAACATTATATAATACATGCCATTTTAGATCATTGTAACACAATTTAAAAAATAGTCTTTCTCTATTCTTAAGCTCTCAAATGCGACATTGAAAGAAGGGACGAATTGTGCTTCCGCTTCTTCTTGTTCATTTTCATTGGTGGCAGAAAAGTCTATAAGGTCGGCTACGGATTGAGCAGTAAGTATCATTTCAGTTTTCATAGATTAACTTTTAACAGCGTGGATTATCTTTAAAAAATGTGCAAAAGGAAACACATTACTTAGTTTAGAACATGTTTTTCTTCCTTTTTTTTACTTCCCAGGAAAAACGGAAAATGCGGAAAATTCACAAAAGAAAACCAACTTTTCATCTGGAGTAAACTAACATTATTAGTGCACGAAAAAATTGGGAGCTGATAATGATGACGTGAAATGCAGGAAAAACGAAGATTCATGGGACGTAATTGCGGGGTTTCACTATGTATATGATACACAAGCATAAAAGTAAATATTATCATACAACAATTTCAACAATTTTCCATAGTGTTTTTAAGGATATTCAAAGTCAATAGATTTTTTTTCGCTTTTTTGTCGTTTTGAGCCACTCTGCGTAGTTACATTTTCTCATTTGTCGTGGAACAAAGTTTGCTGAAAAAGATCCAACTTGGAATGACTGTCTGGGGAATAATTAAAGTCCACCGGAAGCTCTTATTAAATTTTAAGGCTGCTTTAATTACCTGTGGAATTCTTTTAAAGCAGTTGGAATAAAATTAAACTTTCACTCAAGAAGTAAACAGTCACTAATTTTTTTTATTAGCTTATACAAATTTTTATATATATATATTTTTCGTGTAAGGTTAACTTCTACAGCTGTCGAAAGGTATTTTGAAAGAATAAGTAGCAAGTTAGCAAACGCAGTGGAGTAATTATGTTTGTTTTGTTATAAGAATCATTAACTTCCTTATTGTTTGATCTCAACAGCACACTATTCTTCACACTATCTAATTTTCAATCTGTTCTCATGCTACTTTCCTCCTTTTCTACTGGAATAAAATTTTACACTAAAGTAAACTTTTTAAATTTTTTTATGAAGTATTTCACTGCTTGTATTTTTACTTACAAAATACACAATGAATCAAATACACTTTCATATTGCTGGTGATGTAATACGTATTATAAATTAAGGCTTGTGTACAAAAATTTAATCAGGTTAAACTGTATCTGATATAACTATACTTTCTGTAAGTTCAAATATAAATGACCAGACCAGCGTAAATAAAAGCAAGATTTAAACAAAAATAAGAGAATAGAATTTAATGAAAATTTAGACATGGAATGTTATGTTAAGGTCACAATTTTAAAAATTGAAATTTACTTATAAAGAGGGAATGAAGACTAGATCATTTCTCTCTCTATTTGTTTGCTGAGAAGAAATCTCTCTTTTTGACTTGTAATAAAGTAAGTAAAAAATGTAGGTAAGTTTTCAAACATTTATGTTCATCGTGAAAAAACAAAAGGTGACGCAAAATAAAAAAGCGACAGTCATATCTAGCTGATAAATGGTTTTGTGTATTAGGGTAGGGAGGCAATATTTATGTGAGGAGTTTACTTTTAAAACGGATTATTTTAATTTTTTTTTTTTTTTTTTTTTTTTTTTTTTTTTTGGCAAAACGAAAAAAGTTTTGCGCACAAACACTAACTGTTAGAATTTCGAATTTCTCTCAATGTTTTTTGGTACAATAACAAGTGACTATAGGCATACGTCTCGAAATATTTCCTCAATTTTACCAGACATAAATTGTCCATTTTATTTTGGATATATTCCGTTTTGGTGTAAAACGATGGAACCCTTTTGCAAAAAACACGCATTTTCTTCAGAAATAAATTTTATTAGATTGAAGCAAAATATTAAACATTTTTTAATTTTAACATTTTTTTACTCTACTTTATTCCTTTCTACTTACTTTATTCTTTTCATTTGACATTTCTGAAAAAAGGACCTGAGCCGATTCAAATAACAACGTTGTAGGTATTAATAGATCACAATTTGTATCACAATTAATCACAATTTTTAAATTAATCCCAATTTAATCATTAATTAATCCCAATTTAATCATTAATTAATCACAATTTTTGAATTAATCACAATTTAATAGTAATATCAATTATTAATTTGCGATCACAATTTGAGGTCGTGCTTGCCTAATTAATAACAACCTTGCACAAGGCGCAAGGTAATGCGATTTCTTAATATGGACGAGTATTACGCTTGATTGGAAATGCTCAGCCATTGCTTCGCTCCACTATTTTATTTGTGAACTACTTTTGAATTAGAAGGGGCTTATTCAAATTTAGATATGTAAGTGAATGAGTGGGTACTGGAAAATAAGGGATAAGTTCCACTTCGCTGTAAAAGACTTGGGGAGAAATAAGGGGATGAATGTACACCGTTTAGGTAAACCAATGTTTACGCATTTTTTAAACGTAAATATAAACCGCTTCGAGAAGAAAGAAATTCATAAGTCTTACATTAGAGATTCTCGGATCGAAAAAATAAAACTTTTTTCCAAAAGTGGATATATTTTTTTCTGAAAGTAAACGCCTCAGATCATGATTACGTGTCGGGGTACATAGAAAGTTAGAATAAATTATCGAGTTAACTACTCTCCGTGCTGAAAAAGACACGTGATAGAAGGAGGGCACCTCGTAGACGTTTTATACGTTTTTTTTTTTGCATAGTAAAGAATAAAAAGTACTCAGTAAATAGCCAAAAGAAAACTAGAAATTTAAAGACAAAGGCATAAAACGCAGTGAACCAAGTCATTCTAATAAAAGAAGGAAACTGGTGTTTGATTCTAGATGTTAAATTGCTAATAATTATAATGCTCTAAAATGTTTAATCAAAATTGCTTTGTGGCAAATATAATTAATTTTATTAGCTCTCAATAGATATTCTACATTTTCTAATTATTTTTTACTATCCATTACTCCCCATAGAGTTTCATTTTGCTATTAATTTTCTTTTTGTGCCATCTTGCGGTGCTTTAAGAAACTAACCAAAGAGATAAAACATTTACAGTTTGCGAGGACAAGGCACAAGTCTCATTGGACTGTTCATATGCTACATATCTTTGTCGGTCTTGGATTTACTCCTTCCCGCCACCATTAGTTAGAGACAGCAGCGCCTCTTACAATTGATTACAATTGCGAATATACTTCAGGTCTGACTCGATATAGTAAAACATGCGTTTCTTTAAAACGTTTTCCTTTATTTGCGATCAAAATTACTTTCATTCTGTACTAGTTTAAAAGATAAAACTTTAAATCAATTTAATGGTAATCAACATAACATTTGAATAGCTTTTAGTATAATTTTGAATAATAAATTTCATATCATATGTGTTTGATAATGCAATTGAGAGACGCCACAATATTGCAAATTATGTTCTTTGATGCACAGAGACTTTATTATCCACAATAAAAACAACTTTAAGGGAAAGAAATAGAATTTTTTTTTGCCAAGCTTTGCATTATACGCTACTATATGGATAAACGCTATTACCAATGAACAAAAGCAATTTTCTAAGCTTTGGTCCGTTTTTACTATATCTACACGCAAATGCCGAATTGATGCGCTTTAATTAGAATTTCTGTTTTCCTATCAAAGCGTAATCTTTGAATAATAACAATGTACAACCAATTTGAGCTACGAGTTTCTATAGGGATGAAACCAAGATAATCGAATATCAAAATTAAAATGGTTTATCACGCACCATTTTCATAGGGAGACCTACGTTTTATAATATAATTGCACAGTAATTTGAATGCGAGTCAAGTTATTTTCTGCTTTTAAAAAGCAGTTATAGTCAGAAGTTAAAATGAAATACTGAAATATAGGCACATTTGAATTCACAAGTTATTTAGGTGAAATTTGCTTGGTGCGACGAATGAATATTTTTTTTGGAGATCACCGTTTGAAAAACGCTGCAATTTATAAAAAAAAAATAATGAGAAACAAAAAATATTTACGGATTCACTTTTTCACATTAAAAAAAATTATTCAAGAAACTTATACTTTTATCTAAAGGACATGTTTCATTTTGTGCAATTTCAATAGTAATTTGCAGCGCACAGTTCTCTGTCACATGATCGTTACCAGCTTCACAATCAATTCGAGTATACCTTTTGAAGCAAACATGCTAGTTAGTTCACTTTAATAATTGAGTAATCACGTCTTTCTAACGCGGCACTTTGCGTAAAATTACAAAATGCACGTTTATCCCTATTGAGGCAAAAAAATCAATATCTTTAATGATAAAATTAGTCTTATAGTAATAAAGAACAAATATTCCTTTTTTCATTAGTTTTTTACCGTTATTGTAAAAATTGTTATTTTCTGTAAAATAGTTAAGGCTGCATATGATACGGGTGTTCATCATTCTGTAATATTTTTTAAAAATTGCGGCAATTTAGTCAGAATTTTTTTTTTTTTTTCATTTGAAAACTATGAATAGATTTAGTCGTCCATTTCTATTTAAGTACATATTTTCCAGAAAATAAGTATAAATATCAGGTAAAAATATATACATTTAAAAAGGTACTCTATTTAAGTGTTTAGCAATTATCGAAAATTGTGAATGATTTCTTTTTAGAGGGAATAGTAAACAGATATTCGTATCCCAACTGCAGTTGTAAAGTGAAAGTAGTGATCGAAATAACGTCTAATTCTTTGTACCGAAGACATCGAAAGAAATTATGGTGAAGTGTGCATTGTGGCATCACTGAATGTAAAATAAATTACTTGTGGCAGCTTGTACATGATGTTTTTCCAAGGAAACAACCCATCTAGAAGATATACTTCTAAATATTTTCTTTCAATCACTAAAATGGAGGCAGGATTAACAGCGTAATGGAGCCATAAAACGCCTATTTGAATAATTGCGACGTGAATGTGTTGAAGGTACAAAATAACAATAAGTATTACGCTCATATTTTTTGATTAAGATGGTAGAACAGAAGTAAAATCAGCTTTCAAAAATTCTTGATTCGAGAGGCACCATTTCTTACTCATGAAGAGTTGTATTAGTATTCTAGGAAAAACTCTTACGAACGTATAAAAAATTTCTGAGATTATGAAGAATCTGAATTTAAGTTCAAACTCTGTAAAAGTACTAATTCCGTGCAAGAAAGTAGAAGAAAAATGTGTACCTGTCGTACTGCTTCTTGCACTCAAAATTCACGGTATCACTATTGAACATAAATCTTCCTCACAATCTTTACAAATAAAAATGTTGGCCTTTCTTTACCACATCCTCTGGATTATTGCAATGACAGGAACACTTACATGTTTAGCTGAAACACATTTGAGTTATTACGTTTTCAGTGCTATTATTAAAATTGTGACATTGACTCTCTGGTGGATTATTTTCAAAATACGCCACAAAATTTATTCAGTTTTTTTCAAGTTAAACCTCTTAAACAGATACTTAGAATGCAACTCCATACAAGCCTGGAAATTGAACTTCGGATGCTTTGTTCTAATTATTTTCACCTTTTTTCCCAGCTTTAATGTAATTTACGCCATATACAAAAATGCCTGTGTTCCCATCTGCTTTGCTTTAAAAGTGCCAGTGACAACAAATATTTCAAAAACTATTTTGTATTTCTTTATGCAACTTAATCTACAGTACATCAATTGGGTTCTGCCTTATATAACGGCAATGATGATTGCGTATTTCGGCAACGAATACAGAAACATTGTGGCTGTCGTTCTACATATCATAAAGCATGGTGAGGCGGAAACAAACATAGAATTGTGTAAAAATTTGTTGAAAGTGGTTTCAAAAACGGAAGGGCTTTTCTCATTTGCTATATTTTTGACTCTCATTCGGCTTTTCGTCGAATTTTTTCGCGTTTTTGGAATGTTTCTGACGTTTTTACAAGGTAAATCTCATTTGTTTTCTTATCTCCATGCAATTACATATTCTGCAGTAACCGTAACTTTGTTTATCTGTGTTATATTTTCCATTGATTCCTTAACATCGAAGTGTAAAGAGCTCCAAAATCAGTTGCTCTTGAACTTGGAAAGAGTTACCGTTAGCAAATTTGATGAAGCTTCATCCTTTTTCTTGGAACAGCTTTCACTGCAAAGGATCCAACTTGGAATGACTGCCTGGGGAATATTCAAAGTCAACCGAAGACTTTTATTAAATTTGTTGGCTGCTTTGATAACTTATGGGGTTCTTTTAAAGCAGATGGAATAAATTTGTATTCTTACTCAAGAAATAGACAATTCAAACTTTTAGCTAACGATTATTTTTAAACGCATATATTTCCCGTTACTTGATAAATTTGTATCGCCGACAAACGATGTTTTGAAGCTATTACATTATTTTTGTTACAACAATTCATTTACTTCTTTAGTGGCAGCATTCAACATACATCTTCAACAGCATTTTATTTTAATTTGCAGTATAAAAAAGTCTTCATTTTTTTGAAATTATGTACCAATGCAAGTCCATCTAATGTTCAGTTAGTTCCAATGTTGTTTTCCTCTTTTTATACAGGAATTAAATTTTGTACTGAAGTAAACCGATTATTTGACGACGACTTTGTGTTTTAATTAACGAAATACACGTTAAATCAAATACATTTCCCAATTGCTTGTGCTGCGCGTTACAATCAACATCTCATGTACAAAATTTAAATTAAATCAAACTGTATCTTATCTGACATTATTTCTGTACGTCCAAATATAAATGGTCAGTTCAGCGTAAAAAAAAATCATGATTTAGGTAAAAATAAGAAAAAAAATCAATGAAAATTTAAAATATAGAGTTTTATTTATAAAGCCACGTTGGGAGGACGAATGTAATTTTTCTTAATTAAATTTTAACTCTCCCTCCCCTCGTCCACTTCGTAAGGGTGGGGCTTCCACATGGTGCGGCCTGGGTAACCCTAAAAACCCTCCGTCGACTCCTTGCGAATGTTTGAGTAGATCTGTATCTGTTCAGCGACTTTGGGGTGGTAAATTAAGCAGACGATGGGCGCCACCGAATCATATCTTATATCTGAATCCATGGCGTCTATACTCGTAAACCGGCTATGAACGGTTCCAATGGGAACTAAGGGGCGGCCACGTAACCTGTAAAGGGAAATCCGTAAGGTGTGGTCACCCCATTTTGCACTAGGGTGGTGTGAAAAAAAATCCGTTTTTTTTTTTTTTAATTTCGGAATCGCGTTACCTCTCAAAAGTTGTAGTTTGGTATCCTCAATTGGAAAAGAAAAAAAAAAACTAAGTTGACATCTTCAGTTCGCTCATGAGGCTGAAAGTTTGAAAAAAAAATGTTAAACTTGAAATTTTCAGAAAAGAATAACATTATTTTTTTTTTTTGCATTTTTTCATAACGCAACAGCCATAAATTAAAAGTATATAGTGTAGTTTGAACCTAGAAAACATTTTATAGCCTTTAAATAAGATCTTTAGTTCGCCTTAAATTGGGCTTCCAATTTCCGGAGATTTTAGCGTAACTGAAAGATCTTATATAAAAGCTATAAAATATTTTTTTAGGTTCTAGCTACGCCATGTACTGTCAATTTATGGCTGTTGCCTTACAAAAATGTAAAAAAATAATTTTATTAGTTTTTGAAAAATTTTATTTTTAGTATATTTTTTCAAATTTTCAGCCTCCTGCTATTTTTTCCCCTCCAATTGAGGATACCAAACCACAACTTTTAAGAGGCAATGCGATTCCGAAATAAAAAATAAAAAGATTTTTTCGAACCACTCTATTGTGTACAACCCTTCCCCTCCAAACTTACGTACTCAATTTATTGAATGATTTGATAGTCAAAAAAGCAAACGTTCTGCGGTTAAGTAATTATAATTTTGATAATGTCTACATTAGATAAAACCATAAATCAACTTAGTGAAAAAGAAAAAAAACAAACTACATTACATAATGAGTTGCATTACTTTTTATACTTACAGAAATAAGACAGATACATTACACAAATAAGACAGAGAGGAAATTAGCAAAGGACTCAAAGAGTCCAATTTGCGGCATAATAACATCAGTATTGTAACCAGGACAATGCTACCTACCAATTATTTCGTTTAATAATTGTTGAAAATTAAGGTACTTAATGGAAAAAACCTACATCTCTTTTTATTAATAAAATTTGTTAGTTACTTTGAATAATGATATTTTTCACAAATTCGTCTTTTTAAATAGTTAGAACTTGTGTTTCAGTACGTTTCTACTGCCAATGCCTTTAGAAACTATTCAGCAAACAAATTCGTGAGACTTAAACAGAAATTACATCTGGGTGGGGTTATTAGTCATAATTACCGGAATATTATGTGTAGCAACTACCGCATCAGAATCGACAATCTGAGTAAAAACCAAGGATTTGAAGGATTTAATCCTCTCTCCTCGACTGCGCCACTGAGTACATCGTCCTTGGCTAGGATCTCTTCCTTTCCCCAAACTAATTCGGGCTCGACTCCCAATACATAAAGTACCTGACCACTTCGCACTTTTCCAAAACACGTGCCTATAGTTGTCTTGCAATTAGTGCTTTGAGACGTTAAGCTGGGCGTAATTGTTTCCATACTCAGGAATTCCGTTTTATTTCCTCTTTTTTCTTCGCCGTTTATTGTTTTAAAATCCCACATGGCAAATTTTTCCTCTGCAGCATCACAATATGCAAATTAGCACGGAAAGACTCCTCAAGCAGGTCGGGCCAAAAGATCAATTCCATATCATCAATTCCCTACTTTATGGGATTGAATGTCAAATCCAATCCTCGACTTAATCGCTATCCGGAAACAAACCCCGATCCTAATCGAATCTCAAAAACCTAACGACATCCATTTACATAAACCGTTGACAAAACCCCGATACCCATCTGCCACGAACCAATCACACGGATACTCATCTTCTCCACACACACAAAAAAACTGTTGCCATTTCGCCCAAACAAAAAACGAGATTAAATAAAGCAAAAAGAGACTAAGTAACTGCATAATGGATGTCACCACACCACTGTTCCCCAACTGTACATCCCACGTCTTTCTTCGGACGTTAGAGGAAGATGAGACAAGGAGAACGTGGATGAAAAGAAGCCCAGCCGCGCTAGAACAAAAGGGGAACCACACTTGTTGGCCTCGATCTGCTTTTAATCTGGATCTCTTCGGATAAAGGAGGTCTATATATATATATATAAAGAGGACGGTTCTACGTCAATGGATCAAATTCACTTTCGATTTTATTTGGTGTGCCTCAGGGATACAAAATCTCCAAAACTGCTGTTAAACGTGCCGGTGGCGGTTGTGTAAAAACAGTTGTGAGACCGGTAACAAAGCAACAGGTAAGTGACAGGAAGGCGATGCTTTTGTTCTTGTGTACATAATATGTTGAATTGATGGTGAACATTTTGTGCCTCGTTGAAATATTTATAAGAATTTCGTTATTGAGCAGCTGCGAATAACCCAGACCGATTGTAAAATCGTGGGGTGAGTACTACAACTAGGTGACTTTTAATTAGGCAAAAATAAGACTTTTGTAGAAGACATAAATACTTCTAGTTAAATAACATTTATCATTTATGGTAAAACAATACCAGAATAATATTTAATCAAATCTTTACATTCTTCACAAATCGTGAAAACAGATCGATTTGTTAAATTTCCCTTGAAAATTCTGAATTGTAATTACCTTGTCGTAGTACTCACCCCATGAAATATACACAGCATCAAAAGCTTCATCCAAGGCCAAGCTTAGCCAAAGGGAGTTTTGGGAAGCGCCTCCGGAAGTTTAACAGTTTACATTTATGTGTATCATAAAAAGTGTTTTACGTCTATTTTTACTTCATAGTAAAAAAATCGAGTTAAACTTTTTCCGTCAACATCCTGCTTTGAATGATGAAAATCATGATGAGAATTCGTGACACATCTAAGTGGCAGAAATGTTGTTGATGTTCTGCATCCAGCTTGACAAAAATATCGTCAGTGTGAGAGTTTTGTGATTTTAGTTGCAGTTAATGGGGAGTAGCGCCGTCATTCACTGGATTAATCTAAAATTAGTGTATTCAATCACGATTTTCGGTAGTTGATGATGTGCAGCGAGCTAGATACTCAATTCAAAGACCTCTTACAAGTTTGTGGTGAATTTTCCCATCGAATTCGACACATGATTATATCCACGATAAACTACTATTTCGTATCCTATGATTAGTTGAAAACTTTATAAGAAGTAAGTAATACAACATTGATTAAAGACAGAAAGAATACACCCCTCCCCCCATAAAGAAAAAGGTAGGGCTAAAAGTTAAATTAAATGTTTTTTTTTCCTTGGGCCAAAGTAATTTTATATCTTTAATCAATCTTGGAAAAAGAATAATTTTAATTCTGAACTAATGGCTAACAAATTGCTGCACTGCAGACGAGGCTTTCATTTGAAGCACGCCGCCGTAGAACGGAGGTGAGGGGGGAGGTCAAACCTCCTCCGAGCTCTTAGTCTTAAACATATATTGCCAATCCTAACACAGTAATTTGTGTGCATGTAGAGTCTGTTTTGTTCTGCTCCACCCCAGAAGGTCAATTCTGGCTACGCTAATGGTAAGATGAGCGTAACGTTTAATTATTGACCGCACGCAATTGTAATGCTTTTTAACTTGGTTTTAACCCTTAAGCAATGAAATGGGGTGTTCGAAAATCCAAAGGAAGTGGCACTCAAACGTTTTGTAAAGTTTTCTTGTTTGGCTTTATAACGGCATGTATGTCATTTTTCGTACTGTTTCAATTGTATTTATACAAATGAAAAATACAAAAGTATTGAGATTGTTCTTACTTTAATCTGCTAAATTTCTTGGAGTACAGTAAACTTTCAAAAATTCGAAACGACAAAACCCCACACTTCCATGAAGTCTTCGTATGCTGTTTGACAGTTGCAAAGGAATAAATCGTCGCCTCAGAACAACAGTAAGATATCTTACTGTTGTTTCTGGAATTAGATATCTTGTAGTTGCTCTGAGGCAACTAAATACATTTCGTGCAACAAATAATTATATTCAATGATAAAAGAAATCAAACTAAGTAGGGGAAATTGGAGCAAATTGAAATAGTGGGGCGAAGTGAAATGGTGAAATATTTACTACTAGTGGTATCCGCAAGGCTTTGCCCGTAATAGAAAAATTAAAATGTCTTTTGGTTCGCCTGTATATTAACAAATAATGTATGGTGAATCTTCTTGCCAATTGGCTTGTACCCATGTCACGGTTCCACGTTATGATAATTTCGCAATTTACTCGTCCATCTTATATTTTTGTTCTTAAAATTGGAATAGAAAAAGAACCACATCGAATTTTCGAAAAATCGCTTCGAGGTGCACACCCCCATGCTACAAACTAACTTTGTGCCAAATTTCACGAAAATCGGCCGAACGGTCTAGGCGCTATGCGCGTCACAGAGATCCAGACATCCTCCGGACAGAGAGACTTTCAGCTTTATTATTAGTAAAGATTTACTCTGCTTTTAGCGCCACCTATCTGGAAATATTTTAAGCATGTAGTAGCACTTGTAGTCTATTCCCAGTAAGGGAAAAAATACCCCTGAAGATAAAAGTTAATAATGATACAGGCAATTATCAAAAATTGATACTCGTACTTGTAATATTTTGTTGTGAGTAAAGCTTATTTTTGTTACAACAAAATGTTAAGCTCTTGTTATTAACATTTTAAATATTGATAATGACTTTCTATTGTTCAAAGCAGCTCATATTTAGTTAATAGTTAGCTTATTTGTATTTTAAACATTTTGCAAAATTAGTCAAGTACATACGGGGCAAAGTGGTTGGGACGAAGTGAAATAATTTATTTCGTTTACTCATTCAATCATTCACTAAAGCACTTACATATTCATTTATTAATCAATTCATTTGCATTCCGTCATAATTTAATGAATGAATACGGAAGTGAATTTAGTAAATAACTTATTTATTCTTTCATTCACTTATTTTCTTATTCATTTGCTATTGTATTCAATCATTTATTTTTCTTCATTATTAATTAATTTATTTAACTATTCATTTATTGTTGCATTATCTTTTTATTTATTCATTTAAACTTTTACTTACTCATTCAAATGATGAAAAATTACTTTTTGCAATCAAGTAGAAAATATTTCATTAGAGAAATATTACATTTTTCACTTTGTCCAATGAAAAAAAAAAAGAATTTATATCCAATTATCCAACGTTTTGAAGCACAAAAAAATGCGAATTACAGCAGACACGTGCTTCGGTGTTACAAGGAACACCTTTTTCAATGCAAAGAAGTATGAGCTTCTGGATGAAAAGTCATCCGAGGAAAGCAACACGGCGAGGCGGAACAAGAGATAGTATAAATACCAAAAAATGGAAATTAAACAAAACGAAAAAGATAAAATGACACCGTTATCTTGTTTATGGTCAAAAGGGAATTTTTGAGTTTCAGATTGGATAGATCCCTAAATTCTCCTCCCCATTGGATACGCCACCGCGAAGATCGTATATACGCATCAACTATTAATCAAACAAAGTAGGTTTAAAATTTCCTCAACTAACTTCCTCCAAATATAGCTTTAACTGATAGTGTTGCATATTTATTGCGTTAAAACTTTTGAAATATTTACGTACTTCAGCAACAGATGGCGTTGCATCAATAAAAATGAGTTCCAATTAGTCACTTTCACTTTTCACTCATTTTTAGCTGTTAATTAGGTACTTCGAAATCAAAACTGCAAAACAAGAACTGAATGTTAATAAGGAATACAGATTTCTGAACACGATTGCACAATTTTACTACAGTTGCTAAAATGGAGTTTTCTGCACAAGTTTTGCCGAAAAATGTTTTTTTTTTTTTTTTTTAAATTCCCCTACTTTTTATTTTTACTTTGAAGTTTACATTAAAATCTCTTGTATTCGGTCAAGGAAAGGTAATCTGAATTCCGTAAAATAAGAAATAGTAACGCAATGGAAGAATGTACACATAATTTAATTATCTTCATTGTTTTGTTTTGTTATTTTCAAGCTGCAACATTTAACTTTAACCTAAAATGCGTACAACGATTTTCATTTTTTCGGAAACAGAAAAATAAAAAATAATAAAACTACAGCTTTTGCTGTCATTTTTTTCATTTGTAATTAGCTGTAGAACATTTTTCAAGGGATCCAAAATGCACGATATTGACTTTTTAAATTTTTACGGCAGTGGAATGAGGTCAAATAAGAGAGATAAGTTCAACAGAAAAAAAAAAAAAAAACTATGATTCAAATAAGATTTTATTTTTGAAATTAACTTACCATACGTTTACAAGTATTGCTACTGATGTTGAACTTTTTGAAAAAAAAGGGGGGGGGGATAGAATAGGGAGAGAGAAAAAAAGAAAAAGTAAAACCTTTCAACCAGCATCTTAAAGCGAAAGGTATTTTTTGACACATTACTTAAGATCTTAATTTATAAATCCATCAGAACGTAATGTTTCATTTTCCATCTACTAGAGCATGAGTTCTGAAAAGGAAAACCTAAAGATCACAAGACAAATATAAAGCTCACAAACTTCCGTAGGAAATTCATTGAGGAGATTCATATAAATTAACATAAATTTGAAAGTGCAATTACAAGCTTAAACGAGCTGATGTGTGACTTTCTTTTACTCCAATTTAATGTAATTTCTCCATTATTGGTATTTTTAATGTGATTCAATAGTTTACTCTCTAAATATCACCAACAGTGGCCAAATTAAAACCAGATTTAAAATTAAAAAAAAATCGCCCAATTTGTCGCCAATTTGTCGACAAAACTTGCCGACCAAAATACTGGCGATATATCGCCAAGTGTCTGCCAAATTATAACACCACTTGAGTTTGCATCGAAATTAACAATGATTTATCCCCAAAAAGGGGCAAAAGACCCCTTTAGAAGCATCTGAATGCAACCAAAAGGGGAGGTGCATAACTAGACTCCCCTAGGAGCCTACGTAATAAATTTCAACTTTCTAGGACTTACCGTTCTTGAGTTATGCGACATATACGCACATACATACGTGTACAGACGTCACGAGAAAACTCGTTGTAACTAACTCGGGAATCGTCAAAATGGCTATTTCGCTTGTCTATACGTTCTTAGGCACTAATCCACGTGTGATCGAGTCAAAAAAAAAAAAAAAAAAAAAACTCAACATTCATTCGAGGGTGAACAAATTGAAAATTAAGGTCGATTTTTGAGTGAAAATTTTTTCGCGAATGCAATACTTCCTTTTTTGTAAAGGGAAGTAAAAAAACCTACCTGTTTTTTAAATTTTATCTCGGGGGAAAAATGAAATTTGGGTCCTCAAGGATTGGAATCGGGTTCACTTATGTAACCATTCAAATTCGATTGTAGTTAGTTCAAAAACTTTTGCGCTAACTATCGGATTACTCGAGATTTTGAATGTCTGTTCCGGCAAAAACATGCTCCCAACCATTCCGGCAAACAATGTAGAAAACTGGAGTAACTGAAAATCTGACAATGGAATTTGGAAACACTTTTTGAAGGCGTCATAAAGATTTATTTTTCTATATTCAAGAACAGTGAATTGTTTCTATTTGATGCTTCCTTACTTTCGATTACTTAGTTTACTTGTACAATACTAATTTACGTTTTTGGAGAGTTTCACGCATTTTTAGTCTTAGTTATTTAAGTTGGAATTCAGTATCGCGTTGATGAAATATCTTTCATTACACTTTACTTTTTGAGAAATTTTAGAGCAAAACTACTATTAAAGTAAGAAATAACAACGTCAAAAAAGCACAAATTGCAGGTTACTGCAGACACGTGTTTCGGCGTTTTTAGGAACGCTTTTTTCAATACAAAAAATAATAAGCTTATGGATGAAAAGACGTCTGGAAAAATTCGACTTTTGTCGGATGTCTTTTCATCCATAAGCTCATTACGTTTTGCATTGAAAAAAAGCATTCCCTGTAACGCCGAAACATGTGTCTGCAATAATCTGCAATTTGTGTTTTTTTGACGTTGTTATTTCTTACTTTACTTTTCAGCACAAAGGTATTTATTTACTGTCCAACCACGGATTGCATGGAATTTTCAAACGTCCAGATAAGACGAATCTATGTGAACAAGGGGGAAAAGTAAAAATTTGATGCGCGTGTTCCGCTCATTTGAATGAGACTCTGCTTCTGCAAAAGCTGACATCGCTAAAAAAAAAATGATAGATTCGTCCATTTCCGGCTGTAAAACGGATGTTTTGTCTTTCCATACAATCCGTGGTCAGACAGTATCTTAAGACTACTATTATTTTTTATTTCAGAAAGGTTTTCATTAATTCACATAAATTTGATTTCTTAGTTATCTCGTTAGTTTTTTTTTTTGGTGATTATTTTTATATCGATTAAATTAGTTTAGAAAGTAAATTTTACCTTAAACGAAAACCAAATTTTTATCAAAAAGGTGTGTTTGAAAATGCGTGGAAAAACCTCATTTTTGACTCTTTCTTTTAAATTAATCGTACAATACAGGTTTCCACGCGTATTTTTTTTTCTCTTTTAGCTGTTTAAGCTGGAATTCACTTCAATGATTAAATATTTTTTACAACACCTTAGTTTTTGCGAATTTATTGAGTAGGACTAATATTTTCTTCCCATGAAAAAAGCGTCCAATCCTTTGTTTAAATTAATGTGGCATCTTTAATTATCTTGTTAACTTATTAAACTTATTATTTTACAGGAAATTCATTTTGTGTCAGTCAAATAAATTTGTTTTACTAAATTTGATTACTAACACAGGAACTAAATTTTTACCAAGAAAATGTGCATTAAATTTTGTGGGGAAAAAAGAAAGATATACATATATATATATATATATATATATATATATATATATATATATATAAACAATTTTAACTAAAGTTTAAAATATTGGTTTATTCTCTCGTAAAAATAAAACAAAAAACGGAAAAAAAGTAGAGAAAATAAAAGAAGTGTAATTAATACAATTTAAACGAGAAGTTCGTTAAGAACTAAACTAACCTACAAGCTCTATTGTCTTAGCAACAAATGATTTCAACCAGGCCAAGAGTTTAAACAAACTTTGAAACAAAATTTGAATGCTGGTTAAATAAAAGCAAGCAAGTAAAAATTAAAAGATATCAAATTCATGCTTCAAACTGATTGACTTTTTTTTTTCAATACATAAGTGGACAAAAGCTGTATAAACAAAACACAAAATAATTACCACAAAAAGTTCCTCCCAACTGGAATTTTATGTTAAAAAGTTAAGACAGTATAATGTGAAAGTAAGAACATTTTCTTGCCTCATTTTTGGATTTTGTCCTAAACACTGGACAAGGTGAAATTTTGCCACTTTATTTTTTGACAGTACAAGTTTACGGCAAAAAATTATAAATAATATTTCAGGGTAAGTTTTGTTGTAAAATATATTGTTCTTTGTTTTCTACTGAAATTTCTAAAACAAATTTTCAATTTGCTTACCCTGAGAACACTCAATTCTGGATTTCTCAGCTAAACATTAATGTTGAAGTTTTGAATTTTTCAAAAGATACCCTTAAAGTTTTTTTTAGCCGGATAGAAGAATTCTTTTTAGTGCTTGTTCTTCGTCAGAAGGTGATTTCAATATAGTTTTAGAAGGATATCTGCCTTTGCATCATGATTGATTCAAAATATTATGTTGGCGCTAATGCAAACTATTTTTTAAACTATTCAAAACTAAACAAAAATCTTCAAACCTAAAGGAAATGAAAGACGAAATCATTAGAACAAAAAATGTTTTGTTCAAATCGGACTCGTTACATGAAAAATTATTTAAGAGGAGGAAGAGGAGGTAGAATATGAGATCGAATCTCACACTTCTTCACTTCAAAACCGCACTTTAAAAAGTTTTTTGTTTTTCATTTTTTATTCCAGACGTTTGTCGCCCACCCTATCTAGTGGTCAGAGGTGTCTGACTCCGATGGGGAGGTCCCGGGCTCGGATCCCGGCTCGGGCATGGATGTATTTTCTCTCTTCTGTAGTTGTTCTTTCCTTGTGTGAATGTGTTGTGCTGTGAATGGGTTGCCTACCCTTTAAACGGGTCCTTATGACATTTATGCACTGTTTAAGTCGGACTTCACACCAAATTACGGTACAGTTGGAAAAGTGAAGCAGCGCACCACTTAAATTGCCAGCTTAGCTGGCACAAGACAACAACATTCAAGACGTTCGTTTTCGAATAATTTGTATTTGCCATTTTCAGCGATTTTAAATCAACTGTTTTGTGCTCTAGTTTTACGGGAAAGGCATTTGAAAATTAATATTTGAATGCGATGTTATGAGATAAGGAAAATACTTGTCGGTCGGTTTGTCTGCCCCTGCTCCCAATAATGTAATAGCCCGACTTGAACCAGACATTTTGTGTTCTGCAGTTTCCCGTCTAGAACAACCCATTTTAAATTTTTTCATACTAAAATATTTTTGTTCAAATTTGAACAATTCAACATAAATTACCGTTAGATGCAAATAAAAAATTACGGTGCAAATGACTTACACAAGAGCTTTATGTGCCATGTATTAATTACGTAAGGGTATCTACATACCGTTACTTGCGAGAGAGGGGGGGGGGGGGGTTCCCATTCTTACGTAATATTTTCCAAGTCGATGTTCTGCATTAGAAACCGCGCGGTCAAGTGTTTATATTCAAAGGGATTATATTTCATTTGTGTCTGGAAGGGAAAAAACGTATTGAGATCAGCCGTTCTTTATTTGTTTCACAAAGGAATGAACAGTGTAAAATTATGTTTTTTCCACATTTTTTATATATGATGCGATGTTTTAAAAATAAAACATGCCATACATTCAGCCTAAATTCCAACTTTTTAGTAAATATTTCTTTACGCAAAAAGGTTGATTTATTAATTTCGTAAATTTAATTTCGATTCCAGTGACGTAAGATTCGTTATTTTAATATTTCGAAGAACGAAATGAAATCTTACGTAAGAATAGGGGGGAAGAGGTTGAAAAATCTTACGTACCCTTTCGAAGAGCGTGAGGAGGGGGGTCAAAAATTGCCAAAATCTTTACGCAATTAATGAATGGCCCCTTATTTTACGTGAATTAGTTCAAGTTCAATGTGTAGTGGATAAAAATAATACAGTCTGGTATACTGCCGTGGGCAAATAAACGGCAGTAACTGCAGATTTTTCGATTTTCATTTTTTTGCATTTTTGATATCTATATTGCTATAGTTTTATGATACAAACATGTTCATTTGGTTGCCATAGAAAAAAAAAAGCATTTTTTTTTATAATTGGTAATTAGCAGTAACTGTTTTTTCGCAACATTGTGTGGGAAGGCAGTATGTACTTACTGCTCTTTAACTGCCCACGGAAGAACGAAAACTTTCTCCCGTGAGCAGGCAAACGGCAGTAACTGCAAATTTTTTGACTTTCATTTGTTTGCATCTTTGAAATTTTTCACCCATAACCGTTCTGCCGTGGGAAGGTAAACGGCAGTGACGGTGAATTTTTCCATTTTCATCTTTTTTTGCATTTCTGAAATCTATATTACTTTAGTTTTATGGTGGAAACATGTTTATTTGCCTGCCGCTAAATAAAAACATTTTTTTTTATCAGTGGTGATTAGAAGTAACTGATATTATAGCTACATTGTGCAGGTAATCAGTAGCATGTATTAACTGATCTATACCAGCCCATAACCATTGCTCGAAGAATGGAACATTCATGAATCGCTGCCAAAATTTGCACCAAGACGCAAAAGCTGTTTTCACGATTTTTTTAAAATTCAACTAAACGCAAGGAATAACGCCCGATAAGAGGTCATTGTGTGACCTCTCAAAAATTTCCTTCATTCGGAAAATTTAGAGACAATATTGCATTTTTTAAAATGATTTCTAGTCGCTTCTCATTAGATGCAGATATGCGTGCCTCGACGTATTTTATCATTTGGCAAAATTGGGAAAATTACCGCCACTCAAAAATTTAACTTCGGGTGTCCTTCAGCGCAAGAGAGATTTAAAACCATTACTTAGGGGAAATAACCACACTTTATTTCAAATAAAGTCGAAGAAACCGTTTTGTAATTTCACAGGCCTCAGATATTAAAAAAAAAAGTTCTTTGATTCCTCATATTTGTGTTCTAAAAACAATAAAACAAAATCAGTTCTTGCTAATATACAGTTATAAAAGATAACATTCGAGCAAACACAAGCAATACTTGGTAGACGATAAATAAACGTGTAGCAACAGAACGATTTTGTTCCATTTGTTTTGTTTTGTCGCAGACGATATTTTTCACAATTTTCAATACTAAGCAGCTGCACTTTTAGTTGTTCGATGAGAGCCATTGTTAACATAAAAAGCATTTCTTTTACCTAAATTTTCATAAAGATTTATTGCTTTTCTGCAAAGTGTCGAACATTAAGCGATTTTAGAAATGTCCGAAGAATCTTCCAGTTGCCTAGTGACAACACAGGAACATAAAAGAGTTTTCGACAATGCCGTTAAGCAATCAAAACATATGTCTTGACGACTATTTGTTGTCAGAGGAATCGAAGTTCAATCCATCCTCCACTCGAAATTCCATGCAGAATGCTGAAGTTCTTCTTTCAGCGGAGACAGCAAATTATGCTGTCCCTTTTCCAAGACAGCATACAAAAATACGACGCAGAACTCAGGCTCAACGCATTACTCGAGATGCGTTAAAAATATTTTTTAAAAAAATTTAAAAAAAAAAGGAAAGAGAGAGAGAGAGAAAATCTATTGAAGTTTTAAATATTCAATGTTTTATTGAAGTCAAAAAATATCAACTACAAATTTGAAAGTTTGCTTAGTAAGGACTGTTTAAATCAGCTAGTATATCGGGTATCTGGGTAGGTACGTAAATGTTATTGCCTTAAATTTTTGTCAAATGTATGTAGGTCATTTCGTTTCATACATATTTAAGTTTAATAACAAACCTACCTATACATAACAGCATTTACATTTGTGTCAAAAAATTAAATTTTCATTTTATTTTTAAGTTAAATTTAATTTATTAAATTTATGTCAAGTGTATACATGGTATTTATTTATGTTTTAAAACAAAATATATAATTCACTTTTCAATAAATATGCTTCGTAATAACGTATCTACTCCGTATTATGTCGAATCTGTTATTACTGGTCATTCAATTTTATATTGGGCAGTTACTGCTATTTACCAGTTAAAAGTGCATGAAAATTACTTGTGCGAAGAGCAGGTAAACGGCTGTATCTGCTTTGTATCAGCTTGCTAAAGCTAGGCTGAAATTGATAAACGTTTCTTCTGGGATATGAAGTTCAGTCTTGATTAAAGTAAAACGATGATACACTATGTGATCAAAAGTATTAGAACATTTTCAAAACTTCAGATGGCATTTTCAAATAAAAGTTATAGCTTACCCTTGCGTTTCATGGCTCTGGATTAAATTGAGGAAAACAAAAATGTTTTTTGATCATCATTCATCGTAAGCAGCTGAGAATAAGCTATACATTTCAGAAATTCGTTAGCTTACTATGTTCAACTATTTTATACCTTCGAGAAAGAATTACTGATATTCACGAAGATATAAGCATTTCTTTCAAAATTACGAATTTTATTTGAAGGTTTTTGGCTCATAACACGCAAAGTTTTTTGTCAAAGCTTACCAAAATTTTAGGAAACTTGATAGTTGAGCTTGAGAAGTTTTATTTTAAAATTGGAAATTAAAATGTTGAATATTTGATAAAATATGGACATTTAAAACAATTAGTTTTTCACTGTGCATGCATGAAAGATAGCAATTTTTAACTTTCATAATCTAAAAATCAACTGGATTCCCTAACTCATGATAAAATTCCAGTTGAATATCTTGAAACTTGAAAAAGTTACCTGCGATCTAAAGAGCCGAATGTCAATGTCTGTTGGACAGGCGACGAATCATGAGGAAGCGTTCGCAAATGATTTTTTTTAAATCATGAATCACACTGAACGATTGCAAGCAAACGTTTCAAAATTGCGAACGATCCCTTACGATTCGTTGCCTATCCAAGAATGATTGAAATTCTGTTCATTAGATAGCTGATAACTTTTTTGAACTTTCAAGATATTCAACTGGAATTTTATCATAAGTTGATGAATCTAATTGGGTTTTAGATTATGAAAGTTATAAATTGCTATTTTTCGCGCATGCGTAGTGAAAAATTAGTTGCTGAAATATCCATATTCTTTCAAATTCTCAACATTTCAATCTGAAATTTTAGTATTATTCTTCGCTTGTATGCTGTCAAGTTTTGTGAAAGTTTTGTAAGCTTTGATGGAAAACTTTGGGTGTTATGAGCCAAATCCTTCAAATAAAATTCTTTGTTCTGAAAGAAATGCTTATATCTTCGTGAATATCAGTGCTACTTTCTCGAAAGTATGTGAAATAGTTGTACATATTAAACTTATTTCCGAAACTTATAGCTTATTCTTAGCTATTTACGATGAGTTATGATCAGAAAACATTTCTGTTGTACAAAATTGGTTATTGATCCCCAAAACTCAAGGATGATATAATTTTTACTAGAAAATGACAGCTGGAGCATATCTTTCATGTGACAAATGTTACAAAGCAATTGGTCTCATATTTCATGAGAAATCCCTTAAAATGTCAATTTTTGAAAGTGTCCCAATACTTGGGTCATATTTCTATTTCATTGAAAGAAATTAGCTTTTCCACTTGGATAATTAATCATTTATTTATATTCGAAAATAAGGGGGGAGGGACATTCAGCACCCAGCCCGTATTCATTTGATTTTTGACGTCATGAATTCAAATTCTATTTTTCGAAATCATGAACTGCGATAGACCCTTACTCGTTAGGTTTCTTGTTTCTATGCGGATGATTTTCAAATGCATTGACACATTAGATTCGACACAATTTGAAAACTTTCGTTGTTATAAACATTGAAACGATCCTAGGTATAAATTCCTAACAATTTTTAGCTTCCTAACCAGGTGATTATTTACGAATTAATTTGCTTAGATTTCAGGAATTTCAAAAAACTTCTTAGCAAGTCCCCCTTAACAAGTTTCTCATGAGTGTTACCTTTATAAAACATTCTGCAATTTCTTTTCTAAAAATAAATAATCTAACAAATCTTAGTCAAACTCTCGTAAATGCGCAGTAATAAGTCAAAATGGTATAAATATTTATTCATTTAAGAAATGCTAAGTATTTGTATAACTGCTTTTCTCACGAGTGTTACTTTGCTTCTTAAATAAAGTATAAAGTTAACGATATAAAAATATTAAATTAAACATTAAATGTTTCCATTGCCATTACCATAAATAGCTAAAAAAATTCAATTTTGAAACAAATTTTTTTCGATGATAGAAAGTTTAATACAAATGCTGAATTTTAGCTGTAGTAACACTCATGAGAGACGATAACAACTCATGAGAGATGGACTCATGAATTGTACAGTTTTGGCTGTAATACCTCTAAAGTATGTGGTTATTTTAATACTATATTTTAAGAATTTAAAGTTTTTTTCCATTAACAACGCACAAAAATTTCATTTTTGAAAACATTAGCTTTGTGTCACTGTTCACTCTTCAATTTTTAAGAAATGTGAATTTATTATATATGTGTGTGAAAAAATATATCTATTTAATAAAGGTTTGAGTTAAAGGAAATACATTATAACTATGGATCTCTACTCATAATGTTACTCCCTTCTCATGAATGTTACCCGTTCAAAGTAACACTCATGAGATTTATCGACGAATTCTTCGCTGGAATAAAATGTATATGTTTTTGAAAATTTAATTAGGTATCTTGTATCCTTATCAAAAATACATTACTGCCTAGCTGTACATTTCTATACCCCCCCCCCCAAAAAAATACAAAATAAATGAGAGCGCTCATAAACGAAGATAAAAATACTCTTCACATTGGATTGCACATTTCAATATACAACATGTAAGGAATAAATATATTCATTTGTAGACTTATGTATTCTAAGAAGAACCAAATATAGCTGCCCTAACACTGTTGCTAACTACGATAAAAAAAAAAAATATTTTGCACATAAAAAATTAAAATTTTTAAATGTCAGATGAGCATTTCAGTAAAAGCAATTTCAGCTGTGTTTAACTGACAAATATTACCTCTTTCGTTAATGCACAAAAAATAGAAAAGGTGCTTGAAAGTGTACAAAAAAAGATAAAGTTTATGCGAACTTCTTAAGTACAAGGAAATTTCCATTGCTAGCTAACTAAAGTAATAGAAAAGGCTTACTAATTTATAACCATGAAAAAAGGCACTGAATGCAATGAATTTAATGTAAAACAATGCTTTACTACATGTTTATGCAATGCCAAAAAAAAAAAAAAAATGTCAACATTAAATTGAACGGAAAAAGTCAGAATACTAAACTGTCAATTGTTTTGAAAATCACCCATAAATGGAATGGAATGGAAATGGAGAAAAAAATTCGCACTCGCCATATTGCGACCGGTAATTTTCGAAATTATTTAATACGAGGCCAGTCCATAAAAAAAGAAATGGTTATTATTACGCGGTAATAAAGATGTAAGTATTATGGTCAAATTGCAACCGATCACTTATCATAAAAGATTATATTTACAACGTATGTCGGTATGGTATTTTTATTTCTTATCAATCTTAAATTACGGGAGTAATCTGAAAATTTTTGCATTTAGATGAAGTTTTGCAAAAAAATTCATCTATAAAAAGGGTGTTTTTCCTGAAAAAAAAGTAATTAAAAAAAGTTTTTTACTGTAAAATCTGCTCGAGTTGTCTTGAACGAACGCAGATTATTTGCAACCATGACGACGGTAATTAGTCTCTGTAGATAATTCTGTACCTCAGAGCCAGAAGAACGTAAGTCACATTGCGATAATTTTACAGTAGAGAGGAAGGACTTTTTTCTGGTGCAGGTAAAGGATGGGACACGCGCTCTTTTAATTCTGGTAAAAAATCGAAAAGCATGTTTTGTACGGAATTTCGGCTACATGGCTCGATGCGGAATAGGCTTCCACATACTATGCACTAATAAACAGAAAATCGCAATTTTTGGACTTAAGTCACTCTGACTCTGAGGTAACTATCAAATCTACGAGCTGGACTTATTTTTGTCGTCTCGGCGATCTGCAAAAACATAGGAACATCAAAACCGGACAGATAAGGTAAGAAAGAAATTCGTCATTGCTCAAAGTGGCCTTCATTTTGGTTTTGTAATGATATTCGCAACTATTATTAGTGCTAACATAACATTAATGCTTTTCAGGGGGGAGGGGGATGGTGAGAGAAGCATTATTTGACATATTTTCAGTTTAAGAGCATTATTTTAAAAACTAGAAAATCGCCCGTCATGGTATGACGGGTGACAGTTGTTTCTACATTTAAACGAAGTAATTGCCTATTTGGTGATATTTTGGTAGTCAAAATTTTAACCCACACTCTCATTGTGAACCACTTTTTCGTTTCTTCATTCTCCTAAAATGAGTCTTATCAGTAAAACAGTTAAGTTACCGGTTTCAGTTCAGCCTGGTCAATGTAAAGCATTTCCCAGCACGTCAAACATTACCAACAAATATTATCTTACTATCATGATGTGGCGCGAGTTTCACTGCTCATGACGTCAGGAGCGTTACTTGATCAGTGAATTCGCTATTATTCATATGAGGATTCAGTTTGATATTGCACAGAAAAGTTGCAATATCTAAAATATAAGATTACGACTTGAGAAGAAAAAAAAAAGACAAAATTAAATTTTGTTTCCTGGAAAGGATAGGAAAAAGCGATAGTATCCGTTGTACTGCTGCTTCCTCAAAATTTTCGTCTAACGGGAGTGAGATATAAAAAATAAGGCTTTGAGGAGAGGGGATAAACACTCTTTTGAATCGGTTTGTATATATTTTCTTTATAATAAAGCTGAAAGTCTGGATCTGTGGATTTCTCCCTAACCTTTCACCACTGCCTTGTAAATATCAATTGGCTTATAAAATTAACTGATAAACACTAGACGGTTGCACCGTATTCATGAGTCGCATCAACATCAGTTTTACCAGCCTGAAATTCTTATTATTTAAATCCAAACTTACGACTGTCTGTTACTGGACCCTTGTCTGTTACTGGTGCCGTTACCCTACTGCCTACTGAAATTCTGCACAAAATAGGCCATTTGCAAGAAAAAATTCAACAAAACACTAGATTTGAAATGGACATATTTCAAAAGTATTTAACCTATTTGACTCATTCTTTTTTTAAAAAATAAATAAGGACCTATTATATCAGCTAGACATCGTTTTAATTTTTATTCCCTGCGAAAAGAAGTTTTTTTTAATTAAACGGATATAGCAGTCTTCAGCCCTTATATTATAGTTTCAGAGCATATATTATTGTAATTAATATGTCACCCGTTTAGAGAAAAAGCTCACTAAATGCATTTTAAAAGTCGTTTAGTGCAAATTTGCACATAAAAATTAAGTTTGGCAGATTAATCCAAAATTACAACAATGCAGTCTTAAAACAAAACTTGAATATTAAAATAATAATAATAATAATAATAATAATAAAATATTGTAAAAAAAACCATGGGCGCTTTTTTGTTGCAACTATTTTTTGCTTTTTTCCCCCACATTTCCAGAAATTAATCAAAGCGCACTTATGTTAGTGAGTTTTTACTCTAAACCGACGATGTAATATAGATGCATACAACATTGGAAGTAAAAAAAAATGCATGGTTTTTTTTAAACTGCATTGAAATTTTTTCGCAATTATTCATGAACCAAAAAAAAAGTGGAGAAAAAAACACTTGTTTATTTCTAATGATGCTGCGTATTGTCTCTTAATCAACTGCAGACCTGGTACATTTCCCTACGTGAAGTCTATCAGCAGATAACAGTTACCAGCTGAAAATTTTGATACGCAGTTTGTCCACAAGATGGAGACACTTGGGCTCTTACGAAGCGAAATTACACTAGGAATTTGAATACCTTAGATAGTTTCCAAAGATATGTTTGGGATTTATACCATGCCAGAAAATCATACAATACGAATGTTGACGATTTTCTGCAAATCCCTACACTAGAGCCGAGTTTGAACCTACTACCTTGGGCGTAAAAGACCATCGTCTTATCACTATATGCCACCCTTCCGGGGGAAAAAACCTAATTGTAGTTTTGATTCGCAAGTTACTATTTCATCATGAATACTTATGAGAATAAATTATACTTTTCTCATGAACGTAACTTTCTTTCTGACATTGAAGAAGGTGCGCAATGATTTGGGGTCATTCATTAATTACGTAAGCATAGTTTTGGCAATTTTGGACCCCCCCTCCCCCATGTAAGGGTAAGTAAGATTTTTAACCCCCCCCCCTATCTTACGTAAGATTCCTATTTTTTTTTTTTTTTTTTTTTATAATGAAACAACGAAACCCACATCACTGGAATCGTTATTAAATTTACTAAATTTTTAGAAAAAACCTTTTTGTTAAAAAAATATTTACTAAATAGAATAGAAACTTAATGTTTTTTCTGACTAATATTTTTTGTACATGATGAGATACCAATTTAAAATTAGACATGCCATACACAGTGCGATTCTTTTATTACATTTTACACTATTCATTCTTTGAAAAACAGGTAAAAAACAGCTCATTATAATACTTTTTTCACCTCCCCAGAAGCAAATGAAATATACTCCCTGTCAAACCACTTGACCGCGCGATTTCCAGTATGAAATATCGACTTGGAAAATGTTACGTAAGGATGAGTCTGCCCCCCCCCCCCAAGTAAGTTTATGTAGAGATTTTTCCAACCCCTTCTCCCCCTCGGGATCCTTACGTTATTAATGAATGACCCCAATCACACACCGTTCTTACAGGGGGAAAAAACAATAATATCAATAATGATTTAAAAGTTCTGAATAGAACATAGTTTTCAACTATTATTTTACTTAACGAAAGATTTAGCATTTTAATATATTTTTTTGATAAAGTGTTTACCTGTAAATAATTTACCATATTTTTCTAGGAAACGGAAAGGGAGAAGTAGAAAATAATGTTCAATGCGAAAGCATGGCTACTGCTGCTAGTAATAGGTAATATTTCATTATGAAACTTTTATTATTTTTATATTTTTCATTATTTTTATTATCTATGTCGAGAGTGAGGAAAACTGTTACACTGATTAAATGCAGGATGCGTCAATCACAAAACGCAGATATTGCCATTGTTGCTATACAGAGTGATCAGGCGAGGCATACGATAACAAGTAAGAATCACAGACGAACATATTGTCGAAAACACAACGCTTGCTTGCTACATGCAAGTTGCAAAAAAAAAAAAAAAAAAAAAAAAAATGTTTTGAAACGAAAATAAATTTAAAGCTCCTCTCCAGGCCCTTGAAGTTTTACCAAAATGTTAAAAATGTCATTTTAATTTTAAAAATTTTTATGGGTCATCTTTTTTCAATCTTTTTTCAACGCAATTGTTTTTCAATTTCGAAACCTTTTGTTTTCTTTTTTTTTCATTCTTACATGAAAGTATTACCTCCTAGATGTAACCATAAACAATGGCCCAGCTAAGTTCCAATTATTTTACTCATAAATAAAATAAATAAATAAATAAATAAATGCCTTGTTCACGGGAAAAAAATTAAAAAACCTTTTAATATTTAAAAATCGAGGCTAGTTTAATATTAAAGTAGTAATTTTGTTAATTGTGCAAACAATCAGTTAACGGTTTAGTTAGTAGTTTCAAGTGTATGTTAAAAAATAGTATTTAGTGAATTTGAGGGTATACTGGCAATTTATAATTTTAGTAGAATGCCTATTATTGATGTATTTCCCCTCCATCATTTATTTTCACCTCAGAAATAATGACATTGATAAGATCTGTCACGGAGGTGAGGAATTTTCCATTAATATAGGCCTAATAGATACAATTTTCAGGGAATTTTTTTCTTTGTTGCTACAATCTGCACATTTTAAGCATATGAAAACATATTCACTTCTTTTTTTACATTAATTTACATCCCTGAAATTCAAGTTCACGGAAGTGAGAAGTCAGAATAACCATACTAAGTTTTTAAAGCAAAATCCATCTTTTTGTTTTCGACAAAACTCTCACAACTTCAACTATCGCTGAAAGTAAACAAGGGAGCTCGCTTGTATCATGCAAAATGAAATTTGATGTCGTTACTGCCACGTGTTAATGAGGAATGGCATTTTATGCTTAGGTAACGGAGGTGAGAATCTAGTGTGTGACATGACTTCTTGTCCTACTGCAACGAACTAAAACACAACATTAAGAAACTAAATATACTTTAACAATTAGTATTTGAGACACTTGTGCAAGGAATAATCAATAAATAAATATATACTTTTAATTAAACAAGTAATTCAGCAACCTAAACAGTCACACAAGGTGTGTGACATGCCACGGAGGTGAGAATTCACATGTTGTGAACCGAAAATGTACTAAAATAAAAATTATTATTGAAAATTTTTTGGCAAGTTTAAATCATTGTCAAATGAATTGTTCCTTTAAGTTTTTCCTGTAAAAGGTGTATGACAGAAAACTTTCTAAAGAATGATCCTTAGGCATGATTTTTTTAACCGCTAATAGCAAAAATAGTCATAAAAAAGCATTTTCATTAATAAAAAAAATATTTTATGATATTTTAGCGAAGGAAATTTGCGTTATTTGCAGTTTCGACATTTGAACCTTGAATTCATCCGCGCATTTTCTTATTGATTCACTATTTTATGAATTCGTTTATTCTTTTTCATATATTAATTAATTAATTAATTTCTTTATTATTTATTTATTTATTTATTAATTCTCTTAGATACTCATTGGTTTGATGAAAACTACTTTTAATTATATAGCAAAGAATAGTTCATTAGGAATTTTATTTTTTCTTTTGCACCTTGAAAAAAAAGTGAAAATTTTCTACTTTTTTTTAAGTGAAAAATTACCGCCAAAAATAAATAATAGTAATAATTATATTTCAAAGCAAGTTTTATTATAAAATACATTTTTTTTTTGCACTGTAATTTTCATAGCAACCTTCTAATTTGTTTATTTTGATAAAGGTAAGTTACCTGGACTATTTCATTTATTAGACCCATTTTCACGTACATGCAGATGATAATTGATCAATGGAAACACCCTTCAGACTGCTACTATTATATAATAGTAACACTGCAGTGATGTATATTGTATGACTAAAAGTATTGGGACTCTTTCCAAAATTCACATTTTAACGGATTTCTGACGAATTAAGACACCAATTTCCCTAATTTGTTTCACGTAAAACTTATACTCCAGCTGTCATTTTCCAATAAAAATTAAATCTACTATTCATTTAGGGGATCAGCAACGAATTGGGAAAACTAAAAACGGCTTTTGATCATCCTTTACTGCAAATAGCTGGAAATAAGATATAAATTTCAGAAATAAGTTAATAAAATATGCATAACTTATATTTGTATTTTTGTGAAAGCATCTCTTATACCCACGGAGATATAAGCATTTCTTTCAAAAATACAAATTTTATTTGAAGGTTTTCGGCTCATAATACGCAGAGTTTTCTATCAAACGTTACTAAAATTTTAGAATATTTGACAGCATACAAGAGAAACATAATCGTAAAATTTGAAGTTAAAACTTAAAATTTGATGAAATACGAACATTTAAAGCAATTTAATTTTCACTGCGCATGTGCGAAAGATAGCAATTTATAGCCTTCATAATCCAAACCGCAAGTAGATCCTGCAACTCATAGTAAAATCGCAACTCGATATCTTTAAAATTCTAAAAGTTATCGGCGATCTAATGAGTTGAATTTCAAAAATTCTTGAATAGGCAATAAATCGTAAGGGGTCGTTCGCAAACTGGCAACACTTTCCTGTTATCGTGCAAGGTGATGCATAATAAAAATGGATTATTTGCGAACGGTCCCTCACGGTTCATTTTCTATCCAAGAAACTGATTTTGAAAGAAATACTTATGTCTCCGTGGGTATAAAAGATACTTTTACGAAAATATAAAAATAAGTTCTACATAGTTTTTTCACTCTTTTCTGAAATTTATAGATTATTCCCAGCTATTTACAATGAAGGACGATCGAAAATCTTTTTTCTGTTTTCTCAATTTGTTGCTGGTCTCCTAAATGAAATGTAGCTTCAATTTTTATTGGAAAATGACAGCTGGAATATACCATTTATATGAAAAAAATTACAGAGCAATTGGTCTCTTATTTCTCGAGAAATCCGTAAAAATGTAAGTTTTTGAAAGTGTCCCAATACTTTTGGTCATATAGTGTGTATAGCTCACTGCATTGTTTGGCTTCCCGCATTTAGAGATTCTACTCGCACTAACATTCTTCTTTCTGTGATAACCATAAACAAATAAACTTTCAATATTACAATGGAATATGAAAAATTTCTTTTTAACAAACTTCTTTCCTTGAGATCAAAATCGCTCGTTTGCAGCTTTGAGGACTCAGGGAACTTTTGCGATATGAAGAAAGCTTCAATAGTGGGGGCTCCAATAGCAGAAACAGCTCGAACGTTTCTGCTCTTGAGAACGTCCACAGACTAATTCTTTGTGGGGGCGGGGGGGCGGGAAAAAAAACGTAATATCAAATATGCCCGACTTTGCCCGGTTGACCTTGAAAATAAAAATTGCGTCAAGTGACGTATATTCAACAATCAAGCTTAAATAAATAAAAAACATCACGCAAAATTTCCCCTCCAAACAATGATGACAGATATTAAAGTACTTTTAAGAAATTAAATCGAGAGAGATGGATTTAAAAAGCGTAACCATGGGGACACAAAATAAAATAAGATTATGAAATGAAAATGGGGAAAAAAATGGTTAACAATTTAAATGGACATGAGATTTTTTGAAACTGATTTAAAAAGGCTTGTAACTTCTTTTCCTTTTGAAATAGAAGCTTCATTTTTTGAACATAGGTCGAGATAGATCTGGAGAAAAAACTATCGATTTTTTCAGTGGTGTCAAAAAGAAAACAGTGGGACAGTTCCTTCACTTTTTATATATAACTGTAATGAAGAAAGTAGTGCCTAAATTTCAGCTAAGCCTAAAAAAAAATCGAGTTATAAACTCAAATAACTCACTCCGTTGTTACATCATTGAAATAAATCGCGTAGAACGCGGAAAATTCTACCCTTTCCAACGATACGTAATATTAATATATGCAAGTATTTTTCACTTTGATACTTGGAAATTTATGTGAAAATTGGGCTTAAATTGGAATAAAGAAAAACTATTTATCGAACTTTTTTCGAACTGGTCTGAAAACCTTTCCGGTGCTAAAAGAATGATATACTGTAAAAATTTCAGCGAAATCGGCCGGGGGGTTTTCGAGTTTTGCGCGTTCACACAAACAGACGCTTTTTGCAGACGTCATTTTATACTATGTAGAGAAAGATATAATGTCCAATGATCGAGTAACGTTTCTGATTTGTATCGTACTTCTGCGGTATAATCTACAGGTAGCATGTTATTATTTAATTTAAGTTGAGCATCATATTTTTAATTATTTCTCAGATTTCATTTTTATTTTAGGATTATTCTAACATTGGTTTATATTGCTGACTACTTTTGAGATTTTTAGTTTTCTACAGACTTTTGAAAGAAGCTCTGTTGCCGGAGTTTGGGCAAACCTAACCTAGCAGTGTCTTAATACTGTAATAAGGATCTGCGCAGCCTTAACAATGCCGCCAGTTAGGTTTGCCTCAACTATAAATTGTTTCAAGACAACTGTATGACGAATAGTTTTCTCTGTTTTTCCAATGCCGGTGTTTCGATACTTTGTTTTATGTCTACACACTGGAGTTGTGACAACGATGACAAAAAAACGCTATTTTCAAAATTAAAATATTGGTGTTAACGATACATTGACCAAAAAACATGGATAAACTTTGAATTCAAATTATGTTTTTCGCAATCACATGTTGCGACAAGACCCTACTGATTAGAGTTATTGTTTCTAGAAATGGCTCCCCCCCCAAGCATGTCCCTCCTCCTTTGTGGTTACGTGTGTATAGTTGTGTGTGTAGGCTTACGTGTGTGCACGTAGGCGTGTGTATGTGTGTAAAGGCGTGCGCGCGTAGGGGAGTGTGTATGAGCATGCGTGTGTAGGACATGGACGCCACCGCCCAGCAAAAGTGGATTCCGGGGGACAGTGCTCAGGACCAGCCGCACCGCCGCCGGTGGACGGTGGTGCTGCAGCCCTGGTCCAAGCTGAAAAAGGAACCACAACGTCAGAGACTGTCAAATGAGAACAATAAGTAATCGTGATTGCTCAAAAAAAAGGGGGGGGGGTTAAAAATAAACCAAAAAAAAAAAAGTCAAAAATTAAACCAAAAAAAAAAAAAAAAAATCAAAAATAAACGAAACAATTTAATAAATATCAAAAAATTAAACACGGGAAACCAGGGTGTTGAGATTGGAGCCGGCTAGTTATTTAAATCAAAAACGATAACGTTAAAAGTTGCCAGATATAATAGGGGAACAAAAAGTGTAACTGATGAAAGGAAGGAAGCAGATTCGGCATGTCTCTTCTGAACGATGTCACTCAATTAATGTAAAAATACTTTTTAAGTTGTTCATAATGTATAGCAGAATTACTAAAAAAAAAACCTAAGGTCATATTACTTTCCCAACGAGATGTTTCTAAAACAGTCACCTCTAGATTAGAAATCGCCAAACCTGTCCCATGACAATGCATCAGGAAACCTGGACTAGTTTAAATCAGCCATAATAGACTCGATCACAGCCCTGGTAAGAATTAACAAGACAGCAACTGAATAAAATAAGGGATGCGAAGGACTGACATTCGAAATCGAATCAAAAATGCTTTTTTGTTTTTGACTGGACAAGGTCGAAAGAAGGAGGAAAAGCGTACGAGAAGCCCGAAAAATTAAATAAAAGCAATAAACTCGATTGCGTAAAACCCAAAAAGACTGTAAAGAAAAGAAAAATATATGCCCAGCAGTTTAGAATGTTATTAAGTACTACTGAATAACTACATCGTTGAAATAGTTTTATAACCGTACACTGATAAGACAAATCATAAACTCAAAAGCACAATAGAAGGATCAACAGTTGGGACCCATTCAAACTTAACGATGTTCCTTGATTGGTCAAAAAGGAATAGGCCCCGACTGTTGATCCTTCTATTCTGCTTTTGAATTTATGATTCGTCTTATGTGTGTATCGATTATAAAACTGTTTCAATGGTGTAGTTATTCAGTAGTACTTAATAACATTCTAAACCGCTGGACATATATTTTTTTCTTTATAGTCTTTTTGAGTTTTTCCGCAGTCGGGTTATTTGTTTTTATTTAATAATTATTTTATTTTACACTTTTTAGATATTTTTTATTGACTTAGTTATTATAAGAGGGTAAATTTTGCAGTCTTGTCATTTCATTGAGAAGAGTTTATCTCGTGAGGATTATTAAGTAACTTGCGGTGGAATAAACTATTGATTATTAGTCTCTCTAGGGATCTAACTCAGCATAAACCTACATATGCTTGACATAAGCATTTTTAGCAAAAATGCGCGAACTTAAGTTAACCACAGCTATATAAACAGACTGTATAACTCATGATGACGCGACTCGGAAACATCGTCAGCCAAATCTTTTCGTAAAACGAAAAAAGCCCGCCAAAAACGTTCACGCCGTACAACACAGTCTCCTGAATCACGACAAATATAAATGCAACATATTAAAGATGAAAATCGAATTAGTAGACTTAGTAAACAAAACATTCAGGCAGTGAAAACGCTACCTGCATTTGTCGTACGCTGTGTCGCATGCAGGTAGCGTTTGACATGATCCGGAACTGACAATATGGCGACTGGTTGTTGATAAGGTGAATTTTGATTACTGCATGGACGGATCCAGAAAGCATTTAAGGAGGGGGCAATTTATTTCAGACACACCTCCTTTTATAAATTCCCAGACCCCCGCTCTTTAACATCACGGATGATCGTTTTAACTTTTTTTTTTTTTTTTTGAAAATTCCATTTCTAAAAAAAATTTGGAGGAATGTACTGAACTCGATCTTTTACATTTATGTCATCAAATGTGTCCTAAAATTGCTTTTTTTTTTTGAACTTTAATTTAAAAATTTCCTAATCAATGGGGGAGCACCAGAACTCCATTTAGCATCATTTAAAATCGTCTAATTGAATTTTTGGAACTTCGAAAAACTTCCTATACAAAGTTTCGATCCATATCCCTAAAGTGTTGAGAGATCTGCTACAATTGCGTTTTAAAGACAAGTCTGAAAAAATTTCGACGGAGAACACTTCTTTTTCGTAACATTATCAAAGATCGTCTAAAATTACGATTTTTTGGAAACTTTAGTATCGAAAATTACTGAGGGAGAGTTCTTGTGTCTTGGCTTAAGTAGGGGGCGATTGCTCTCATCAACCCTCCCTTGTTTCTGTACTTGGATTACTGTCATGTGTTTAGTGACACTCGAAAGGTTAAGACAAATCAATTGACGTAAGAATGATCGAAATTGGCCAAGCCGTTTAGCCTCTACAACGCCACATAGGAACCAACAAACATACACACACATACATACATACGAATCATAAACACAATACCCTCTTTTGCGTCGAGGAAGTGCAGTCGGGTACAAAAAAAAAAGGTTTGAAAATTGTCATTGTACATATTTACTAATTTTAAGTTCTTTAATTTTGTTCTTGTACATTTGGAGGGCATGTTTTGACCTTGACCTTGACCTCAGGGAAATATTCCTTTAAGTTTAAATCCTACTAGAAAATGTCTAGGAAACTGCTCTTCCACGAAAGTTTCTAATAACGAAACAGCTTCTACTTTAGTAGCGTTACCTATGAAGATGCTGTATTACGACCGAAAAAATAATTTCTTATAGTTCACAGAAACTGGTGGCTCTTTGAAAGCGTGTTTTTCAATGAATGAAATAATCAAATTAAAGCTGAATTCTTTTTGGTAAGGAGTTTTGGATCGACTCCAAACCTCAGAACTCCCGAAAAAATTCAAATCCACTACGATGACTGTTCCTAGGGACATTTATCTTTACTGCTACGGTTCTTTTATGCATATTTCTGATACATTCTTTTTTCTTTCGGGAAGGGGATTTTCATTTTGTTGACACTGTAACACGGATTTAATTAAATTAATTTTTATTCAGAGGGATTTTAATTAAATTAATTTTTATTCAGAGGGATGGCGGGTTTTCACCTTGTTTTGACTAAGTAATCAAATCACAACTGCTTATCGTCGTGACTTTGCCAAATGCCCAACGTTTGTCTAAAGATTTTCTCTTTGTCATTGGAAGATAGTGAACCGCGTGGTTCTTCACTACATGCCAAATGAAATTCACGCTCTAAAACTAAATATAAGTCTTCTTTTTCACATATATAAATATACTGTTTTTTTTTTAACTTTGTCTTCAGTTTATTGTTTCGGAGACACACTTACCCGAGCTCATCTTATTCATTTGGCAGAACTTTCACATTTTCATGGAACTTTAGAACAATCGTGGCTACAACAGCTTTGAAAACTCGTCACGACCACGTCACCGTAACTATGCCCAAGTTTCATGTCACCAAAACCACTCGAAACTTGCGCGACTTACTTCAGAAAATTGTATAAAGGGATTCTAAGAACATTCGAAAGGGTGTCCCAGTCTTTTATTCAACCGTGTGAATTATGCAAAGACAAGCTTGGCAGGTGCATTGAGTAGGGAAAAGGAGTGTCACATGTGAACATTTTTTTTTTATTTCTTAACTTCTCAAAAAGTATTATCGATTTCTCAGAGTAAAAGTGTCCCCATGATTAAATAGTCTTTCCTTAGTGCCCTGGAATGTTTTCAGTTTAAAAAAAAAAATATTTCTTTACTTTACGGAAATTGTAAAAAATGTCCTCAATTGTTCACATGTGCCCCTATAGTGGGGCACATGTGAACAAGTCTCGGGCACCATACGAACACGATTGAAAACTATCGGACAAGCATCACATTTCAATAAAAATATCTTTAATATGAAACATATGCGTGTATACCAATTATATTGAAGGGTTTGTAACCTATAGTCCCCTGTAATAGTATAGTAACCTGTGTCAGTTTTAATTGTACATTAACTGCCAATAAGAGAAAAAAATCCGAACTATATAACTCTGCTCACGGTCAAATTTTAAAGTTTCTTAGCATGTTCTAATTACTGGATCTACAAGAAAAAACGTAGAAGATTAAACAATACACAGGATTTTTAAAGGAAAGTATATGCTTTTTATTTAGTGCTTTTAAGTTTTCATACAGAATATTATGATGGATTTCGCACTTCAGTTTTTAGTTAAAGGAAAACATTTTGTCTTTTCTTTTTTTTTTAAAATATTATACATATAACACTAAATTTTTGGTCAACTATTCAGTAACAAAAGAATTTAAGGAATAAAAAATAATGAAATTGTGAATAATTAATTAATAATGAGACGTAATCGTAGTGAACAATAAATTTATAAACTGAATATATCAAAATAATAATTATAAATCTTGTACCTTTTTTTAACACTTATAATAACTCTTCACAAATGTTTATGTTACGCAGAGGATATGGGAACTGTTCACATGTGCCCCTACATTTTGTGTTCATAAGTGCCCGATCATCTACCTTAAAATTAATTTTCAAAATTAAAAAATTCTTAATTTAATTTTAAAATTTAAATATTGTTATACATTTACTTTTATGTTCATATAATGGTTTGCAAAAATTAAGTTTATCTTAGTAGTTAGCTAGTTTAAAATATGTTTTTACGTAAAGAAGACAGTGATAAAATTGCATCAGCTTCTGCTAAAACAAAGAAGCTGTCGCCACAAGAACGTAAACTGGATCCCTACTCTAAAAGTTTGGCCAAGAAGTGATACCGCCATTATTTGAGAATTTTTCAAGATTTTTTTTTTAACGTTATTCTTGTAAAACATGCCATGTTCATATGTGTCCCATTTTCCCCTACTTACTTTGAAGCTTTGTTTGATGAGTAACAAATCAGACAGATTTTTGATATCGTGCACTCGTGTTTCCAGTACTGTTGTAAGTTGAGGATGGCATTTCTAGTTTACTTTTTCATGCTTCTCAGAGTGGAATGTGCCTCATGTTCCATGGTTGCTTGTCTGGATGGGTATGGTGAGACTCTGGTAAAAAGACCTCCGATTGGTGGAGGCTTAAAAGACTCCATCTTTTTAAATAGGGAAGAAGAATATTTGATGTAACGATTGTTGGCGTTGTGACAGTCGAATAATTTCTTCGTTTTTAACAGGGCCGTGGAGTCGAAGTCAAAGAAATTGTGTCGGACTAATTTTGGGGTATAGATGTTCGAGTCGGAGTCGTTGGTAAACATGCCGACTCCACGCTTCTTTTTTTTTTCTCCAATTTGCACCGACTCTCCTTAGATTTAAAAAAAAAACTGACTCGCTGGCTTTTACTTATTAGAGATGTAAAATTTCCGGAAATTTTGAAGTGGTGGAAGAAAACCGGTTTTTACTGGAAAAAATGGAAAAATTGATTTTTTTTTTTTTTAATTTATCTTATGACTGATATTGTTTAAAAGAAAAATTAGTACGATTTCCCTTCCTTGCACTGTAACTTTACTGTCTGAAAAAGAAAGCTATTGAGTTTTGATTTTTTACAATCCAAAATAAAAAAAACTAAATTGGTTTTCCTTTATCTTTCCAAAACCCCAGACTTTAATAGTCCGTGGAGTTTGTGACAAAAATACCCAAAACATTTCACTTCCGGATACCAGTCTGAAATTTTGCACAGTGCCTATGTACATATCTAAGAACAAAAATCCGCCGGGAGGCATTTGATCAGAGGTCATGAACCCCCTGTGATGACGTCATCAAAATGGCCGCCTTATTAAGAAAAGTGCGTTCGTTTAACTGCTTAGAACTCTATTATGGATCTTAATATTGCGAAATTAAAGTATATAATTTAAAAGCACTTTAAAAGAGCTATTTAATAGCGATTGACTTTTTTCCCTATCGCAAATAGTTTTAGAGTTATTACAATTAACGTCATCAAAATGGCCGCTTGAAAAGGTAAGTACGTACGTTTAACTGCTTAGAACTACATTACAGATCTTTATATTGTGATATGAATGCATATCGTCTGAAAGAGCTTTAAAAGAGCTATTTAAGAGATATTGATTTTTCCTAATAAGACAAGTAGTTTTAGAGTTATTAAAATTTCCTTCATTAATATGGCCGTCGCGGAAAGGTGAAAAGTTTCGTTTAACTTCTCAAAATGCCATTAGAAATTATTTTTCTGTAAAAAATAGCTACACT
Organism: Uloborus diversus; assembly: GCF_026930045.1. Classification (NCBI taxonomy): domain Eukaryota; kingdom Metazoa; phylum Arthropoda; class Arachnida; order Araneae; family Uloboridae; genus Uloborus; species Uloborus diversus. The sequence continues at coordinate 67,471,739 of NC_072736.1, read as the reverse complement.
AATTAAAATCTCTAAAATAAACTATAAAAATATGCATTTCTTCTCCCCCTCCCCCTTAATAAAGAGTTTAAAAAATTTCACTGCAATAATGTAACTACATGGGGCGGGAGGGGGGGGGCATTCTCATTGAATTGTTCCAACTGTTCCGCCGCATCTAACCCGCACTGAAACTTTTAATTAAAAATTCCTTGCCGGATTCAATACACATATGTACTGTCACATAATAATTCACTTCTCCTGCAAGTGCGAACGTCTGCCGTCTAGCGGCAAGAATCAGAACGACTACTCGATTTTTTCCCACCAATAAGCTGTAACTTTGGATTGCAGTCTACCTAGCTCGTTTCTTTCCAGCTCTACTGTTCTCAGAAATAATTAATTCCATAGTGATATGTTTATTATTCAGATATAATTTTCAATAACTGAATATTTGACTGGTTAATGCTGTAGCAAATAATATCAAATAAAGATCAGTCATATAATTCTGTTACGGTTTGAAATCGATAACTTCAATTGTTGGTTCCATCTAGCATTAAAATTATCATATAGCTTGTATTCATTTCTTTATGTCCTTTTCAATAAACAAAACGTATTTAAAATTCGTAATATTTTTTAGAATAAATGTTTTTCCTTCACTTGGTCCATGTGACCTCAAAATACTAACCTAGCTTGCAATCATTTCTTTCATGTGCTTTTAAAAAAGTAAAATATTTAATGAATTGAGTGTTTGTAATCAGGGTCCCATCTACGCCCTGCTAAAATCTATTCAGTGGGCTATGCTGAATGAGTATGGCGAAGATAAAATGTTGGTCATGTCAGGTGGTCTCCACATAGAAATGGCTGTTTCATCTGCAATAGGTACATGGCTTGAAGGAAGTGGATGAACTGAACTTCTAGTAGAAGCTCATGTAACAACATCGGGAAGAGCAGAAAGAACACAAAGTTTCGCATATGAAGAGAAGTTCGATAAGCTCACGACTTTGCAGTAACTACTCTCCAAGTTCTGTTAGAGAAAGCGTATCAAAATCGAAAAGATACAGAGGGGGTTACATTTACAGACTGGGTTAAGCGAAGATCAGAAGAATTGCCTCAGTTTAAGTACTGGAAGATTACCATGGAGCTAGAATGTATATTTTTAAATCTGGTGCAGGTGCGCACTATTCTTCAAGGAAATTTCGCAGATTTTACTGTCACTCTTGAGAACATATGCAGGGCCTGATTAACGCACGGTCCGGCGGGTCCGCGGACCTGGGCACCACAAATTTAGGGGCACTAAAATAGCCTAAATTAACTTACTTACTTCCTTTTTTTTCTGTTAAAGTGAACGTTTCTTTTCAGCTTTGAAAAGAATCAAAAATCGTTTGAGAAGCTGCGTTTCTCAGGATAATTTACAGGCGTTTTTCTTATTGACCATTGAAAATTGTGACATCAAAATTAGATTTCGATGATGTGATCGACACATTTGCATCTGTTAAAGTCAGAAAGAAGCCTTTTTAAAGCTTAATGTCAGAATTAGTTTTTTTTTTTTTTTGCTATTTTTGCAGTTTTAAATTGTTTTTTAATTCATTTTCACCTTAAGGTAAGGCAATTTTAACTATGATTAGCATGGTGACTATCAAGTGTTTGGTATTCAAATCCCAGGTTTCTGTAGTAATGTGTAGATTTCTAGTGTATTAGGTTTCTAGTATAAAATATTGACTTTGAAATTGTGCTGATTTTCTCATGGGGGGGGGCACCAATTTTTACTCAGGACTTGGGCACCAGTTTGTCTTGATCGGGCCCTGAACATATGTCCATGGATGTTTGTTCTTGATCATACAAGTTATGCCAGATGGCCTTCAGTATTTCTGTTCAATTGGAAGCAGTTACCAGAAATGCATCCAGCTATTTTTCAGGAGTTTCATAGGGGAAATTTATCTGGCTCCAAAACCGAGAGGAAATTTTCCAGGATGGCACACGACCATTTGCATGAGCAAAACAACAAATTGATTTAAAAATCATCAACTAATCTATCACGTTTAAATCATGAGGCGTCATTAATACAGTGGATGGTTGCTGGACAAGAAGTTGTGCGCATGATTGGGGAGTTTGAAGAAAATCAGAGCCTGAAGTCTGGCGTCAATACTGAAAAGCTAGATACTAGATACATGAAGATACTAGAAGCTTTTGTATTCGGTAGGAAACTCATGTTTCCAGCCTAGTTGAAACATTTGAAGAACACGGGAATCCTTTCGAAGATGACGATTTAACTACAGTAAACAGCAACAAAATTGTTCTCTCGGAAAAAAGTGCCATTTCTGTGATGTCAGCGCAAGCCAATTCAATACATTTGTAGAAGATCGCTTAGTGTTAAGAAAATTATCCATACATGATGTTATTAAAAGAAACAATCTCCTCTTGATGAGCAGAAAAATATATCTGTTCAGTCCAAAGACAAGCAAAACATTGTTGATTTGAGGAGGGGAAGCACTCTTTTTACTAAGCTATATGTTGCCTGCCAAGTAATTCAAATGGATGTAAAAGAATTTTTTCTCATGAAAACAGCTCGTGTCCACCTTCTATATCCAACCTCGGCAAATTTAGGAAACAAAGAAAAGAGTCCGACGTAGTTTCTTGTATCGTCCAATCAACTGGACTGGTTTTGACAGCTATTCCGGAAGCAATTGTCCATTTATGGGGCTGCACTGATTCCATGCTTGTTCCTCAATCTACTGGAACTGCCCAACAAAATTGTGATCAGATTGTGAATATTAATGAGACTAAAAGCGCTCATAGGGTAGATTTAGTTTTTGACCGGTATTCAAAAGGAAGTTTGAAAAGCGACACGAGACAATAGGGAGGATCTGGACCAAGAATGAGTATTAAATCCAATGTTTTGATACCAAAGTCATTTACTAAATTTCTTGCGAAAGATGAAAATAAAGAGGAGCTTTTCAAATTGTTAGCAGAAAATCTCGTGAAGATGGATCTACCAGATGGAAAGCAGGTTGTATGCTCCTACAAAGACACTGTAATTGCTTGAGTCAAGAACAGTTTTGAAACCATGCCTACCGTATCCCACGAAGAAGTCGATGCGAGGCTATTTCTTTATGTGCAGCATGAATACTCGAAATACTCAGGTCATGCAAAGATCACCGTGAAAACTGTTGACAGTGATGATGTAGTGATTGCTATGTTCCGAATTCTGAAACTGCAAGAGCTATGGGTGGAGTATATAAGTGGAAAATATCTGCAGTATCTTCCAATCTACGTTTTGCACCGTAAAGTTCCACAGGGTGTTCCAGATCTTCTGCCTTTTTCCCATGCCTTTACATGAGCACATGGTGTCTAGTTTTACCAGCATTGGTAAAACTAGGTACTGCATGGAAAATGTGGATGGCAATTAGAGATACTGACAAAGTTTTTTTGCACTATACTAAAGTACCCGAGAGCATCAATGAAGACGATGAGCATTTCCTACTTATTCAGCGCTTCGAAGTCCTGACGTATCATTCATCAAGCTCAATGGAAACCGCAAATGAAGCTAGGAGAATTTTCTTCACCCAGTAAAACAGACCAGTTGACTGTATTCCACCATCTAGCAATGATCTTCTGCATCACCTTAAGAGAGCAATATTACAGTGTTTACTATGGACAAACTGTCTTCAGCAAAATTTTCAGCTCTTGGATCCATATCAGTGGGGATGGGTAAAAATCGGTGAAGAGTTTGAACCTCTTTGGTATGCACACCCCGAAATAACAATGGAGAAAATTCAGGAATTTATATCAGGCAAGTGCAAAGAGATGTCTACACGCTGTCGATGCGTCAAATCAGATCTGAATTGTACACTTCTTTGTAGTTGTGAGGGTCAGTGCAATACGTAAAACGTTCTTTAAAAAAACTTACTACGGTTTTTGTTATAACAGGTACTTTTTCTTTGTATTAAAACATGTAATTTTCGTCTATTTGTCTTATGTTTAAAATGAAAGCATTTTAACAAAAATTTTTCATTATATGATAGCATTAATAATTAAGTTCTCGATCCATTTGGGGCGGTGACTTTGATTATTTCTGCATTTTAACCTTTCTTTCCTTCAATATAAAAGTAATATACTGACAAAAAATGTTAAAACATGAAGTAAAAATTTAAATTTAATGAAATTGGAAAGGTTCTTTTATAATGCAGGTATAACAGTAAAAATTTTACTCCAATATCGCAGAATACAGGGAAGTCATTGTTTTCCTACCAATTTTCACGTTGATATTGTAATAATAATTAAACTATTTGTCTTCTTTACTAATAATAAAGCTCAAAGTTTGTCGGGATATCTGTCCAGATGTCTCTCTGTGACGAGCATAGCACCTAAACCGTTCGGCCTATTTTCCCAAAACTTGGCACAGAATTAAATTGTAACATGGGGTGTGCACCTCGAAGCGATTTTTCGAAAATTCGATTTTGTTCTTTTTCTATTTCAATTTTAAGAATATTTTACCGAGCAAATTATCATAACGTGGACGAGTAAATTACAAAATTATCGTAACGTGGAACCGTAACATGAAACAATTGTTGAAAAGGCCAGGGCCCACCCAGGGCTGTCGTGCACCTGAGGAAGGAAGGAAGGAATCGTAAAATGGCCAAGCAAATTAACATAGCAAATTGAGGAAAAATTCATCATCCATTGTTTGTAAATATACAGGCGAATCAAATGAACTTTTAATTTTTCTACTACGAGCAAAGCCGTGCGGGTACCGTTAGTGGAAAATATAACTAAGCACTGTTGAAGAGCTTTTTTAAACTGCTTTCAGATAATGTATTTGAATTTTACAAAATTATGACCAATTATGTAGTTTTAAGCAGTTAAACCAACGTGCTAACCAATACATGGCGGCCATTTTGATGACGTCACCACAAGGGGGTATTGACCTCCAATCAATTGCCTCCCGCCGTTTTTTTGCTCTCTTATATGAACATAAGTGGTGTACAAAATTTCATACTGGTATCCGGAAGTGAAATGTTTTTGCACAAACTCCACCGACTATAACCACGTAATGGTTTCTAAAGCTGAACCAAAACTTAAACTGGAGTTTCAGTTAACTATAGACCTGTACTAAGTACAATAGTAAAAGTAGTCTTGCCTGCACTTTTGAACAAAATTGAGTTATTGTAACCAAGTTGCTCTCTGTTTGGTAGTTTACTTAATTAAATGTTTTAGGGTTATTTGATCAAGAACTATTTTTTAAAATAAATTCGAAAAAAAAGAGACATCTGAATGAAAGAAACATCTGAGAAAATATATGGATGAGTCAAACTTTAAAACGCAATATCTCAGTTTGAGCTGAATTACAGATTCATCTTTAGTGCTTAGCATGGCAGTATACAGGGTGTGGCCCAAAAGCTCGGACAAAGTTTGCATCATTGAAAATGAGTAAACTAATTTCTTTTTAATTAGTGACTTTATTTATTTTTTGTCCCTCTCTTAGTTAGAAAATTATTTACAACATATCTCCTAGTTTGAGCATTGTTTTTTGGTTTTCTTACAGTTTTAAGCAAAAGAGTTGTTATTTTAAAATTGTTTAACCAAGTAAAAAGATAGTTCGTATGCTTGTTGTGCTTTGAAAAATAGTATTTGAATCAGTATTCCGCTTCAAATGGCTTGGAAATGATAGTCGATGTCCAAGAAGCGTACAAAAACGAACAGTGAGCATTTCCGTTAATCGTTAGGTCATCCAAAAGAGAGTTCAATGAAATCATACGGTTTCCACGAGAGAAGTCGTTTGTGAGATGGGAATTTGTGACCGATAAGTGTGATTAAGGGCAAAAACAGCTCAAACAGAAGCTTTCAGAGTTCCAATAAGTTCAGGCTTTGCTAAAGAAAACAAATTGGTATGACTCCAAAGATGCCAGAAACGTTGTAGACGGGGCTGCACATCCATACTGGAAGAGTCCCCGATTTATCGTTTTGGGGATTATGAGTTGGTTGAACGATAGGATTAGGTCTGTAGATAGATACTCCAAGCACCTTAGAAAATATTAAACATCTAAACATCGCCAAAATCCGAAGTTAGGCTTGCTTTGTGATGGAATCAGCACAAACGACGAAAAATTCTCTGGTTTTTTGTGGATGTAAAATGAATCAAATGATGTTCCGTAAAGTGAATCAAAAAGTGTACCAGAAGGACATTTTAGAAGCTGCCGTACTTCTGTGGACCTAAGAGCACTTCAGCAAAGCAATGTAGAGTGGACTCCACACCAGTTCATACGCCAAAAAGACAAGAATGGTGCAAGGCGCATTGTTTTTGACATATCATCATTAGAGTGGACGCTCTACTAGCTAGACCTTAATCCCATTTATTACACTGTATGGCTTATTTTAGAGTCAAAGCTTTATCCTAAACTACACAAAAGTTTGGACTCCCTAAACCAATTGCTTTATAAGGAATAGGATTGATTAAAGGTAAAAGACTTGCGGCCCTTGGATGAAAATTTCGATAAGCAGTTGCACCTCTGTATTACTGCAAAAGGCTGCCATTTGGAAACCAATCAAATTAATTGATAGCTAAAAGTCTGCTCATATTATTATTTTTTGTGTTTTGTTAATTTATCCATTTTTAATAACGTTACATGGAAAATTGCTTGTCCAGGTTTGCTTGCTGCACCCTGTACAATAGGGTTTTCAAAAATACATGTAAAAAAAGTTTATCCTAGATAACAGGACACCCCTCAATTTTTTAGACTAATGGATAGTAATATACTGGAAGAATTTTAGTTTCCTATTTCAACTGATAGAGGGTGCTCAGCCCCCTCCTCCAAACTTCACAAGTATGGGGAGGGGGTTAAAAATACATTGAACGGAAAAAACAATACTACATATTATAACATGCACGACTAATATGCATATACATTGCAGTATAATAATTATTTACAAAAAACAGTTGAGGAAGTTAAATGTTTCTAATTTTGTGACAGTTTCTACGCCATGGCTGATGTTAAATTGAGAGGTCATTGAGCACCATTTTAAAATTTGAGTAAGAAGCTACAACTTTTACAGCATAATACTATTAGTAAGTCTAAAAAAAAGGGTTCTGTCCTGGACTCTAGCTGAAAAAAAGTTTTTTTGAATCCCCCTACTGTGCATTTGATACGCACAGTCAGCAGAAACATAGTTCTGTGGTTAAAGTTATCTTTGTTTGTTTCATGAAGAAGAAAAACAAATTCTTCACTAAGGATAACGGTTTCATTTTTTGTGCAAAATGTATTAAATGTTTTTTGACCTAAATGCAAATTATATTATCATACAACAATTTGCATTATCAAAGTTAGACAGTATTTTAACATACAAGGGAGGGGGGAGGATATAGCATCAGAATTTAAGCATGAGAAAGTTCTAATTTTATCACTTTTTGCTGAAACTTTACATTAAAACTTCCTGAAAAATTGAAAAAAAAAAATCAATTTACCAAATTTTCCGGGGTGGAAAAAAATGTTTTTTTTCCGACTGTTTTCATCTTCATTACTTACAGAAATTTCTTTCTGTAATAGTTACCTCGCACCCCCCCCCCCCCGGATTTTCTTCAAACAAATTCTAATGGAAATAGCACTTGACGAACATCTCCCGACTCCATTCTTAGAAATTTAGAGCCTCCGAAAACCATCTCCTACATAGAAAGCTCAAACACTGGTTTCATCACGTGACCGAAAAAAGCTGACTCAGAGGAAATTTCCCGATGAAAATCACTTTAGTTTATGTCTCTTAACATACTAAAGCTATTATTTTGAGAACAGTAGTACACCAAACATATTAACATAAGAAATCAAAAGTTGATTTTCCAAGTTAACGCTCTTTTTTCTTTAAATTGAGCAAACATGTAAGAAAGAACGTAGGGAACAACAAGATTACAGCAACCAAAATTTTCAATACATTGTATCATATCCGCATGAATTTTAAAGACTCTTATTAGGTTCGAAAAATAATGTCTTAACTATCAATATCATAACGAAGTAAACATAAATGAAAATTTTAAATTTTAACAATATCATAGACTCATATTTAGACAAAAACGACATACTTGAAACTTTCCCATCCACTATCTTAGAAACATTCACGTACTTAGTAACGCAATCGCTATCACAATAAAATATTCTACAAAAAATATATCATTGAATATGAAATGCGTTCTGCATAAATATGAAAATATTCAAGGGAATTATGCAAATCATGCTTCACTATCTGCAACATAAAGTAATCAAATGAATTTTTGCGAAACAGAAAGCAATATTGAAAAAAATGTCAGTTGTGAGTGAAATATTTTCTTCTTGTTTACGTTCCTTGGCGACATAAGTTTCATTTCTCTCAATCAATTAAAACAAATTTTTAGATTTATTCTTAAATTTTCGTGAAGTGTAGCTGTCATTCTACTAAAATTATTGAAGTGATGACAAAACATTTAGTTATCAGCATTTCTTTTATAAATATTTCTTTCATTGCAAAAATGCAATTTGCGAGATAGAACGAGTTATTGATGGCTTGAAAAAGAAAACAAAAATTTCTTACCTGTTTTTATGTTGTAAATTATATCCATTATAAATTATTGAAGTTCTAAGATTTTTATTTCTTTTTTATTCTTCATTACAGTGTAATAGTACAAAAATGATTTTATGTTTGCCCAATTATTTTTACTATAAAAAGGAGTTTTGCTAAATCCAGAGTGAACTCTACTGTCAGTAGAATTAGTGAAAAAACATGGCTTAGAATTCGAAACTTAATTTGAAATTGGTGCTCGCGTTGGCTAGTGCTGAGAGCGCTAAACAGCCAAATAAGGATTTTTGAGGCAGCCGGTTTCTAGTACGTCATTGCTCATTTAAGGTTACCACTGAAGAGGCCTTCTTGTAGGTAGTGATGCTACGACTCCGATTCCTGCACCCGAAAATTAGTCGGGCTCCCACTCCACAGCTCTCTGGCTCCGTGGCTTTGGCAAAAATTAAAACACGGAGAGAAAATGAACGACTCCGACTCTTGGAAATTTAAAGTCTTCGACTCCGACTCCGCAAACATTAGCAGAGTTGCGGACTTTGAGAGAAAGACAGATTTCTACTCCGAATTGAATTAAAAATCGTCGACTCCCGACTCTGAGTGCTTCATCTCAAAATGAGATGGACTCCGACTCCGACTTCGCAGCTATTCGGAACTCCAGCGCTCGAATACGCTACCTTGCGGTGATTTACAAAACTACCGATGGAACTAAAACATTTCCACGTTTTAGTTCCATGTGTGTCTGTTGACGTAAACACAGGCAGTTTGTTCTGAGTATTTATTAACGCAATCGATGTGTCTTAGTTTGCTTTCAGCTACAGAAATTAATTCGTCCCCTAAGAGTATTCTCGAGCTTCTCAAAATAATGTTAGTTTTCCTTATTTCTTTCAAAAAAGTATTAAATGGTGGACGCGTAAACAAGAAAACTCTGGATTAACAAAATTGGATAACGTTATACCAGGTAAAATTTTTTATTGTATGAATTTGTAAGAATATGATTTTTTTTTAATCTTAAATTAATTTAACTAATCATATTTTACAGCAGCATTTAGTTGGAATGGACAGTATGCAAAATATTTTCTTGGATTTATTATCGTAGAACAAAATGAAAAATGTTTAACCTAGAAAGAATTTACTTTATTCCTTTTATTCTCAGCTGAAAGGTTTCGCCAAATTTGTTTAGGGTTATAATTTTGGTATTGTGCGAGCAAAGTAGCCTTGGCGAGATTTCGCGTTTTTCGTTAAACCATTTTTAATTTTTATCATGAGTGGAATAAAATGGTAGTAAGATTACAGAATTCGATAAGTGAAAAGAAATAATGGTCAATCAACTGAAAAGAAAACTACCACCATATATCCGTGAGAATTTTGTTGATGATTTGCATAACATGACACAATTAAATCGTAACTCAGAAATTAGAAAAATCGAAACAGAAAATTTTTAAATGAACCGATTCGGAAATTCGAGAGAAATAACTCAGCTACAAATGGAAAAAAAAATAAGCGCTAGCCAAGCAAGGCAAAGAAGTATCATCTTCTTTCAATAATAATTTGTAATGTCATATTGAATTTTCTAGCATTAATTGTTGTTCTTGTCAGGCCACAATTATTATTTAGTTTTATCAAGAATTGATAAATATCGAATTCAACATCATGGAAATAGCTGCTTAGAACTACGAACTACGTAGTTTGCATTAATCTTTGACGTTTAGTAATGCTTCTTGAATTCTCATTTCTTTCTACGTGGGCCAGAATATCCACAAGAATTTGAAAATTAATTTAAAAAGAATAAAGCGAAAAAATCATACGTACGAACAAAAATCACAACACTTTTAGCATTTTCTTCGTTACCATGTGGGGGACAAACAAACGATTTTTTTTTGATATAATGTATTTATTTTAATGAGTAGGTACATATTATGTTTAATTCTTTTTGAAAGATATTAAAGTTGTTTTTAATGGAAAATAATATACAGTGACTCCCAAAAGTCTTCGTACACCTACGACTTTCAACGAAATAGGCCCCAAATCATTGGTTAGAATTAATATTTCGGAATAGGTATTTAAGTATAAAATCTATGATCAATTTTTAACAAAACTGCATGAAAAGTTTTTAAAAAATATTAAAACTTAATTTTTTAAAAATAAAAAACCGAAAAGTGCCGGAAATTTTATCTCACAAAAGTCTTCGTACACTTTACAAAATGTCTATATATTATTGAATAATCTAACTTTTGATTAAGTTATTAATTAGCAGAATATCATACAGTATTCATAACACCTCTTAAACGTCTGGGAATCGATTTCATTCTTTTTCTTTCTTTTTTTAGAGTAATTTCTGAGTAAGTATTCTACCACACTTCGAGTATTACTATTTCTAGCTCTATTTTCGTTTTAAAGCCCTATTTCCGTAATTTAGCCTCCAGATATCTCTAAATACGTTACATTAAGTTACAGTCTGGAGTTTGAGGGGGTATTTTCTAAACTTAAGGGCAATTTTTGAGGCACTAGACGCAAACGTTGAAAACCGTGTGCTTCTTATCGTTATCTTGATAAAAAACAAAGTTGTTTCCAATAACCAAATTTTTGGCTAAGAGTTCAAAATTGTTTTTCAAAATATTTAAAGGAACAGCATGATTCATTATTTCATCAAAAAATTACAAACTACCAAGTCCTGATGCTGATATGCACCCTCACACTAAAACACCTTCACCGTCCTGATTAACTGATCCAACTAAGTTCTTAAGATTAAGTTCCTAATTTTTTCTTCTACTTACAGTTATACAACAATTTAACCAAAAATGTTGAATTAATTTTTATCTGTAAGTAAGACATGATTCTAAACTGTTTTTTAGTTTATTTATAATTGATTTTGGGACGAAAAGCGTATGCTTTCTGTTTTTCGCACGATCAAGAAAATTTCTGCGGGAAGAGGTTCCATTTAATCCAGTTAATCAAAGAACTTGGCGAACAATTTTAGGTGAAAATTAAATGTAAAATGTTTCATTTAACTCTGCAGAAACTTTTACAGTACTCAAATGTGTTTTTTTTCATAATTTTTTTAACTTTAAATCTACGATCATGTTTTGTCAGCTTTGCCGGTTGACCTTGTCTTACCTTGTTTTCGGTCCGATTCCTTTCTTTAAAGCATTTTATCCAGCACTTTACTATACAAACAAATAAATTAACTAATTTAGAGACATTTCAAACCAATTTACCACTACTGTTGGAAAAAAATTCAAGTTTTGAATGGCGTTTGCGGTTTTTTACGAATACCAGCCATTTTACAGTAATAAGCAATATATTAAGGAATAAATGAACAAAAAATGAAAGCCAAATGACTTATGAGGGTCAACACAATGCAAAAGTATTAATAAAACGGCATATGATAATTTTAATCATGAATTTATTCGAAAATATTTGAGTGTACGATGACTTTTGTGGCGTATTATTTCTCTGTCTCTTCGTTTTCTGACCCATTTCAAAAAGAAGATCCGTCAATATTTTGAAAAAAACCAATGGGTTATATTTAGAATGACATAGGAATGATGTGAAAAAATATTGGATTTTATATTCGAATTTAGATTTGAGTTATTTTGGTTTTACTAAAAAATTTCAAAGTGTACGAACACTTTTGGGAGCCACTGTATTAGCTGCTTTGTTTAAAAGGCGCTACTATTTTTTTAGATCGTTTATTTATTTTTTTTTTACGCATCTGTTTCTTTAGATGAGTAAGACTTATTTTATTTCTAGAAATCAGTTTAAAATGTTATTAAATTATATTTGAAATAATTTGCAATTTTAGGTAATTTTGAGAATCCTGATTACATACTAGAAAGTCGATATTGGTATACGGGAAAGTAGGCTCGTTTAGTTCTGGGCGGAACTTCTTGTTAACCTAAACAAAAATAAGCTCGTTCAAAGACGAAAATCTTTTTACCAGAGCATGAATATACCATCAATTTTCTAGTTCGTAAAATAAATATTTCTCTCATCATTTCTTATCTGACTTTTGGTCCGTTAAACTTTTGCTTTGGTTATTTCCATAACACAATGATAAGATTGGTAACTTGTAGATTCACAAAGTTTTCAAACTTCCAAAATGTAGTTTCAGCACCAAAAACTAACTTTGTTTTGAAGTGATTGTGTCATTGATCCAATGCAAATTAATTGTAAATATTCTATATGATTTATAGTATGATTTTTGAGTTTAAAACTAACGTTTGTCAAGTTTAACGTAAAACTCTTTTTTCCAAAAATTATGCTCAATAATGTTTTTCTAAAAAAATATTAGTAAGAAGTACAATATTACATTTGTTTTTTGTGCATTATAGAGGATGTATTGTAAATGAAGTAGTAGAAATACATGAGTGTAATAATGATAGTAATGAATGTCATTATTTCTTTTTAGGTTTATTTGTACAACTGTCGTGTGCCAAAGGAAACCGGGCTCAAAGTGGAAACCGATGGGATTCCTCTGGAAAGATAGGAGGCAATTGGGGCCAAAATGACGGTCCAAATCAAGGCAGCAGGACTTGGGTTAATGATGGACAACAACAATTAAACACTGGTAATTGGGATTCGGGAGATACCCAGATAAAAGACTCAAGTACGTGGAACGATGGAAGAAATGAGCAGCATCAAACTGGAAACTGGGGTCCGAATGACATGCAAACAAAAGATGGAGGAAGCTGGAGTGCTGACAGTAATTCTAGACAAGATTCTGGAATATGGAGACAACAAGATAGCCAAGTTAAGCAGGATGAAAACTGGAATTTACAAAATTGGGGCCTTGGAGATTCACAGGAAAAAGATGGAGGCAAGTGGATGCAACCATCCGAAAGTGGAAGATTTAGCCCTAATGATATTCAAATCAAAGACGGAATCAAGCCACCTCAAAATATTAAGCCACAAGAACCCTTTAATCCCGCAGATAGACAAGTAAAGGAGGATGGAGTTTGGGATATGCCTGCCAATATGGGAAATGTTTGGGGTCCAAAGGATTCACAAGAAAAAGTTGGAGGAAAATGGAATCCTGGTGGAGGTCAAACTCAAAATGGTGGATGGACTTCAATGGATACTCAAAGAAAAGATATGGGTTCTTGGGACGATGGAGGAAACCAAGGTAGAGGAGCATTTGGACCGATGGATGCACAAGGAAAAGTTGGAGATAACTGGAATCCCAATGACGGTCAAAAGAAAGTTGATGGCGATTGGAACATGGGTGGTAATCGCCCATCTGATGGAAGTTGGGACACTGGTTCTCCCGATGGAACAACATGGGGAACAAACGATGGACAAGATGGAACCCAAGGAAATGTTCCTGGATGGACTCCCGATGGAATGCAAGGTGGAGGAGCTTGGGATCAAGGTCAAGACGGTAGAGGAGGAAACTATCCATCTACAGATCAAGGTGGTATTTCCGGTGCTGGAGATGTAGGCGGCATAGATGGCGATTACAGGCCGACTCCAGAAAATGCACGTGGCGACATGGGAGTGACTCACATTCCACCTGTGGGAACTGCTGGAGGAGTTGGCCAAGGAAACTACAAAGGTGGAGATGCAGGTACTTATCCCGGTGATGATCCAAGCCAATGGAGGATAGAAGATTCAATTCCTGGAATGCCTGGTGTTGATTACCCAAACTATGATACAGTTCCTAACACCGGATTTGATTGTAAACAACAAGAAAATCCCGGATATTACGGTGATATAGATGCTCAATGCCAGGTATGAATTTTCGATTTGCAAAAATTTTATTGTGTTCACAAGCTCGATTTGTCTTATCAAGAAAAAGTGCATTTTCTGGAAGCATAATAAATATACTTTAGAAGATAAAAATAAAAATTGAATAACTGTAATATGAAAAGACGCGTGGAAAAACCAAGCCTTGGTAGATTTTCTAAATCATGCTGTGTAGCAGTAACTTCCAGGGTTACTATTCCTTTCTCTTACTCCCAAAACTGATGATAGTTTTATCTATCACCTGAACTGATTAGGTTCAAATTTTTAACTTTGGCAATTACACCCCGTTGCTTCTAACAGCCTCAATTCTGTCGGTAAACTTATGAAACGTGTAACAATGTCTAACTTGATGATTTTAACACCGGTTATTACAGTTGTCTGCACCAACATTCTTCGTTAAAAAAGAAAAAAAACGAAGCGCAATGTGAAATAATGCATCAAAATTTCAGGTTGGTAATGTCTAAATATCGGAGAAGTTGTGAAAACTCCAGAAATCCTAAGAACTCATCGGGTTTTATTCAGTTTGATAAAATTTATCTATAGTCACCAAGACTGCAAGTTAACGTGTAGAAAGAATTTGGATTGCAATTAAGCATTTCTAAAATTCAAACAATTAAAATCGAGATTTATCTCCCTTTGTGTTTAAAACAAATAAGATAAATGTAATAGTTGCTTTAAATTTACTGTATTTAAAACGTTTGAATCTCATTTTGAGGTTTTAAAAATTGTTTTGTCCTCAATTTCTGCGAATCTAAATCGAATAGAAAGAACGATTCACTCCAAAAGTTTAAAGAGTTTTATTGCTAAACGCATATTTTTTTGAGTAATTTGTTTCACAGCTCCCTCTGGATTTATCATGGTAGTTCTCCTTAATCGAAAAGTTTTAAATAAGTTAGGTACTTCTATCTTAGACAGATTCTGGCATAATCTTGTACATAATTCAATTAGTATAGTTGACAAATAGCCTTAATCTCTCAAGAGTATTAAACAAAGATCAACAGAGATAGAGAGAGACATGAAGTTTGGAAAAGAAAATTCCAGAGTTCTTCTAAGTTACTCTAATATTACAACCATACATTATTTCTGGACCCCTAGTCTGACTGTATTTCGAGAGTTCTTACGGATACGAGTGTACTGGTTTTTGTTGCTAGAGATATTTTTGTAATAACAATTTATACTCTGGCTAAATTGACACCTTGTAAATGGTTTTTTTAGTACCTCCACACTTATTCATTGCACTTGTTATTTTTCTCAAAAACCTTGAATCTTTCTTTTAGTTAAAAAGGAAAATGCTTAGATTTGATTGAGTCCATTGAAATTTGCTAGAATGAGAGTAGCTTAGCTCAGCCTAATATAGTCCCAAGTAATTGATGGTTTTGTAAAAACATTCGCCTTCAGTTTCGGTTAGTGGACAGTTTTCTTGTGCTCATATAATGTAATCTATTTTACCTTTTTTTGCGTACTTGTTATAAGATCAACCCAAATCTATGCTTAACTCAATTTGTAAAGCCTTTGAATTATGCCACTTTAGTTCTAAATAGTTTTCCGATTGATAAAGTCCATTTAGCAGTGATGTAATGCCAAATGATGTTAGTATTAGGTTTAAATATAAGGTAAATAAAGGAAAATACACAAAATGTGTTATTTTAATTTTATGTCACACCTTATATATTAGTAATATCATTCAATAATTAGGAATTTACTTTAAAGCAAAGTAGCTAAATCGATTTTTGTTGAGTTTTAATTAACTTTACATTCACATTCATTGCACAATTTTACACAGTTTGGTTTTTATGACATAATTCTTTTCTAATCCTTTTTCTTAACAGGTTTTCCACATTTGCCAATCAGATGGTCGACATGATTCCTTCTTATGCCCCCTTGGAACAATATTCAACCAACAATACTTTGTGTGTGACTGGTGGTTTAATTTCAACTGCGCAGATACGCCAACGTACTACAATCTAAATGCAAATTTATACAAAGTGGACCCGGATGCACAAGGAAATTTCAAGGGAGATACATATGGAGGTGGCAATACGGAAGGTAATTATGTAGGACCAGTAGGAGACGTTTCAGGGACTGGTATAACAAGTGGTATTGATTATCGGCAAGATGATGTTACACAAAATCTTGGAATAGGTGGCACTAGACCAGATATTTATTCCCCGACGGAAGCCTCTGTTATTGGTGGCGGAATTCAGAATGTTGGTGGTGTCGGCATAACGGATAGTGGTACACGTGGTTACAAAGAAGATGATTTAGATCAAGTGGGAATTCAAGGAAATGCTGGAGGTAGGAGGCCAACAGGTGGTAATGTAGATGCAGCAATACCTTACGGTGGAGGTCAAGATAGTTTTAGAGGTGCTGGAGGGAAGCCAAACGTTAAAGGTGGACTAGGATCTTCCGTACCAAACAAACCATGGGATTCCGGTCCAACTGCACCAGATGCATCAACAGGTGGCCCAATTGATAGACAATCCTCATGGGGGTCTTCTGGTACATCTTCAGGACAAGGTAGAGGAGGAGGCCAAAACGGAAATTTTGATGGTGGCAAAAAAGGAGGTAATTGGGGATCGAATAGAAATTGGGGTGGAGGTGTTAAAGGAGGTCAGGTATCACTTTGGGAAGCAGATGGCACTAATGTGATTGCCAGACAAGGAAATTTATGGGATAGAGTCGGGGATTCTTTGACTGATCAAAATGAAAAGTGGGACAGATCGGACGCTTCGTCTGATGTCTCTGAATTTCACAATCTTGAACCAACTGAGGTCTCTCAAGGAAACAATTTTAAAACTAATGTAGTCCTTAGCGGTGAAGAATTTAGAGACGCATCTGTGCAAAGAGAAAAGTGGGTGCTTCCGGGTGTCAACCAGTTATCAAAGGGGATGAATTCAAAATGGACTTTTACGAGTAACGAAAAACATGAAGAAAAAGCTAAAGTAGATAAAAAAGAAAAACCAAAACACAGTGATGAAAAATCACGTAATAACGTTTTAAGGCCGAATCGGAGGGCTCAAACACGGTCCTGGAATGGATCTATTTCTGGAAACGATAGGAATTGGTGGAAAGAAAGCAAAATCGGAAATACTAAAAATGAACGTAATATAATTTTAATGAGCAGCGAATCATCGCCGTCGCTGCAAAATATCACCAGTGACGCCTCAAATAATTCTAGTACTTACTTGAACCAAGATTCAAATGGAAGAAAAAGATCAAGACCACGTGGCAGAAAATAAAACGGCTATAATGGAACTTGGAAATTGCTTTCTTAGTTTATATGCACGAATTCCATTTATACTGTGGTCAGCAGAATGTTTCAAAGTTTTTAAATTTTTGGACATAATTCCGAATTCTAAACAGCATCCAAAAATGTCTAAAAAGAATACTTTCGTTTTATCAAGAATTAAGAATATTTCAAGTTATAATTTCTAGCATTCTTTTTACGAATAGGTATTTTTTTTATTCTTGCCTTTTTCCGTCCCACAGTATAACATGGGACAGTTTTAGCGGAATGCGTCAATGTTTCAATTCTTTCACCCTTCATGTAGATTCTCTGCATGACTCGGAAAAATGCTATATCGAAATTAATGCTTTATAAAATGAAAAATGAGACCTGAAGATATACTTTTCGAATAAAATTATTTGCTTGTTCAGCGAAGAAAATCTTTTTTGCTGAACAGGGATTAAAGGTGAAGTAATAACGCCGTGACAGTCGTAACAGTTAGAAAACCAATTACACATTAAACTTAGTTGATTGCTTAATCAATTCATTTCGCTACAGCAGTAATTCCGAGTTGCAAATGACTGAATCATGATGTTTTCTCTTAAATTGTTTGTTAAATAAGAGAAATTTTCACTCATGAACCGCACAAACTTTTCTACACTTTTTGATAGCTACAAGTTACTTTACTGACGGTTACTAAGGCATCAGGAAAGAAATGCTGGGAAAAAGTGGAAGAAAGTAATTTGAGCAAAAAGCAGAAAAACCGGTGTTCACTCAAATTGAGAGTAGGGGAGATAAATTAAATTGAGGAATTTAAAGTGGAACTCTAAAATTATTATTTAATGAGAATTTTATTTGAAAAATTCTGAAAGGTACAGAGTGGTTACAAATAAAGTTACTTTGTCTAGCTCTACGTAGGGATCGTTATAATTTATAATATACATACGTAATTGAAATATGTTTTGTATTGTATGACACTGATACATACTTTACGTTATACACTAAAAAATTTCGGAAATTTGACAGATTATTTCCAGGTACATTCCTGAATTTTGCACCGATTTCCTGTGAAAATTCCAGTGAAAACATATCTTTACGAAAGCGTTTCCCAATGCACTAAAAGTTTTATTAATGCAGGTTACAAACTGTAGTAAAAAAAATTTTTAGCTACTATAGTCAAAGTACATTTAGCTTCTTTATTAAGTGTTTGGTCTTCAGCTTTGCTATGGCCCTTTCAGATTGAATGAACCCCAAACATCGGCATAGTGCAGTCTCTCGGTATTGTAGCTGTGTAACAACTTCCGGCAAATATACTGTTCGGTACTTGATAGCAATTCCGCCTTGGATTCGGCCTATTTGCTGACCTATTTTTTTCAGGAGCGTTTCGATTTTTTTTTTTTTTTTTTTTTTTTTTTTTTTTTTTTTTTTTACAGTTTACGGAGTAAAGCAAAAATAGTAATGAAATAAGTAAATGCTGGTTCGATTTTTTTTATCATCAGGCGAGGCGTTCTTGTCATCTTTATCAATTGCTGTTTTCATCACCATGATGCAGCTATTGATAGAGAAATTTCTCACGCTACTGCTGAAAAAATTCTAGTGCGTTTTGAACATATGGTGACTGAAGCAAATGGCAGATTCATTGAACAAATTCTGTGATAAAATTAATTTTTTTGTTCCTAGCTTTTTTTCAGTTCCCCCTTTCCTTCTGGGCGTAAAAATTTGAGCTAGTGTTTTCTTCTGCGAATTTTTTTTCTCTATAAGGCGTATAAATTGTTTACCAAGCTTCTATACCATATGTGTAATACTAGGTTAACGAATTATAACCACCCTGTAAAAAGATCACCTGTAAGAGATTCATATATGAATTTAAAAATTTCAATCTGTACACACTCTTAACGTTGTAAATAATGAAATTCATGCTATGTTACAAATGTAGTACAGTAGAACCCTGAAAACCGGACCTGTGATGCGGGTCGAAAAATGGGCGAGTTTGGGAAATTTCGAGTTATTGGGATTGTACGCAACAGGTTTTTCCGTGAGAGGTTTTATTCATATTGCCAGAATGTGACCAAGTTTTCTGAAATCGCTTGTTTTATGGAGGGTCGAGTTCTCAAGGCTCTACTGTATATGCCTTATTATAAGTTTCACACATTGCTGACGAGTATAAGGAAATAAAAGGCCTATTTTAAAATTTGTAAACTAACTATCTGTGTGACAATATGATTCTCGTATTTGAACAGCGTAATGGGGTTGTTTACTATTTTTTAATGGCGAGCCTCATCTCAATGGCAATTCAAGGTGTCTCACAGAAAGAAAAATCATTTTTAGAAAACTTTTAAAAATGTGCTTTTAAAGGAATTAATTTCAGATCATATTTAATATAAACGGGATATTTGAAAGTGTTAACAAATCTTAACTCCGAATTTTTCTTGTTCATAATGTAAAGAAATACTATCAAATACTGCATTAAGAAAAATAAAGTGACACTATGAAGTCGTATAAAGGAGAATCTGAAGGATGTTTTTCATTTTACTTTCTTCCTTGTGTTTAACACTTTTTCCTTGTGTTTTTCGTTTCTGGTGCCTAAATTCCTTTCTGTGGGTTTTTTGGTCAATGTAAAATTATTGTTCTGATTAGAACTATTTTAATGGTAAGAAGTATAATAGGCCTGTAATCCTTTATTGCTATCACTTGGTTTGGTGCTAAATTTGAGGAGTTGACTCTCGTTTCCTAGTTCAGAAACATTTCGTAAAGAATGGGGAAAATATTCATGTGAGAAAAATGTGAAGTGAAATGATTACTGTAACATGACCAGCTACTTTAGTACTCGTATAACAATTTTTTATGAAATATGCTACGGAATTACGACTATTTAAGAACTTTCAATGCTAAAGGTAATTGTTGTGCTATTGAATCTTCAACACTTTCGTTGCTATTATTTACAGTTCTAGTTATTGGAATTATATTAATTCAGCTTCATAGCTCCGACTCGAGGTGTGACAAAGGATCTTGAAATCGCTTTGAGAATGACCAGTTAGCACCATAGCTGTTTTATGCCAACCCATTCAGTATGGTGAATTGGCAATACAAACAAAACGCCGATCGCAGTTTTCAATATGATAAGGCTTCTAGGTGCGTCTCATTCTTGCAAACAAATTCTTAAAAAAATATTTTTAAATCTCTGCAAGATTGAATTGGTAAATACATCCCTACATTTTTGATAAAATAAATAAATGAGTCCAAATCAACCATTTTTTAAGTACGGATCCTTAACGCAGCACTTTTTTCAGCGTGTTTCAAGACTTTCTTTTTATTCTACTACAATAATTTTTTGCGTGTAATCAAATAAAGGAGATTAAACAATAATTACACAAAAGAAGCCTTATGACTTAGCTATAATGCAAAAAAAAAAAAAAAAGGTACTCCGTCCAAATATCATGTTCACTTTCGACTGACAAATACACATTTTTCTGCCCTTTCGACAATAGTGACCCGTCTCGAAAATGAGAAAAATTGTAGATTGTAATAATTATTGATTGAAAGTCTGAACCTAATGTTTTTTCGTGCCAAATTACTGGCGAAAATTACTTTATACAACTGCTGCGTAGTGGTGTATAAACGATTTAACCAACAATGACACATTCTTAAAACTTCACGATTTAGAAAATTTTTGGGATTTAACTATACATTACTAATTAAGTTTACTCTCTTGTCTTTCTCTCTCTCTTTTTCGTTTGATACAGGCCGCTATTGTTGCCAGTAAGTGAAATGTGTTTTACAGTCAGATTTTAGTGGCGCTTTTCGTTATAAGTATATTAAAAAATGTAGTTTTATGTTGCATTTTCGTATCTTAATTTATTGTATTCATGTTACATGTTTGCTCATCATCCCTTCTGTAAAATTCACTATTATCATTTCATTGATTGATACCTCTTACATAATTGTACAATTTGTTTCGTTTATAGAAATAGGATTATTACTGTAGAAACTAAACTGTATATACTTATAAGGTGCAAACGCACAGATATATGTTTTTCTTTGTGTGTAAACAATATTTTGTTGTGTCTTCAGAATATAAAATGATGTATGACATTTGTTATGACTTTTCATTCCATAAAAATTAATGTGTTATAATGACATTGGGGGGAGTGTGGGGGTAATCGGACAGGTAAGCATTTTACGCATTAACTTTTTTTGGTCCCAGATATCTAAGGCAGTTAATATGAGAGTTAACCCGATTTTTGAACGACATCAAAAAAGTTCCTTTTAAATGCTTAGCACTAAACTATACATATTTATGTCATAAACATTTGTAATATTTGTAAAACTTTGTTTAAAACATGGATATAAATCTCGCATTCATGAAATGAACCCCTTCCTTTGAGTTTTGCAATTTTCGTGGGCTCAATCTGTCTTCTAGAGTGCATATTTGTGCTTTCTGTAATTTTTTACAGCTTTTACCTTGGCGTTTTCTTGCCATTTGCCTCAAATTTTACATGACTACCTAAAACTCAGGATTTAAGTAACAGTGACAATACAAATGACAGATTTTCCTAATCACTTGAAGGATTAATGATCGAAGCGGAATGAAGATAACAACCAAATTGTTCCGTACGAAATAAGAATTATCTACACAATATGTTTCGAAACCAGACTAATGGGATTGTTTCCTTCAGTCAAAAGTACTACGTTTAGTCACTGAAATCGATAGAATAAGCAACAACAATAACATGGACCCAGAAAATACTTTCATTTTCCTAACAGTTATTTTTAATTAATTTTTTAAAATGTCCGATTTTTCAAACAAGGCGTTGTCTTGGTGACGTCACAAATGATGCACTTTGGCGCATCTTTCTACCACGTTTCCACATTATGATAATCAAGAAGCGAATTAAACATTGCACTCTACGCTTGCTATCAACCGTATCGTTGCCAGTACAGATGAGTAAAGATGCGAATTAAATATTTTGCTCTGAGAATGGCAACTCTGAATGACATTTCATCATTTGTGATGTCATCGGCGAGAAGCGTAAACAATGAAAGCGCATCGGTTAAAGTATTTTTTTTAAATATTAAACTTAGACAAATTATTTAAAAACTGGTCAGATCCTATGTTTTTAAGCATACTCTTTCAGAAAAAATACTTTTAAAATTTTGGAAACGACCCCATTCTGAATATACATATCACTAGACGAAGACATTCTGTTTATTATGTTGACTTAAATAAACATGAGCTCTTAGACATTAGCTCTTAACAAAAACTTAACACCACTGTGCCGTATGAAGAGTACAAATAATTATGTAGGAGAATGTGGGGCAAAGTTAAATAACGAAATATTTACTCCGCTTTTACCCCAACCTATCTGGTAATATTTTAACTATATAGTAACACATTTAGTCTATTCCAGTCAGGAAAAAAATACCACCGAAGATTAAAGCATATGATAATACAGGCAATTTTTAAAAAATTATAATTTTTATTATTGTAAAATGATAAAGTTCTTGGGATTAACATTTTAAATACCTTCTAATAGTCAGAGAAGTAATTTTTTAGTTAATTTTAATCTTGTTTGTATTTTAAATATTTTGCACAATTAGTCTAGTACATGCGGGACAAAGTGGATGGGGCAAGTGAAATAGTTTATTTTGTTTACTCTCTCAATCATTTACTAAATCACTTACGTATTCATTTATTATTTAATTCATTTACCTTAATTCATTTAGTAATTCATTTATTTATTCATTCAATCACTTACTTTCTTATTTATTCACTCTTTTATTCACTTATTTATTTTTCTTCATGTATTAATTTATTTATTTAATTTTACGTTTATTGTTTCAGTATATTTTCATTTATTCATGAATCCTTTTATTAAATCATTCATTAGATCAAAAATACTTTTTTAAATCGAATGGAAAATATTTCATTAGAAATATAGTTTATTTTTCACTATGCCCTATGAAAAATAAAGTAGTAAAAATTTTCCACCTTTTTTTGAAAGCACAAATTTACTGCCAAAAATAAAGAAAAATACTATTTCAATGATAATTTATTATAGATATAATGTTCTTCCTTTATGTACTGTAGTTTTCAAAGAAAAATTCCGATTTGTTCATTTTGAAAAAGCTCAGTCATCTTAACTATTTCACTTTCCCCCGCCTTCCCCTATATACAGTCAACTATCGTTAACTCAAAGTCCCAAGGGATCGGCTAAAATTCAAGTTATTGGGGATTCGAGCTATAGGAAGTTTCCACAGCCTTCTCAAACGTTTGGGATCCAATGAGAACGTTACGATAAAAGAATGTTCGAGTTATAGGGCTTCGAGTTATTGCGAGTTGACTCTAAAAGAAAGTTTAGTGTTTTAGAATAATCGGCAGATCGGGATATTTCTAAGATAGCAGTTAAACGAATCAAGATTACTTGATGACGTTGAAAATGTTCATAGTAAAATTTCCTTTCCCAAAATTTTTCCAAATTGATGTTTGTTACCAATAGTTTTGACCAAATATTGCATGAACACAATTATTATACAGCCCTAGAAAATACATTAGATTGATGGAAAAAACTAAGGTGTCTCAGTAAAAGAAAAGATAATCTGACAATGTGGGACATAGTGTTCAATGTAGCAAGTATAGTTTATTACTCCACGCATCTGAGAACTACTTTGTATAGTACTAAACATCATAAATGGCATTAAAAGCCGGGCTTCATCAGCAAAGTTTCTTTTAATATGAGGTCATTTTCACTAAAATATTAGTTTTAACTGCATTGATTTCACCTGTATTAAGTAAAAAACTATTCTATTAGTCAACTTGATGTTACCTACTAGTATTTTTTATGACCTTTTCTGAATTGCCTTGTATTTCTTATTCCTTGTGGGCATTGTTTTAAAAACAGCAATATAAACTGACCTTATAAGAAAAATTTAATTTGTACTATGTCCGTGTGTTTCTCTTAAATTTATGTAAATGAATGCAGCAACACTGGTGTCTCTAATTAATACTAAACATGTGAAAGCAAAAAGCAAGGAATACATCGGGTCATCTTTACTAATAATAAAGCAGAAAATTGGCACAAAGTTAGTTTGTAGCATGTGGTGTGCACCTCGAAGCGATTTTTCGAAAATTCGATGTGGTTCTTTTTCTATTCCAATTTCAAGAACAAAATTAGCATAAGATGGACGAGTAAATTACAAAATTATCATAACGTGGGACCGTAGCATGGGTACATGTCAATTGGCGCAAAAATTCATCATATATTATTTGTAACTATACAGGCAAACCAAAAGAGCTTTTAATTTTTCTATTACAGGCAAAGCTGTGCGGACTAGTATTGAATAAATTTGAAAGGTGCACCATTTAAAATTAATTTTCTGTATGCTTCTTCTTTGAAGAGATTTGCCACGAAAAACTAATTCGCATCAGTTTTGATCAAGATCCAGTAATTGTAGGCCGAATTCCTTAATTTAACATTCATTTCAAAATTACTCTTGAATAAAGGCAGAAGCAAGACTAAGAATGCAATAATTTAAATCGATGTAGCATTTCGTTTGGGATATTTTCACAATAAATTTATATATTTTTTGTAAACATTTTTTCTGATATTAAGATTTTGATTTTCAATAACATGAAAAAAAGTAGCTAAAAAGCTATCTGTATTACAACGGACATATTTATGCCCTATGGTACTTTTACGGGTTTATATTTCTATATGTAAGCAAGTTATAAAAGAAGCTAATTTTGGCTATGTTAAAAGCACACAAAAAGTCAAAAAATATTCAGATAATCACTGATTACCTTGAAACGTTTCAAACTTAATTAACTAATCAATAGGAATGATTGCCAATGATATGAAAAAATAAACACTAACAAAATAACCATTATTTAATTTTAATAACCTTAGAATTACTTAATTACTGCATCTAAAGCAAATGAAAACCATTTAAATCCAGCCATGTAAAATTAATGACTTCATTCCGAAAAGTGAAATATAAACAGTAACGTAGCCAAGTTTTGTAAATATTTTCTCCTAGTTTTGTCCGATATTTATTTTGAAGATGTATGCAACGAAGTTAAAAACGTTTTCGCTGTGTTTGCCCCCTGTACAAATTGTCTAGATTTTTATAAGGGAATTTTTGTATCAGTATAAAAATGCTCGTCTAGATTTTTTTCGTATAAAATTTAGATTGTAGGCAGTAAAGAGTTCGGCTGGAGTTTATGAACTAATATTTTATAGTTAAAGTGAAAAAAACAACGGAAATAAAGCACAAATTCTGAAGATAATACAGCATATAGCTATTTCGAGGCTACAATGGAGTCACTTCATCAGTAAAATAGCTATATGGTGAACTTTCTTCAGAATTTGCTTTATTTAAGTTGTTTTTTCACTTTAATCATATTGCAGCACAAAGCTTAATTCATCATTTTTCATTTAATACCTTATAACTCAACCAAGAGAATAACAAAGTAAACGACAAACTCTTAGCTTTCACATTAACAACTGTGTTGACGAAACTATTGATGTGGACAGGAAGTTTAGAATATCAGATGCCAGACCGTTGGACGAGAATGGATTAAGAAGATATTTCTCCCTTTTTTAATTGAGTGGATTAAAACATCATGAAAGAAGTAAGGAAGAAGAAACCTGTAAACCAAATTGTGAATATGTATGGCAGTGCTAAATTTTACTAAAGCAAAAAAACCCTTTACCAACTTGTAAAAACAAAATCAAACGAAAATCATGCTCTGTAGCTAGTTTTTTTAAGTATTTTTGAACTAGAATTTCCTTATGTGTATGTTCTTAAAACATTTTATGTATGATATGTTCATGATAGTGTAATAAACTTATGAAAAAAAAGTTGAGATTTTATAAGGCTTTCACCCTCGTTTTTGTCGGTTCCAATGGGGTTGTTTCCAAAATTTTAAAAGTATTTTTTTCTGAAAGAGCATGCTTAAAAACATAAGATCTGACCATTTTTTAAATAATTTGTTTAAGTTTAATATTTTTTAAAAATTACTTAAATCGGCGCGCTTTCAATGCTTATGCTTCTGTCCGATGACATCACAAATGATGAAATGCCATTCTGTGTTGCCATTCACAGAACAAAATATTTAATTCGCATCTTTACTCACGTGCATTGGCAACGATAGGGTTGATAGCAAGCGTAGAGTGCAATTTTAATTCGCTTCTTGATTATCATAACGTGGAATTGAGGTAGGAAGATGCGGCAAAGTGCATCTTTTGTGACGTCATCAAGACCACGTTTTGTTTCAAAAATCGGACATTAAAAAAAAAAAAATTAAAAAATAACTGTTGAGAAAATGAAAGTATATTCTGCGTCCATGCTATTTTTTTTTCCTTATTCTATCAATTTCAGTGACAAAAAGTACTACCCTTTGACTGAAGGAAACAACCCCATAACAATTTCACAACTTTCGTAACAAATATGTTTCGTTCGGTTGATTTCGGACATCAGAATCATATAGTCAAGTTTTTTTTTTTTTTTTTTTTTTGCCTGCAGAGCTGAAATTCTTTTTCGTTGAAATACATATCAAAATATGATACGACTTTGTTGTTGGCTACCAGATAAAACGGCAATACCCCGAGTAATATCAGCACTTTTTCCATTTTACTTTTAAGTCAATATGCGAACAATACTTAAGGTAAACACACCAGTAGTAAGGTAAACATACCAGTAGTCAAGGTTACTTATATGCTTTGAAGAAAGAAATGAACAATAATGATGCGATTAATCTATTGGTACTTAATGTAACTATCATATTAAATCAATTTTATTCATAAGCTATTTGAATGTAAAGTATGTAATATAAATTCTTCGGATGGGAGAATTTCAGATGGCCACTACTGAATTTTTCATTTTGGAGTGGCCAAAATGTGCATCAAATGCAATCAAATTTGAGATTTGAAAAAAAAATGGATAAAAAATTCAAAAAATTGGAATTCTGGCAATTTTTGAAAATGGCACGATTAAGGAATTGTTTAGGCACTGTTAAGGATTAAGGAATAGTACTTTCTACAATACGCTCATTGAGTTTCAAAAGAGGTAATTAATATTGCAGACCCACAGTTTGAAAATGTACTTTGCTGTGGCCACTACCAGTACGTTTTAAAGCTTGAAGTGGCCACACTGAAGCACTTTCCTCCACTGGTGTGCTTACCTTAAACCCAGAAGAAAAGAATCCCACATTCCCGTACACTAACATGGACTTTATAACATTAGTTATGTATCTTTTTCTTATTTAGCTAGAGCACTGAATTATTTCCAATCTGCACAGATCGATGACTAAAATTATCTTTTATGTGAAAAGTAAACCATTAGCTATAACGAAAACGATATCAAATTGACCCTCAAACTTTTAGACGTAAAGTTGTGGTAGTTTCTATCATATTTTTCATGTGAAAATTTTAAGTCAAGCAGTGTTTTTTCTAATACAAACGTAAAGGAAAAAAAAGCACAGACCAAATTTTAAACAAAAATTCTTCAGAATAAAATTTAAAAACTCTACAGGAGAAAATAATAAACAAATGAGAGCAATTTTTTTTGCAGTGCGAAATAAAGGTTCTTACCTCTATATAAAACATATTAAGAATGTAATTGTTTGTTCCACGAGAGAAATAATTTACCTTTTAACCACCTGACTTTTCAAAAGGTTTAAAGTCTCTTCAAAATAGTCGACTCTCGATAACTTGAAGCCTTATAACTCGAATATTCCTTTATCTCGAAGTTCTCATTAGGTCGGAAAATATTTTAGTGTTTTAAATGCAAAGTTGTCTCTACATCTCGACTGTACTCCTTTTAAGGTGAAGTTTTTACGGGAGTTTAATTTCCATTTTATGCAGAAAAAATGCAGTCGAAATAAGAAGAAAAATGTTTTCTTTTCCCCATATGACACATCGCTCTGCTTATCAACTTCTGGAAGGATAATTTACAATAAATTATCCTCCACTATTAATAGGGAATGAAGGAGCGCATATCGTACGCCTTAATGCACACAATGTTGCAAGTTTGCGCGAGAGAAGTAACCGATTGGGCTACTTTTTGCGTGACTGACGACCTAAAGTTTTTTCTGCTGGTTAATCTCTGAAAGAATTAAAAAAATAATCTTTATTTTCTGGATGATTCAAACAATCTGCTTTTAAGGCAAAAAGACGTTTAAAAGCAATACGAACTGAAATCAAGAGAAAAGAAATTGGGCCTTCAACAGATAGAATTAATGACGTTTTAAGATGCGATAAAACATGTAAGCAGCCAAAATTAACTTCCTTTTTCGAAGTTTCTTAATAAAATTTATTCTCTGTAAAGATATTTTTACTTAGTACTAATAATCGTTTTTATCCAAACTTTTAGTGTTATAGTCCATCTATTATGCACTATTCCTGAAAAAGAAAATAATTTTTTTTCAGAAGGCTGAGAAAGGAACTTCCGATAACTCGAACTACCGATTACTCGGCGGTTTTAGCCAGTCCCTTGGGACTTCTAATTATTGAGAGTTGAAAGTACATACACTTTTTCAATAAAAAAAACAATGTGAAAGTACAAGTAAGAAATTTACATAAACTGCTTAAAAAAATTTAGCTTGAAACGATAAATTTCGAAACAAGGATCATGACTAAGTTCTATTTCGTGCTTTTTGCATCAAATTCGCGTTTCTTTACAAATTGCTTTTCAATTTATTTTTAAAGCAGCAAACAATTTACCGTACAATTGGCGAGACTCTTTAGATTTAATTAGGAGGAACGGGACTTGCAAAATGATGAGCTGTCAGTCTAAGCACTTCAGAAAATGCATTACTAGCATTTAAGCGATGAAATTGCGGGAAAAGATTTTAAAGATAGAAAAAGAATGCACGTTGAAATTTCATGATGAGCAGAGACGTTAGATATTTCATGTTATATCAACATCAAGTTTCAATTTACCTAAAGAACTATATTAGAGAATTCGATAAAATATATCGCGCAGTTAGCATTGTTAATCCCAAGCCTTTTTATATTTTAGTAACATCTGCCGCTGTTATTCAGATTCATATCACGTTGCAAAGTTTAATTTGTTTTTGAGAACTTCTTATATGTAACGAATATACTGCTCAAAAATGCATTTTGAAACAAAAATACTATTTCGTTTCCCAGTTTTACCTTCAGTGGTAAAAGAATAAAAGACATTCTTAAATTTCAGGAGGAATCATGTTCAAAATCGAGAAATAGAATTGTTTCATCAAACATTACCTCAAGTAAAAAGGGAAGAAAGTTAAGTTTTGAAGTAGGAATAGATGTTAAAAGCTTTTGTAAGGAATTAAAACTGATATAAGTACATACGTATGTCAATAATCAATGGTTAAAGAATTATATATCAAAAATGATGAAGGCAATTCATTGCAAACAAATGATAGTGTTACATGAAATACACTGCCAGCTCAGTCAATTCCTGCCGAGGACGGCAGTTTCGTGCTTATTAGCACTCATTGGCCCCGCATAGGAGTGACTGAGCTGGAGGTGGAAAATCTCTTTAGGAAGCCTAGAGTGCCAAACAAACTGCTAGCTAATACAGAATTAGCACCGACCAGACGAGTGACCGAAACAATGGTTCGGTTCAACTCGAATATTGAAGGCAAGGCAGGTATATTCAGTAAGTTACCGCCCTATAGCCAGGGCTTAGGCAGAAATACATGAAATGATAGTGTTTTTTTTTTCAGACATTTTACTTAGTGGATTTTTAAAAAGTTTTCACTCATCTCGACTTTGAATGCGCTCAATTTGTTGTCCCCAGCAATGTTCCATAGGAACAACAATTTACTCTCATACTACACGCTGCATATATCTGAATTTCAAGGCGATGGGACAGCGAAATTTTCATGAGTGTGGAGAGGTTTCCCCTATACCAGGGATTCTCAAACTTTTTCGACTCGTGGAATCCTTTGAAGATTTAGAATTCTTTCACGGTGCCCTAGTCCATCTCTATTATGTAAACAACTAATAAGTCGTTATTTTCAGAGGGTTTTCCTACAACTGCGCACAGTTCGTGCACAAATGTGCAGCATATAAAGCACCAGGACCATCTCCTCCTTCGAAATACTTCGGTGTTATATTATACGGACAAGAGTTAATAAGGCGAACCATGGTCCTACCGTACTACAATCAACTTTTCTAGGTAATCAAATCTCGGGAAAAAAATGGCGTCACACAACTTTTTCAATTCGTCAACTACATAATTTAGGCATCAAGAACAATATGCAACTTTTTTTTTTATTTCACTTAAACTTCAGGAAACCTTGTAGAAACAATTTGATAAGGCTTTAACATCAGTTAGGCTTTTTGATGACGAAGAAAGAGGATCAACCGAGTTTAATTTATACTGTATCAAAATTCCTTACTAGCATTATTTGGCGCACTCACCTTACATACATATTGATACCACGTACACTTCGTGGTACCCCAGAGCGCCGCGGCTTCCAGTTTGAGAACCCCTGACCTATACCATATGCATGCACACGAATTCATGAATATGTTTTAGCTTTAGTTCTTTATGATGAAATTATAACTTCATATCTTTGAGCTTCACTACGTTTTCCTGCTTCAAAATCTTTCTAATTCAAAAGTGCTCATTAAAGAAAAGAAAAAAAAAAACTAAAAAAATGACAAGTTTTAATTAGTAATACGTCAACAAAAGATTAAATGAAAGTTGCTACGCACATTTGCATTTGTATTGTCTCTAGCTGTTTCTATTATTATTTTTTAATTTCTAATTGCATAATATTCTTTTCCAGAATATTTACAAGATTCAAGAATAAATTTTTAACAATTTTGTCTTTTTGTACTAGAAATTTATTGATAATAAGAAATTTGCAACATACTCGACTGTTATTACATTGTTAAAAATTCAGGAAACTTTTATGGTAAATACTACTGTAAAATGGAGTGTTTACAGTACAGAAAAAATTTACAGTAAATTGTACCGAGAAAAATAAACGATTGCAGCTCCAATTGATACACCACGTGACTTACAGTGCGAAGCAGATACCACCGTATTTTCCTTACTCGATGCGTCCCAAGTAGTAAGGTGGGCAGCAAAGTCGCCTACAAATTTAAAGGTGCCGAGATCGAAGCAGCTCTTCGCATTTTGCATTTTTTAACTCTCGTTTATTCTACCGTAAAATTTTACAGTAACATAGGATTTTACGGTAAAAGCTACTGGAAACTTGGATGCCAGTAACGTTTATCGTAAAATTTCAGGATTATTTTTAACAGTGTATCTGGTTTTATGTTCCAAAACTTTCAAAGACTGAACTAAGAACATGATAGACGTGTCTACAGAGACATAATATAAAAGCTTTGCTTTGAGAAAAAAAATATCCTTTCGTTTTAGCTTGTTATATAAAGATGATAGGCAATGTCAGACGGATTTTGAAAACGTGATTTTTTCTCAAAGGAATGCTGGTACGTGACACGTAGTGTTTGAGGTCAGATTCGTTCCTTATCCTTGCGTATATGAAAGCAAAATGATTTTTAGTTGACGTTTTGACATGAAAAGAAAGCGTAGAAGGGCAAAACGTTTTTACTGATAGAATCTTCAATACACTCATTTGGGTTAACTTTGAACTATGATTGTTTACTTTGTACAGCTTCATTTTTTCAGTATCTTTGAATTCAGTCAACAGAGACTGTACAACATCCAATGCTGCACTGTACTGGCAAGGTTATGGAATCAGTTTTATTCTTTTTAGTTTGCAAAATGTGTTGGCATTACTGTGCACAGCCTACGGTGCAAAAAAGATAACTTTTAGCAGAACACATAAAACTTACAACTTAGCATAAAAGTTTTATTCGCAACTAAAAAAGCAGTTTGAATTTCATTATCATTAAGTATTAAGACTGAAAATATGATATTTACGTCTCAAAAATCATTATTATTTTTTTAATAAATCGTTTGCAGCTTTTCTTTTTGGGAAAAATAAAGCGTTTCAAATTTACGGAATGAATGCACTTAATGCAAATCTTGTAATGCATTGAAAGAAAAATTTTCTATGGCTAACAAAATTCATTTTTCTGTTACAAAGTTGAGCTACGCTTGTTAAAATAGTTTTTCTTATGTCATATTTCTTACATGTCTCCTTTTAACCGTATTACCTTAAGTGACTTAATGACATCGAACCAGATTAATGATTTATTGTAAGGGGTCACATTACCTTCCAATCATTTTTTTTTTTTAAATTTAAGTAAATTTCATTTTTCTCCGAAACCATAACAAGCAGACTTATTTTATAATCAATAGTTTTTCAAAATTTTTAAACAATCGCTATATTTTTTAAATTAAAAAAATGTAGGAAAATTTCAATTGTTTTAAATTCCTAAGGCTTTTCTGTTTTTGAAACTAACATTAAAAAAAAAAAAAAAAAGCTTTTTTGCTAAATCATCACAATCATCGTCTCCAAACATCTGTGCATTCATTTGCTTCTGTATTTATTACAAAATGTTTTGAAATTAATTATTTAAAAACCGTAATTTTCTTTAAAAACAATTGATTTTTAAAGGTATAACATGCTCTAAACATTTGTGTATTTTATAAAATGCTTATCCAATCCACAGTTTTGTTAAATATATTATACTAATCGTAAAAAGTATTACTTTAAAGCTATATCTTTAACGGAAAAAAATCCTTAGGCATTCTAATGACATGAAAACACACACAAAAAAAATGATACTCAAGTACGTGTGTTAAATTGCGTATACGGTACTACCATAATTTGTGTAATTTTACTACATAACTTGATGTGAGTACGTTACAACTCTGGATAATAATGTTCTTTTACTCCACAAACGAAAACATGTTCTGTTTTCAAGTGTATGCGTTTATGATTTAAATATTTAAATTAAATCTACAGAAAACTTTAGTTAACAGCACGTTTTATGACACTGCCAATTGAGTTTGTGAAACGCAGTTTTGGAATGATTAAAAAAATAAATTTTAGTAATGCTGTAAATCACGGAGAAAAGTATATTTTAATAAACATCAATTGATTAAAAATCAATTTAGATTTTGTATTGTTTTCGGTTTTTTTGCTCATTGCGAAGGTTATATAAAATGTATTCTCTTAAATTTCTAGGCTTTGCAAAGTTAAGGATTTTCTAAGAATCAATGATTTCTCAGTAAAATATTTATATCTAGCAAATTTTCAATTCGCAATTCCAGAGCTCGAATACGCTACCTTGCGGTCATTAACAATACTATTGAAAAAGGTAAAACATTTCATTCCACGTGTTTTCTTTCTGGTAAATTACAGGCTTCAGGCAGTTTGTGGTTTAATGTAATTTAAGAAGAATGAAAAAGAAAGCTTCCCGCAAACACGATGAAAAATTGCTATCATTCATTAAGCTTCAAAGCAAGTTATAAGTTCCGGCATCTATTTGTTTTACCTTTTTCATCCGCCATTAGACTGTAGTTGCAACGCACCCTGTAGTTTATTGGAATCGCAAATAACTGGGAAAATTTAAAACTGAATTTCAACAAAAACTCTTCTCAATGAAAGGCTTAAACTCAATAGGTATAATAATCGAATATATCAACTTTTTTTAAACGGTTTAAAAAAGATAATTTTTAGCAGAACACATAAAACTTGAAATTTAGCATAAAAGTAAGTTTATTGTTTAATCGCAACCAAAAAGGCAATTAGAATTTGAACTCATATATTATTTTCGATTAAAAAAATCTTTAATCGCTTTCAAAAGAAATTCAAAATAATATTATAAGCTCATTAAAAAAATTAAAATAAATAAAAAAAAAGTTGTTTTTTCCACCTGTTGCCAAAAATAATAAATAAAAAAAGAATAAACGTCCTTTTAAAAATAAATAAACAACAATAAAATGCCAACTCAAAAAAATAATTTTGATCAAAAAAAAAAAAAAAGAAAGAAAGATAGAAAAATCGTCTGCACTTATCTTTATGTTAAAACATGAAGGAATCAGAATATCTTCGTCAAAAACTGAATACATAAATTAAAAGTTTAGCGTGAAAATAAATCACATCAAGAATAATTATTTCACAGTAAAAATTGCTATCATTGGCTGTGGAGTCAAGGTCGGAGTCAATCTTACTTTGGAAATAAGGAGTCAGAGTTGGGAATCGAAGATTTTTGATTCAAGGACTCGGAATCGGAATTGTTCACTTTCAAAGTCCGCAGCTCTGCCAATGTTTACGGAGTCGAACTTATTTTGGTATAAAGGAGTCGGAGTCTTTAAAATTCCAAGAGTCTGAGTTAGTCATTTTTCCTTCTTGTCTAAACTTTTGCCAAAGCTACGGAGCCAAAATTGCAGTCGGGGAGTCGGAGCCCGACTACTTTTTGGGTACAGGAGTCAGAGTTGGGATGCGGTCAGCCAGAGCTATTTCCAACAAAATTCGTTTGAAGCAAATCCGCCTTTAAGTTAGGGAACTATATTGACTTTTTGTTTCCCGTAGGGGTTAATCTTAAGGCATTTGAATTGCTCAAAATTGAACGAAACATTTCTGAAATCATGAAATACGGGAATGAAATGTTTTCGCCCGAGATCTTTTGCACAAAAAAAAAAAGAAAAAAAAAGTTGGTTCGAATGGAATACTCACCTAAAATTTATAGGGGGGGGGAGGCAGACAGATAGACCGACAGACATTCTCCACCTCTCAATGCCCTACTTTCCAATTTTTAGTTTTTCGATATTTATGTAATATTTTATTTATTTTTGACTCCTTTTTGGTTTTTAGCGATTTTTTTAAGATGCAATAAGCCTTCTTTCATGCTTTCTTCTTATTTTTCTGTCTTTTACTGGAAAATTAGGCTAAAAAACGGTAAATAAATCAGTTTGGTAAAATTTCAAACGTACAAGAAATCCTTTTCCAAATTAAAAACTTAATGGTAAAAGTTATCTCAAATTTTGATATAAAACAGAGTTTTAGAAGAAAAAGCGTTGAGGCTAATTCCTAATGCTTCAAGTTATGTATTTGTGCCAAATTTCATGAAAATTTGTTAAGCAGTGTCTTAAAACATGGACATACATACACGAATGTAGAAAGTAGACTTCGCTTTATCTTTTGTTATTGTTAGTAAAGAGTAGAGTAAACTATAGAGTAAAAGTAAAATCCAAATCCTCTCTCTTTATAATTTAAATCTCGCTGCCATGAGTAGCTATTTATATACACTGGTGTGCAGAAATTAAGGACGAAGTCGAAAAATTAGCATATCAGCTGAACGAAGAGGCAGAGCGGACAGAAAGACCAATCAGGAGATTAAGTAAGGTGATGTACGGTAGCACATGCGCAGATATGCAGGCAGACGTAATGGGGGAGTGTCTGAGTAGTATAAAGCATGTTGTCGGTGTAAGATCAGTATTTCTGGTTAAGAGATTGCACGCCGTATAGCAGTTAAAATCACACCGAGTTGCAGCCTTTAGCGGAAAATGGCGAATAATCAATCTGTTAGACGACATCTGGATGCTTTTACCCGAGGTCGAATCATTGGGAAGTTTGGAGGAAGGCCGCAGTGTGACAAGTGTGGCTGCAGAGTTCGGTATTGCTCACAACATCGTTTCACGACTTTGGAGACAATTTCAAACTACAGGAACAGCTATCCGGGGGTTCAGTAGTGGTCGTCCACGAGGAACCACACTCGCAGATGACCGGTATATTGTCTTACAGGCCAGAAGAAACAGGCGGCAGACAGCGGGAGAAATCGCTAGACACACGACACAGGCGACTGGACTTTACCGTGGCCAGAAGACTGCACGGTGGTGGTCTGTTTGCACGATGCCCCTATACGGTGTGTACCTCTAACGCCTGCCCATCGGAGAAGGCGTTCTCTGTGTCGCCGGGAACACCGGAATTGGAGAGACAATGAATGGGGACGAGTACTTTTTACAGATGAGAGAAGATTCAGTCTGAGTAGCGATTCTCATCGCATACTCATCTGGAGAGAGTGGAGAAGCCGCAATCATCCCTCGAACATCATTGAAAGGGACAGGTATGGAGGTCGCGGTGTTCTCGTTTGGGGAGGCATCATGCTTGGTAGTCGTACAGACCTTCACATCTTCGACGCTGGTTCAGTCAACGGGACCCGTTATTGTAACGAGATTCTTCTTCCATATGTGCGTCTTTTTAGAGGCGCTATGGGTCCGCAGCTCCTTTTCATGGACGACAATGCAACATGTCATCGCACAGTAGCTGCCGAACAGCTCTTAGAGAGTGAGGATATTGAACGTATGGATTGGCCGGCACGATCTCCGGATCTCAATCTCATCGAGCATGTATGGGATTTTCTAGGTAGACGCTTGACAGCTCGTAACTTACCACCAGTAACGATTCGGGAGCTTCGCTTGGCACTGCAAGACGAATGGGCAGCAATGCCTCAACAACTCATTGACACTCTCATTCTCAGCATGGGCAGACGCTGTGAAACCTGCCTAGCAGTCGGGGGAGATCATATCCCCTACTAAAGACCGGATGTTTCTTGCTGGACACCCATCCAAGGGATGTTTCGGCCTTCAGTCGCATTGCGCTCCATGCTACTTTTTCAATAAAGCTTCTTTTTATCCCTCTGATTTCTCTTTTAGTAAGTGTTGCTTACATTACACATGTCCTTACGTATTGGGGATCTTACGGTATTAAATGTGTTGATTTGGAAAGCTTTTGTACAAAGTTATATTGAAAAAACCGTCTCGTCCTTAATTTTTGTACACCAGTGTAGTTTCATTTAAATGCGTTGAATAAAATACTATCTATCAAAAAATACAGGGCTTCTTTTTCTTTATTTCTCCGGAAAAATACTTTCACATTTTTTTTTCAGTAAAATGCATTGAATATGTAACTAACTCATTAAATAGTATTGGTTAAGACATTTTTCCTATTGTAATTTCATTTCTGCAACGCACTGTGAAGGACGCTTCAGGAAGTATTCACTGTTATGCAACTTCATTACAATGCATTAAAAATTTTTACTTCTAGCAAACGTGACAGTTGCTTTTAGATTTTATTTCAATACACCAATAATTCGCAGGTAAATAGCTATTTTCTGTGTAGCGCCGATTTGGCGCTTCGCGGAAAAAATTCTCT
Organism: Uloborus diversus; assembly: GCF_026930045.1. Taxonomy (NCBI): domain Eukaryota; kingdom Metazoa; phylum Arthropoda; class Arachnida; order Araneae; family Uloboridae; genus Uloborus; species Uloborus diversus. The sequence continues at coordinate 67,434,168 of NC_072736.1, read as the reverse complement.
GTAAATAGGGTTTTTTACTTATCTCCAACTTAAAGCAGTGAAGCAAAACTTCCTAATAAAGATAAATCGATCCTGCGAAGTGCTCAACCTTGCGTGTAAAATAACCTTAAATACATTTACATTTGGAGCTTACTCATTATATTTGCATTGGTGTGACATTTTTGCATATATTTGCATTTTAATCCTAGAATTTTAAACTTCGGCTATTTATTCTTAGCCAACTTTGCCAGTAAAAGTCAGAAAAAGAAGAACGCATGAAAGAAGGCTGAAGGCATCTTAAAATATTGCTAAAAACAAAAAAAGTCAAAAATAAATAAAACGATTAAATAAATATCGAAAAATTAATAAGAAGTTCCGTCCAGAACTAAATGAACTTGCTTTCCCGTATACCAATATCGACTTTCTAGTGCAGTAGACCCTCATTTTACGCGGGTTTATTTTACGCGGTGTCAATTATACGCATTTTAAGATTTGACACCTTTATTTTATTTTACGCGGATAAGTTTCGGTTTTACGCGGATGCAGCAATGAAAACAAATAACATTTTCCCTTCTTTCAAAATCCGAACGCCTAAAGATTGCAGATTGCACGTAATAAACTGCATTTTGACGTGCTAATAACCGAACTTGGGCCCCTGGAGAAATTTTATGCAATCGGTTCCAGATTTCTTTACAGAAGTAAAGTTATTGAACTCACGCAATTCAGAACTTACTGGAAGAAGAGCTTTTAGGAGTGACGAACAGGGCCGGATTTAGAGTAGGGCAGGCGGGGTTTCTGCCCCGGGGCCTCCACAACAAAGGGCCCCCCCACAATAAAATTTTTACAAAATATCCTACCTTTCACGGGTCGAAAATATCGGATAGATACATATATATATCAAAACATTCGGATATATATCAAAGTATCGGATATTTTCGAAAATATGATGATCTTTTCGAACCCTGATTAGGGACCTCCATTCCTTCGTTGTCCCGGGGCCTCCACACTTCCAAATTCGGCCCTGGTGACAAAGGATGCCAAAACCAACGAAGATATCGACGTGAGTGACACATAACCAAAAACGTTCACAGTCAAAATTTGGAGCCATTCCTAGACAATAGAAATGATTTTTCTGATTTGTTAGTGAAGGAAGATTCTATCATGGAAATGACGCAAGTAGTCACGGATTCTTCAATGCTCTGCAAAGAATTACAGAGAAAAATTCTTAATGATTGCCAAAAGACCATCACTGCCAGCTCCTCTTTATAAACAGAACACGAAATAATTTATATTTTCTTCCCACATGTTGTGCGTAAAAATCGATATAAGTACACATTAAACTTATTATACAATTAGTCGTCACTAGAATGAAGTAGTTTTTTTTATTTGCGGAACTTAACCCCTATTTTAACACTACTATTAGATATCAATTTACGCGGCATTTCCGTGGGACGTAACCTCCGCGTAAAACGAGGGTCTACTGTACAGCGTTTCCGAAATTCTTTAGACCACGGAACCCTTAGTTATTTGTTTTGAATTGAGGGAGTCCCATTTTTGTTTGTGGCTAAATGACAAATGTTAATCATCTAGGAATCCAATGATAAAGCTGAAAAATGATCATCCTTCAATCACTGTCTTCTGCATAGAAGAAACTATTAATTACGTGAGAGTTTTCGTGTTTTTACAGATTAACACCTTTTAACATGCTTACAAATTAGGCTGTCCTAACCATCTTTGTAAGCTATCTGTCCGTCTGTTTGTGTTTAGTATGTATTTCACCGACTTCTTGAGGGCGATCCAACTCAAAACTTAATGCATGGAATTGAAAAAAACTTGGTATACATGTGCATCACCATGCTGGTCTTAGCAAAACTAATAGTTTTGGCATTAATCTTTTTAAACCCAATTTTGGTAAATGCAATTGATTGTTCATATATAATAAAGAGAGGAAAGTTTTGCCATGTTCACATCAAACTCTACTACGCACCCTGAAGGGAATTCACCTGAAGGGAATACAAAAATGCTCGTGATAAATGTTTTATGCAGTACTGTGATAGGCAAAGAGTCCCCAAATATACATTTACCGGTTCCCAAACGTATAAATCTAAAACTGGTCCTCTATACCTATCACAGAGGTAGCTCTACCAGTTTTTAAGGTTGGCTTATAAACAGACTTTTTTTTCCATCCTGAACAGAGGCTTAGCAACACCAGCCCACTATCTCCAGAGGTATTGATTTGGAATGGAACCTTGGAAGACTTCTACCACAACTGATTGAACGTGCACTAGTCAAATTAGGCTACATAATGGATCATCCACCGTTGTCAGTATCGAACTCGTGTCCCTTAGAAACGAACTCAGTGCTTTACAGATTCGGCCACTTCTACCCGTGTCCGCAGCATACTATTTAACTAGTAGAAAATCGTCAAAGGTATGACGGGTCAAAATTGCTTCCACATTTGAACGAAGCAATTGTCTGTTTGGTGATACTTTGATAGTCGAAGTTATAGCCCTAACTTCAGTGGATTCACCCTAAACTCCAGCAGATAGCGTTCATTGTTGATCACTTTTTCGTTTCTTTATTCTCCTAAAATGACGGTTTTACCAGTCAAGCAGTTAAGTTACCGGATCCAGTTCAGCCTTGTCAAAATAAAGCATTTCCCTGCATGTCAAACATCTCCAAAAGAATATTATCGAATTATCATGCCGTGGCGAGAGTATCATTGTTGGTGACGTCAGCGTTACTCGATTAGTGAATTCTCTAATATATATATATATATATATATATATATATATATATATATATATATATATATATATATATATATATATATATATATATATATATATATATATATATATATATATATATATATATATATATATATATATATATATGTATGTATATGTATATATATATATATATATATATATATATACATATATATATATACATATATATATACATATATATATATATATATATATATATATATATATATATATATACATATACATATACATATATATATATATATATATATATATATATATGAGGATATGAGGATGTACCGAAAGCAGCATTTAAAAAGATTATGAGGCAGTCTGAACAAAAAATACTACCTTCAGTTTTGGAATAAGACCTATTTGTGAAAACATAAATTTCCCTGGAAAATATTGCAACACATTTGCGATTATAACATTCCCTGCAACAAATTACATCAATATGAAGTATGAAAGTAATTCATTGTAAAACTGATAATAGCTATACATTTTTGCTTTATGTCAGAATGTTGAGTACATACAGCAGGAGCAGAATCCAAGAATTATTATTATTATTATTATTATTATTATTTTTTGGGGGGGGGGGCACGCATAGGATGGAAAGTGTGTTTTGCATTTATAAGTTCATGAGGGCGAAAGAAATTTTAAAATATAGTTTTGTTACCCAATAACGGGCGTTTTTTTTTTCAGCGCCAAAACAAAATGAAACTGAATCAGGAAATTGGTTTCCAGTAGATGAACTCCAAAGTGCAATATGATTCATACTCGGACGTGGATAGTGTCATAGGTTTCACAAATAAACAGTAATGATTTTAAAGTCACGAAATAGTTTTGCTGCGTTTTCTTCTTATAAATTGTTTTTAGCAGAAATCCCCTTTAAGAGACATTCTGTATGGTTCTTTTTAGGCAGGGAACACAAAAATTCAGTTTTCTTTTGAACGCTGTTATTGTTTCTCACAACAACTGTGGTTACTGTTTCTGATGGAGGAGAAATAGGGACTTCGTTCAGTTCACAACAAATGTCGACAAAATATTTATCAGCCACCGTTCCTCAAGTAAAATATTGAAAACAACTGAAAATATTGATGCTTTTTGCTCCAGTTGAAAAACCCTCTTTTAATCTGGAAGTTCATACGTGCAACCTTTTAAAAACTTTTGTTGTGGATGGCCAGCAAATTTCAGATGGATAAATACTGATTTGTGCTGCTTACTCATGTCTTCACAAATCTTGCTAAATTGTCTTGACTGTAAAAACGAGATTCAAAATAAACTATTCCTGTATCTTCATCAAGATTTTTCCTAAATCAGATGGTAATTACTAGATTACGCTGGCATGCCGATGTAAAACACTGACGACAACTATTTCAATCTGAAGTGACATTTTAGACCCTTGATATAGTATGGACTATTTCATTTTTTCTTGAAACTAGTGGAAAAAAAAAATTATGCAACGGCTAACTCGCAGCGGAACACTTCTTATACTTCGGTGAAACCCAGGAGTTCCGCGGAATATACTTTCGGAAACACTGTTCTAGTACATGATTAATATTCTCAAAATTAGTTAAAATCGCAAATTATTTCAAACGTATTTTTTTAACCTTTGAACCTGATTTCGAGAAATAAAGTCGCTGATCTGAAGAAATAAATGCGCAAACAATAAATAAACGAACAAATAAAGTACTAGCACCTTTTAAACAAAGCAACTAATGTATTTTTTCCATTAAAAAAATTTAAATCCCTTTCGAAAAAAAAAGAAAAGTGCAGTCAACTCTTGATAACTCACAGTCCCAAAGGACCGACTAAAACGTTCGAATTATTGGTAGTTCGAATTACATGGAGTTTCCACAACAATCTCAAGAGTTTATATAATAAATAAAGAAATATTTGAGTCATAAACTTCGAGTCATCGAGATTCGATTGTTTTTCCTCTATTGCCAAAAAATAATTAATGTACTTTCAAAACAAATAAAAAATAACAAAATGTGAGCTTAAAGAACTAATTTTTAATTTTCAAAAAGAAAAAAAAAATCATAGCCATAATAACAACAAATAAATAAATAAATAAATAAAACTAAGTAATTAAAAATAGTCTGCGCATAACTTGATGCAGAAACATAAAGGTCTTCGAATTTCACTGCCAAACACTGAACGCATAAATTAAAACTAAGTGAAAAAAGAAAAAAAAAACATTAAGTATTTCAAAGTAAAAACCATGGTTGTGGAGTCGGAGTCAATCTCATTTTGGGGTAAAAGAGTCAAGATTTGGGAGTCGAAGGTTTTTAAGTCAAAGACTCGGATCCGGAATAAATCATTTTCCCTTAAATTCCGCGACTTTGCCATTGTTTGCGGAGTCGGATTTATTTTGGGACAAAGGAGTCGAAGACTTTAAATTTCCAAGAGTCGGAGTCAGTGATTTCCCCTCCATGCCTCAATTTTTGCCAAAGCTACGGAGTCATAGTCGGAGTCGTGGAGTCGAAATCCGACTAAGTTTGGGAATCTAGAATCTTCGCTTTTCACTTGATTATAGTGCTGGTGTCAATCGCTCTCCTACCGTACCTTCCCAACCATCAACTGCCCATCACATTTCCCCTGTAGTAACCGTGTCTTTCAGTCTTTTTAATCTTTTCTCGGTATTGTTGGACTTTTCTCACTAATCGTTTTATAGCTTCATTATTATTATTGTATAATTGCATATTGTTTATTGTTCTGCATCATGCAGCATTATTAAGTACCGCTTGTAACTTTATTATACTCGTACTTACAGTCGTTTCACATTATAGCATCTGTAACTTTTATTATGCTTCGATATTCATAGTGTCTGTGTCTACTACTTCTAAACTACTTTGTACGCTGTTCATTTTTAAAATTCCACTCCCTATTCATCATCGTAATATAAACAGAAGTATGTATGTAACGACGACGTCGTCAACTCAGTACCTAACAATTCCCCAAACTATGTTCCAGATGCAGTGCAGTGTGCAAGGTTCCTTAGCTAACCCACCTGTGTTACGTACACCCACTGTGTATCCCTTTCAATTCTTATACATATGGCTTTCTCTTCTCACTAACCACCACAACATAAACAAATGTACGCCTGTAACGGCGATTTCGCTAGCTCGGTACAATTCCAACTATTTATATCATTATCTGTCACGATCGCCCAGTTCCGGGTATTTTACTTTTTGCACACGATTGCCACGGCGCTGAAATGACAACTTCACCAGCATTCCACATCCGAAATCACTCCTTATCACATTTGAACGCTGCTTGTGGTGGGCGGCGGTGGCATTTATTGGTCTTTTACTGTATTACTTTATAACTAGTATATACTTACGCATTCACAGTTTTAGTGCAATATGTATTACTATACAACATTACTCGCGACGTAATAATCAAATGTACTTTTGTAACGGCGAACTATGTACCCATCGACTACTCTATTATCTTCTCAGCATCATGTTTTATAGCATGTTTTTTTCGAATTGTTTTGTGCTTCTATGTCTGTTTGTCAATATGTATTGTTATTGTCTGTGATCTTGTTTGCTTGTACGTGTGTGCATTGTTATATGTTGTATTTTGAAATGTATATGTTGAATGTTTAAAATAAAGCTCCGGGGGTCCTAAACTGGTTAAATCACTTAGTGATAGGTACAGTGGGCCCCCGGAGAGTGAAGTGAAGGTACAGGAGTCAGATTTGGAGTCATCTACCCAAACATTTTAGGCGTCGGAGTTGGTCATTAAGAGCTATTTCCAACAAGATTTGTTTGAAATATATACGCTTTTAAATTATCGTTACCATTTGAAAAAACAGAAGAACCTTTTTAATCCAAACTATAGTGATGTAAAACACCTGGTTATGTTTTGAGGGGAGGGAGGGGGAGGTATTTGTGTGCAATGATATTGCAATATGCATATAGTATATTGAATGCAAAGAAAATTTAAACATTTGAACCGTTTATACAAATTTTTAGCTTTATAGACCTAAAATAATAAATCAGGAAACACTTATGTTTTTAACACCATGCATTTTTGATGCAATACTTGATTTAAATATTATCGCTTTGTTCAGCCGACGAAAAAAATCCAGGTTTCTTGTCTAATTTTACACGTTTTAAATTAGGGCAAAAATTATCATGTAAGCACAAGCCATTTTTGTCCAAATAGTCAACTTTACAGGTTTCACTGTACAGTAAAAATTATTTAGCTGTCAAACATTTATCCTTATTTATGATTTCCCATGCCAATATTTAAGTGACAATATATGCAATAACAAATATAGATTGTCAAAATTATATGCTTATGTAACATTGAAACTTGACAAAAATGACGTATAAAGTACCTGTGCATTTTAAGAAAACAAATGCTATTATTAGTTATAGCATTTAATGTCTTCAAATTATCAATTAATTAGTTTGAAAAGTACTATACTAAGTTGAAACTATTGTGGTACAAATAAAATAAGAATTGTGTGATGAAAAACAGAAGAAAAATAAGAAACCACGTATAAATAATAAATGCAAACAGGAATCTTACAGACTGTGTTTGATGAATAAATGAAATCATTCTTTCAGTTTCAGAATACTACATAAGCTGTAAGAACTTCTCTCTGTATTCATTTTTTTTTAACTAATAATAAAGTTGAAAGTCTCTTTGTCTGGATGTCTGGATGTCAGTAGGATGTGTGTGACGCGCATAGCGCCTAGACCGTTCGGCCAATTTTCATGAAATTTGGTACAAAGTTAGTTTGTAGCATGGGGTGTGCACCTCGAAGTGATTTTTGAAAATTCGAATTTGTTCTTTTTCTATACTAATTTTAGGAAAAAAATTTCCGAGCCAATTATCACAACGCGGAATAGTAAATTACGAGACCATCATAACCTGGAACCGTAATATGGGCGAGCCATTTAACATAGCCAATTGGCGAGAAATTCATAAATAATATATGTTAATATACAGGCGAACCAAATGATCTTTTAATTTTTCTACTACGGGCAAAGCCGTGCGGGTGCCACTAGTTATAAATAAGCTACATTGAGCTTCTGCATTTAATATGTTGTGTTTCCCTTCAACGTAAATGTGGAGTCACGGTTAATAACCATGCAGTTTTTTTAAAAAACTAATTTCGTTTTTATACATAAGCAAAAAATAACTAAGTTAAATATGATTTTAAAATAAATAAATGCATATATAATTCGGAAACGATTTTTTAACCAAAATCTCACAATAACATCAATATTTACTTAGTATAATAACCTGACTGAAATATTTTTAAAAAGCGAATGTGAATAATTTTTGTGAGCAAATTATCCCCAAAATATTTAACACTTGAATACTTAAACATCTAAATAACAATAAATAAAGAAATTTACTGTAAAAACAAACTCGAAAAAAAATAAAAATGATAGCATTAAATGGTCACTTACCTGTTAAAGTAATTTCAGGTATTTTCTTCCTTCCCCCGATTTGTACTTAAGTTGCTTATTTAAGTTGCTTACAATATACAGCTTATCTTTTATTATCTACTAGTGGCACTCGCACGACTTTACCAGCAGTAAAAAATTAAAAGGTCTTTTGGTTCGCCTGTATATTTACAAATAATGCATGATGAATTTCTCACAAATTGGCTTGCCCATGTTACGGTTTCACGTTATGATAACTTGGTAATTTACGCGTCCATCTCATGATAATTTTGCTCGGGAATTATCGGGAAATCGTATTTAAAAATAAAATATTCTCTTCAATTCAAATTTCAATTAGCTGTAACAGTCGCTTTATGAATTTATATAAAAAAATTCTTCGAGACGTATCAAACCCAAATCGACAGCTCGGGAATGCAGCTCGCTGTCCACATGGCCACCGAGCTGTTGTGGCGAGTAATCTCTATTAGTATACACTCAGGAACATTGAAAATAGCGCCCCAAGAAGGAAGCATTGGATTGAAGTGAAATTTAATGTACATAATAATACAGGTGAGAGAGACACTTGATCCAAAAATCCAGGAAATTAAACAAATACAGGCTAAGAAATAAGATAAATACAGTGCTACTTTAATAGCGCGTTGGACCCTTTTTGCTGCAATGCATGCCGCAGCACAAACCGGCGCTAAGCTAATTAAACGTCTGACGTTGTCCTGTGGCAGATGGTCCCCCAAATTTTGAACAACCATTTCTAAATCTTGCACAAAGAAGCACGGCGGCATCTGATGTTTCAGCTTATCTCATACATGCTCTATACGGGACAAGTCGGGGGAGCAGTGGGCCATGGAAGCTTCTAAAAAGGACGTAAGAAGTCTTGAGCAACTCTAGCTGCATGCGGGGGAGTATTATCTTGCTGGAAAATAGCCCGCGGGAGACCATTTCGGGACGGTGCTATATCTGGTTGCAGAATGTCATTAAGACAACACTGGCCCGTTAAGGTACCTACCTTAGCTAGAGTGGACAGGCTATCATAGGCTATGGCCCCCCAGACCATTATGCTCGCTGTTCGGGCAGTATGTCGTGCGATAAAATGGGTTAAATGGTACCTTTCTCCAGGGCGCTTCCACACCCGTGTGCGGCTATTATCTGACCCTTAAACAAATCGAGATTCATCACTGAACACCACTTTTTGCCAGTCAGTGACATCCCACATCGCTCTGGCTCCGCATCATTGTAGACGGAGTTGTCTATGCTTTGGTGTTAAAGGGAGAAAGCGAAAAGGGCGCTTGGACTGCAGATTCACTGCTTCAAGACGGCTGGAAATTGTTCGAGGAACAAGTGCTAACCCTACGTCTGCTTGTATGGTGGAACAAGTCACTGTGGGATCCACGAGCGCTTGCCGCACGATCCTACGATTACGTCTCCTCGTCGACTTCTTAGTTGCTCCAGATCCGTTTTTTTGCACGTGGATACCATCTCGTGTCCACTGCCTACAACAGTTTCTAGCGGAACACTCCGAATGATCCACCTGAGCAGCAACACGGCTCGTCGACCTACCTGCAATTTTCATGCCGGTGATCAATCTCTCGCAAACTTGCCCAACGGTGAGAAACGTTTTCTAACTAATCGACCTGGCATCTTTCACTCATTAAGGCTCTCTAACAATCGGGATGTACTTTTAACATTTATAAAATCTTAATTATGCACTGGTTTATATAGCATCTTTTTCCCGATAGCGCCGATAGAGTAGGGTAAACAGTCATGTGCAGTGACACCAAACTTGGATCATTTGCATATCAGATGTCACTCTTCTTATATGCAAAATTTCGTGATTGCACCTTTCTTCTTTCTTGGTGCGCTATTTTCAATGTTTCTGAGTGTATATAGGCTGCGCGTAAAACTTTGGAGGCTGTTTTCTTGGAATATTCTGGCTAGTGCGCTTTATTACTTTACTGTGTGGATACTCTTAAGGCAGCGGTTCCCAACCTTTTTAGCCTACTTTCCCAGTAAAAGTCAGAAAAGAAGAAAAAAGCATGAAAGAAGGCTTAATGCATCTTAAAAATATCGTGAAAAACAAAAAAAAGTCAAAAATAAATAAAATAATTAAATAAATATTGAAAAATTAAAAATTGGAAAGTAGGGTATTGAGATGGGGAAAAATGTCTGTCGGTCTGTCTGTCGGTCTGTCTGTCTGTCGGTCTGTCTGTCTGTCTGTCGGTCTGTCTGTCTGTCCCCCCCTAATAACTTTTGAATGAATAGTCCGATTCGAACAAACTTTTTTTTGTTCGAAAGATCTCGGCGAGGACACCTCATTCCCATATTTCACTTTTTGATTTGAACTATTTTTTGTTCAATTTTGAACAGTTCAAAAAACTAAACATTAGCGCCTACGGGGAAATTCAAGGCAATTCCGAACTGTGAGGCGAATTTGCTTCAAACAAACTTTGTAGGAAAAAGCTTTTGATAAAAAACTTGTATATAAGATATCTTTTTGATTTGAACAATTTTCCGTTCAATTTTGAACAGTTCAAATCCCTTAACATTAGCGCCTACGGGGAAACTGAAAGTCAATGTAGATTCCGTACTTGAAGGCGGATTTACTTCAAACAAACTTTGTTGGAAATAGCTCTTGACGACCTACTCCCGACTCCGACTCCGAGAATTTAGGGGGACCTGACACCGACTCTGACTCCTGTTCCCGACAATTAATCGGACTCCGACTCCCCGACTTCGACTCTGACTTCGTAGCTTTGGCAAACATTTATACACGGAGGACAAATGACTGACTCCGATTCTTGGATATTCGACTCCGACTCTTTTATCCCAAAATGAGATTGACTCCGACTCCGACTCCGCTGCTGTGGTTTTAACTGTGAAATAATTATTGTTGATATGATTTGTTTTTATTTTCACGCTAAAGTTTTAATTTAGGTATTTAGTTTTCGGTGAATAAACTCGAAAAATATGCGCAGACGATTTTTTTTTTTTTGACAATGAAAATTATTTTTTTAAGTTGACATTTTATTGTTTTTTTTTTATTTTGGTAAGTGCATTAATTCGTTTAAAAAATTATTTTCGGCAACAGGGGAAAAAGAAACGATTTTTTTATATGATGTATTTATTTTAATGAACTTATTACTATTTTTTCGTTTTGAAAGCTGTTAAAAAAAATTTTTAATGGAAAGAAGTGTATTAGCTGCTTTGTTTAAAAAGTGCTGCTATTTTATTTGTTCGTTTTTTTGAAGAAAAGTAAGGAATATTTTATTCCTAGAAATCAGCTTAAAATATTAAAAAAAATATGTTTGAAAAAATTTGCGATTTTAGCTATTTTTGAGAATATTGATCAGGTACTAGAAAGTAGTATGGGTATACGGGAAAGTAGGCTCGTCTAGTTCTAGACGGAACTTCTTGTTAGTTGTACGGCCCACCAATTTTGTAGAAAACACCACTGAGGACCACTAACTACTATGTGTTACTTGCACAATCAAAATTGACTAGAGGGGGGGGGGGGAGGTTGTATCTGCTGGAGATGCTACCCTCATGCTGCACCACTTAATGCAGATAAACTGTAGAAGAACAATTTTCAAAGTACTTTTTTAAGAAAGAAAAGAACTTTATTGCTTGCACTTAGCTGACACAACTGTAAGAAAACTCAAAAATAAGTCGTCAAAGTTGAAGCTCCATAGGAATTTTTTCACTGTTCTTCCTCTAAGAGGGCGTTGGTATCTGGATTGAAACTGGATAGTTTTCGTCTCAAATAACTCGCAACATTCAATGCATTTCTGTATTATTCTTCTAAAAAACTGCAACGAAAAGTCTCATTAAAATAGGTAGGTTGTTCAAAAGCCCCACAAGTGTCCCAATTCCCTGGTTAGTCTTGCCAGTTTAACAAAGGAGTGACATTGTTAACTTTAAGCTTGAAGCTAATAGTTTTTTGGCAATCTTCTGTAAAAGAAGTTCTGATTTATTGGATTTCACCTTCAATTATAGGACAAAGTTCCTAAGAAATATGTAACATCTTAACCTTAAAGTTCCTTATTGGCTATGAGACACGGAGAGCTTTTGAATACATCTAATATGAGTTTTCGCGAAAAAACGGAAATTAAGACCCTAAGATTTATCTTGGTTCAGATTCTCGACTAGTGTCCACGACCCAGTAACACGCTGTTCACGGCCCACTTGCGGGCCGCGGCCCACGGGTTGGGAACCGCTGTCTTAAGGGGTACTAGTAATTTGCTGAATTTCATCCCGATCTGAATTTCCGAGACCGTAAGGTCTCCTTGTAAGTAAGGCTATTTTCTACACTTCTATGCAAAAAAAAAAAAGTTTGTATGCATATGAGCAATAATTTAAAAGATTTATCTATATTTGTTTTAATTAAGACGAATAATAGTGTAAAAACATAGTGGCTTCAAGATCTGTCTTAAAGGCATTGCCAAATCATATCGATGAATAACATGTATTTTGGAAGTCACATAATTATTTTTTAAAAAATCGTCTTTATTCCACGCAAAATAATACTTTGTATAACATTACAATTTTTGAAGTTTTGAAAACAGTTTAAATTTTGCGACAAAGTTCCTGAGCTCGTTCAATTAGCAGTAAACCACTTTCAGAAGTAGATGCCATTGAAATTTAAGTTATGTGATAAATTTATAAGCTGAATAGGATTCTGAAGAAAGGTTTTTTCGTAACTGCCATGGTACCCTTCGCCGGTTAAGCTAGAAATGGCAGGTACGAAGGTATCATTGGTTAAAATAAAATAAAATAAATTGTAGGAAGGATGTCTTTTCTTTCATGAGCTCACTTCTTTTTTTTTTTGTATTGAAAAAGCGTTCTTTGTAACGCAGAAACACGTGTCTGTAGTAATCTGCAGTTTTGTGCAATTAAACGTCTTCATTTATTATTTTACTACGAGCAGCTTTGTTAATTTTCGCTTCTCTGTAAAGTTTCAAAACTTTCTACAGCAACTTCCAAATAAGTTTTTGTCCTCTCATAAATAGAAAATCGTTGCTAATTTGCGAAGCATTTACAAATAATGCGTACACTCATTCAGGGGAGAAGAGACACCTGTTGGCCCGGGTCGGAGCCTGAAAAGAGCCCAATATTTTTTAAATGAGGGGTGAAATGTAGGGGTAAATAATATTTAAGGGTCCCATGATAGACATTTGTTTGACCCTAAAATTTCTGTGAACGCCCCTGATTCACGGTAACTTTGAACCGCAGTTTGCCTCAATCACGTTTTAATAGTTAATTGTGTTTTTTGGCATAATATGGAAAAAAGCGCATTAAAGTATTGCATAATACAAAATGAAGAAATAACTATTATTAAATCCTTTTGGAATGAAATATTAGTCAAATTCAAAGCCACCCATTTAGGGTAACTTAGAGCCACGTGAGAAATGGGATGCAAAGAAAAGTAGTTTAGTAAAGGTAGCGTAATTTTAATGCAGCAAAATAAAGTTTCTGCAATGTCTTCAACCTTCCCTTTGGACTTCACAACATTACAAGATTTTTACCATTTATATTAATGCGAAAAGTATCACAATGTAGGAAGATCAATTTAAATAGCTTTGAAAAAGTAATTTCAGAATCATTCAATGTTGCAATCAGTTGTACACAATATTGGCTGGTAACTTTTTTTTTTTGTAAAGTGAACTTATACACAACTACTTGTAGTACTTATTTTAGAGTAGAAACTTATTTCACAACTTTGACAGCAGAGTGCAGCTTTTTAGGCCTGCTATTTCTTTTCAAACTTCCCAAACTAAAAATAATTGAAATCGCTCAAAATTAATCGCTTAAACCCTAAAAAAATTACTTTTGTCATTCTTCATACTATCAAAATGTTCAAATCATGGTATTTCAAGCGACACCAGATTCGTATTTCTATGTAGACCAATCGTATCTCAGTTTAAACATTATTGGGGCAAGAACGTATTAAAATGTACGTACACAATTTTACTTTCAAACTCAATTTTCTAAAAACGTCAATTTTAAATAATTATGTTCATTTTTCTAGAAAACTACTTTACATATTACTTTGAAATTTTCACCATATTTCATTTATGTGTTTACAATCATACTGATGTAAGATTTTACTTTAGGACTCACACTTTTTCCTAAACAATTGCTCCTACAGACAAAAACCTTTTTTTCATTTAAAAAATGAATATTGCTTAAAATTTAACTAACTATGAATTAACCAGTATCGCCTTAAAATTTCACTTTGGTAGATTTTTGAAAGCATAGGAAAATTTATAAGTTTCTATCAAGAAAACATTGAGATAAAGTTACATAAAATTCAGCATTAATTTAACACTAAGCGTATACAGGGTACGACTCCCACCCTAAATGTTTCTGATGTAAAAAGTTCACTAGAAAATATCCGCAATTTTTTCTTACCATTTCCTTCGGATTAAGTGCATAAGTAAAAACCTAGCCTCAATATGAAGTAGCTAATGATTTGGTGAAAAGAAAGAAACTTTCTCAGCTTCACAGAAACTAGTGTTATGTAACATTCACACACCCGAATATGAATGCCCCACGTATTTGGTTAATTGACAGCTTGCCTCGTTTATTCACCTAATCCTCCTGAGCGAATAGTTTTCATTCACCTATGCCCGCTCCAGTAAGTCTAACTACCTAAATCACGCCCTTGTTTCAGATTTCAATTTAAATAAGAAACCTTTTGTCATTTTGTTTACACTTGCTTTGCATAATGTATTCGAACCGATACAAAGTGTATTGTTACAGCTTGAACTGATTAGCATAAAGTCAGACGTCAGTTCCACATAGATTCTTACCTCCGTCAAGTCTTGAAAAGCGAAACAGACCCTCGCTTTTGTTCCAGAATCATCAACGGCGATTCTCTTTGAGTTTAACAACATCCGGTGGAGATTTTCTTTTTTTCTTTTTGTGGCAAGGACCCGCAAATTAATCAGAAGGTCGATCCATTCACCTTTTTCTCTTCATAAAATTCCAATTGAAAAGATTTGTTTTTCTTTTTTCCAGAGGAACGCTTTTCCGCGATGTTTGATGAAGGTATCGGAGCGTAAGCTTCTGCTGTCTTCAGAGCATTTAGCAACAGGACGGCCGCTCGGAACAAAAAGTCGTCAATGACCCCGTTGAGGAATGATACATTGATTTTTTTTAAACATGTATGGTGAAATGATCAAAAAGCATTGAGAACCATTTGGTATATATAAGTTAAAATGAAGTCTTGGGTTTCAATATCTTCCAAACTTTTGAAGAATGGAGAACCAGACAGGAAAGAAAAATTCGTTTTAGGAATACCAAAAACTTGTGAGTAGATTTTCTGTGCTTACTACGGAATTTATGGAACTGAACATATTTCCACAAAACTAACGTAGCATATCGTATAACTTTTGTGTAATTTTAAATTTTAATGTCTAACAACTATCATTGCGCAATTAATAACCTATCAATAATACTTCAAAATGGAAAATTTTGTTATAGAATTTAATAGAAAAAATTTATAAGATAAACGTGCGAAATTTTCTCAACGTTTGCTGGACGAAATAATATTTAATACCTGGGTGTGTAATGTGTGTGAATTTTCTTTCTTTTTTTTTTCCTTTATTTATTTATCTATTTATTTTCAATTAGGAGAAATATTTACTTACCATTTGACAATATCATCTCATCTATGCCTTTCCGGGAATATTTCTGTACTGTTTCAGCAATTACATTAGCCAGTAGCTTAGTGATTAAAAGTCGAATTTTCATGCTATTTTTATCTCGTTCATATCTATAATTTCGTTCACAAAAATTCATATAACCCATTATGATCTTATGTTCGGTGCATCCAACATAATATTCTTATCTATAGTTGGGGTAAACCTAACCTGGTAGCATTTTGAAGGCTACGCAGATTGTAGTCACAGCATTGCGACGCTGCCAGATTAGGTTTGTCTAAAATATAGACGCAATTCCAATTTATTTAAATGTTTGAAGTAAATGCTTGTGTTCCGATTGCTGTATGCAACTAAAATATTTATTACCAATCATGATCATATCCGATTTTAAAATTTTTTACAGAGCTTTTCTCCGGAAGGAGGGGTTGAGGGTTCAATTTGAATGTTTTAAAGTCTAAGATTTTTAATTATTTACTAACGAAAAGAATATGATTAATCAATAACGTACAAAAAAATAATATATCCAGCTCTGAATTGTGAGGTTTGAGAATGACTACTAGTTTCACACATGAAATATAATTTGCAGCATTCTTTCTATACGTTTTTCAGTCAAAATGATGTCTTGAAATAAAATCATAACATACAATACTTAGTGACATGCATACCACTTTACATCCATAAGCTCAGTTTTTTGCTTTGAAAAAGGTGGTTCATTGTGAACCCGGGAACAAGTGTCTGCAGTTATCTGAAAATTTGGACTATTCATTGTTGGTATATTTTCTTTTCTTTTTTTCACAAAAGTATATATTTATTTCTTAGGAGTACAAATAACTTTAATAAAAGTTGGAAGTGATGTCAAAGTAGGAGACGTTATTTTTTCCAATAAGTTACTTGACAGAAAAAAAAAATAGTTTTCTGAAGCAAAAAAAATTTGGAAAAAAAAAAACTTGATGGTGCTTTAAATTTTATACAACATTGTCATTCTACAGTTGAAAATGAATTAAAAAATTTTATTTGTAGTTCAACTTAAAAGTGATGAAAGTATGTAACATTACAAAACTGGTAGAAAATTAAGTATTTTGCATACTATATGTTGCTGATGAAGCTTAAATTGCGAATTAAATACTAAATGCCAAATAATTATTTCAATTAATTTTTAAATTATAGTATGGCTGATATGGCCCCTATTCCCCCATGAAGGCGAATCAGTTAATATTCAAATAATTTTTTAAAAAAAGGATGTGGATAATATGATCTTAGTAGGTAGATAAATTTTTGTATTCTGAAAATGTTTTTTGCTAAATAAAGAGAAAAGAACATCTAATTTGCAAAAAAAATTTAACTGAATGTTTTAATCAGAAAAATAATTTGTTTTTAAATAACTACCGTTGTGTGTTCGTTTACTGTTTAAGAAGCAATTTTTTTATGAATTTTAAAACATAAGGGTATGGTTAATCTGCTCTTAGTAGTTAGCTTAACTGTTGGATTCTGAAAAGGCTTTCCATTGAATAAAGAGAATGGAATATCTAATCTGTGAATTATTTTACTGAGCATTTTTGTCAGATTTTTTTAATTTTTAAATTGTTACCATTATTTTATTTACCTTTTACAAAACGAATTTTGGCTCATCAGTTTTAAAGTATAAGGATATTTATGTTTTGCTCTTAGTAGTTAGGTGATTTGTGGAATACTGAAAATGCTTTTCGTTTGATAAAGAGAAAGGAGCATCTAATTTCATAAACATTTTTACTGAATATTTTCACACTTTTTTTTTTTTTTTTTTCATTTTTAAATTACTACATTTATTGATATACCTTGAATGAAATGATTCCCTGTCATCAATTTTAAAATATAAGAATGTTTATGTTGCACTCTTAGCAGTTAGAAAAATAGTAGAGTTCTGAAAATTCTTTTCTCTGAATTAGAAGAAAGAAACATCTAATGTAACTATTGCAAACGATTGTAAACAATTTTACTCAAAACTATTTCATTAATTGGTTTACCGTTTACGAAACAACTTTACTCTAAACAATTTCTCTTACACAATACGAAATTTTCTAGTCGAAAAGTAGTGAAAAAAAAAGCTATTGAAATAAGAATTTTTCACACTTAATTTTAATGATCACATTAGCTTAAACATCCCTAATGTTCTAAAGAGCCTAAATTGGGAAATTAAAGCATTTTGATGCAACTAATAGCAATTAAAAGCCCAGTCAATGTTTTAGACAGTGCAATTGTAAAGAACTACATTATTGTGTACTATGTCTGCCTTTGTAGATTCATATCTTTTCAATGACATGTTAGTGTTTTGCTAAGTTTCGAAGGAAAAAACAAGAAGCTCCATCCAGAGCTAAACGAATTGTTCAAATCAAAAACATATTTTCTGTACATGTTCTTCTTCAAAAAAAATTTCCTGCAAAGTTTGTTTGTAGCAAATTCGTCTCTAGGTTCGGGATTTATATTTGTCTTAAATTTCCCCGTAGGCGCTAATGTGTTAATTTTTTTTTTTTTTTTTTTTTGTTTGAACTCCTCGAATCAAAAAATTAAATATGGGAATGAGGTGTCCTTGTCGAGACCTTTTGAACAAAAAAAATCGAATCCTACTATTTAGTCAAAAGTTATTAGGGGTGGGGGAGAGAGACAGACAGACAGGCCGACAGACATTTTCCCCATCTCAAAACAATACTTTCCAATTTTTAATTTTTCGATAGATTCATTCCACTTCAAATCAGGCAGGCAGGCATGAAAAGTGTCATATAACCATCACCGACTTTTTCGAGAAAAATTACAGTATTTACAACTAAGGGACATATAAAATCCCAAAAGGATTTTGCAAGAAAAATTTTTTGCTTCAGTTACAGCCTACTAAACCTTACGAGTGTGATCGAATTAGTAGCTCGTTTACAGTACCTGGCAAGGGCGTATATAAGGAAGAGACTGAGGGGGCCCAGGCCCCCTCCAAAACCTGGAAAAGAAAATTAAATAACAGGGAGTCATTATTTGGTTTCAGTTAGCTCTCAAATAATTTCCAAACTTTAGCTACAAAAAAAATGAATAAATAATGATAGTGATACTAGTAATTATAATACATTAGATCAGAGATTTCCGAACTGGGTGCCGCAGGAGGAAGTGAGGATATCCACGAAGTGTCCATTGTAAAAATACTATACATATAAATCTAGACTAGGATGCCGTGAGAAAATTCTAACCCTTCAAAAGGAGCCGCGAATCGTTAAAGTTTGGGAACCCTGCGTTAGAGGGCACCAGACAATGCTGTTCCGAAGGAAATCCGTACTCCTTACTCAAGAAAAGAACGTGTCTTGGAAAAGCGAAGTGATTTAAACAAAAATAAAAGCAAGTAATGTTGGTGTGGTGGGGGGGGGGGGGGGATCTCAATTCTTTCAAAAACAAATCTTTAAGTTGAAAAATCTTTTAACAGATGCTGATTATTGCTTAACAAAATGCAAATAACATATTGCTTGCAAATATTATAACACCACCTATTTCCTTTACCTCCACACACCCCATTTTTTTTCTTTTTCCTAGTCGTTCTAAAATTGAGACAGTTTTCAAAATGCTAAACTTTTGTAAGCCTCCTCCCCCCACCAAAACCATTAAAGAGAGTCACAAATCTCATTCTCAAGGCTTCAATGTCGAAAATTTCCAGGGAACAGTTACCAAACGCCTTGCTTCTAACAGCATCGAAATACGTTTGAGATTGCTTTTATGGGAGCTTCAATTTTGAAAAATGACCGAACCCCTAACGTTACCTAATATGGTACCACAGTCGCGTTTTTAAGACTTCAATTACGAAAACATTTTGGACGAGTGCCCGAATGCTCCCAATGAAATCTGAAAATGAAAACAGTACAATTTCGAAAAAAAAATTAAGGTGGAGAGTGTTTAAATCCCTCCACCTAATGTCAATGAATATCTCTTTAAAACTTTGTTTTTTAGGACTTTTATTTCAAAATAGTTTTTGGGGTAAACCCAAGAACCGCCCTGCCCGTATCAGCATCAAGGTTAGTCTGAAACCTCAATAAATCGGGCGGAGGGATGATCGATTTAGCTCTATTTAAAAAAAAATCGATCGTGGTTAACTTCATAAAGTCCCATTCTTTCAATACCCTAACGTCAACAAAGTTAACTGCTTTTATTAGAGCTACAATTTCAGAAAATTTCCGGGGAAGAACCCCGGATCCCCCTTCCCCCCCATCACAAGAGAGATTTTTTTAAGAGTGCCCTCCTAAAACTATTTTTTGGTTGCGCCACTGGCTAACAGTATGAAATCCTAGACCCACCGAAAAAAATGAGAAGATTAGGGAACTGTTGCTCCACCCTCCCCCCCCCCAAAAAAAAATTAAAAAAAGGTGGGGGAGA
This sequence comes from Uloborus diversus, assembly GCF_026930045.1. Lineage (NCBI taxonomy): Eukaryota > Metazoa > Arthropoda > Arachnida > Araneae > Uloboridae > Uloborus > Uloborus diversus. The sequence goes on along the minus strand of NC_072736.1, from coordinate 67,413,951 downwards.
GGGAGCTAATCTTGGTTATATGGGCCCCTTCAAAATAAAATCATATATACGTCACTGGTACCAGGTATGATATGATGTAGGACGTCGTACAAGATTGTTATGACTCTATGATTGCCTGTATTGCCTCGTAAATTCACGCTAGGCGTGGCTCAACAGGGTACTAAAACCTTCATTCATCTGGGATTTATCCACTAATAAATGAATACTTAGATTTCATTTTCTTATATCAATGGTGTCCTTTCGTAGGTAAAATTTCGTTTTATGCTCTCAGTTCCTTCTAGGTGAGCCGATTGTTTGTTACAGAGCGCATTGGGAGAAAAGGAAAAATTATAACTTTTCCCTAGTGCACTGGGAATCTTTAATATCAAGCCTATCTCATTAGTCGCGGGGAAAGTGTTAACCTTATACTTCTATAAAAGCAGTTTGGTGAGATTTAAGACGATTTCTTGAAACAAATCATTTATGGATTCATTTTTCATTTTTTTCTTAGGTGAATACGTCACCAAAGATTGTCCTTTATATCTGGTTCACAGCAGATTTTTCGTTGTTTAGAATTGGAGATAAAAAATGCTGTCTTTTATGTTGCCTATTCTAGGTAAGAAAAATATCCCATATTTAATTGGAAATTTTAAAAATTAAAATAATATTTCCCTGAAAAAGGATCTTTATAAATGATCTCATTCAAATGTTGATCTTTTGCAAAGCACTGTGAGAATGTTGCCTTTAACTAGATGTTGATTTTGGAAATTATAATGTGATAATTCAACCGTTTATTTCAGAGTAAAGTCTAGCGCGAAGTTCGAAAACAACGGAAAAGCCTTTTTACCGTCAAATCGAAATTTTTGAATAAGGATTGCAATATTTTGAATTCAAAGGAATACATTATTTAGCCACATTTTCTTTCAGTAAAAATCTCTGTAATCTCTCAAAAATTTTATAATGATGACATAATATTTGAACTAGAAAATTTGACGTTTGCATGGTTTCTGAAATGAACGATTCAATTTAACTAGTTACTTATAGTTTTAAAGTTCTTTGATTTTCATTATGTTGGTTAATCCTAATTATAAATTTTCATTCCAACTATCTATTTAATTATCCCTCTTAGACTCCTTTTTTTTAATGCTTAGTGCTCCAGTGCATTTGTTGTTCATTTACTTTTTTTAAATTGCCTTTTGAAATTTCAAGCTTTTAAAAAAACGTACAAGATATAAATACCACAATTTATTTTTGAATAATTGAAAATCTTTCTTCTACTTAAGAAATTCTTCACTTTCTTTCAGTGTTTCTTGGTTGTATCGAATTCTGTTTTTCAAAGGTAAGTGACGAACTTAAAAACATTTTATCTGTGGGTATAAATGCTTCCTTTATTATGTCAAATAGATAAAACAGGACAGTCTGTCTAAGAAGTTAAATTAAAAAAAATATTGAAGCTATTTTCAAGGTTTCGTAAAAATCAAGAATCTGCTGACCCTTGCGAAACTAGGTTACTGATTTGATGCTTTAGTCAGCTGAAAATAATAACACGTTAGGCAAAATTAACTTTTGTAAAATGTGATGATAGATTTCTAATTATCAGCATCGTTTTACATAAAATTAGTGACTTTTCATATACAATAGAAATTATTTATATTGAATCTTGAGCAGATAAGAAAAATGGAGTTAGTGGAATTTTAACAATGGTTAAGCAGAATATTTTAAATTAACACTTTAACAGGTGCAAATAACATTATTCTATTCATTTTCAGTAGTCTTTCTTGTCTTTTCTTTTTCATTCATATTGCATTCTATTTTATCCTAATTGTGATAATTCTGCCTATAATCAGGTAAAGTTCAACAGTAGCAACAAATACATAAAATACACCGCCAGCTCAGTCATTCCATCCGTGGACTGCAGCTTCGTCCCTATTAGCACTCATCAGCCGGGATTAGGAAGTGACTGAGCTGGAGGTGGAAGACTTCTTAAGGAAGCCAAGAGCTGACCAGATACTGACCAGATTTTATATATTTCGGCCTTAGTTCTGGCTATAGGGCGGTAACTTACTGAAAATAGTAGCAACAAATGTTCATTAAATAACGACGTTTCAAAATCGGGATTTGTATTAATTTTTATGTTTAGAAAAAGTTCACTGGGTCTTTGATTAATTAGGACGATTGATGATCATTGATTGTGCTTCTTCTATCTGTTTTTCCTTTAATTTGATTTGCCACCATTATTTTCCATGTCTATTTGACGGCATGTTTATTTTGAGCCCTTAAATTTTTATTGCCTAATATTCATTAAATTCTTGTAAATTTTAACAAATATGAAAAAATCACTGCGTCATGATGAGTTCGATATCAAGCATCAACTCGCTGGAGTGGAAAGAAATATTTTCTTGCACGTTTTTTTTAAAATCGATTCGTTGTCCTGACTTAGGAAAAAACAATTTAGTTATTAATTTAGCACAAACAGGTTACATAATCTATTACTTTTAAAGTTTTAATTTTCTTTTTTTAACAATTCTGTTCATTTCTTCTGTTTTCAACTCGGTGATAGAAATTTAACTCGGTAAAACTCATCAAGTTTCTTTTCCGCCATAAATTGCAAATAACCAATCAACCAACGAGAAAAGGAATATTATTTTTACTGCTATTTTGACTGTAATAAGTAAGGTATTCTGTGACATTTTTCTCTCACTACGATCTGATTATTACACTCTAAATTTTGTTTTAATATAAAACATTGAAAAAAAAAAAATAGTATTTCCACTGCAACTGGCGAACAGCTATGGAAATAATGAATGAATAATGTGCTAAAATCTCGTTAAATTCATAAACGTTAAAGACAAAAAAAAGGCTACATGTTGTTCTCAACAATATTTTTTGAATTTTAATTTTAGAACGATGGAAATACTTTAGTTCAAGAAAACCTACAGCAAGGTTGGCAACAGCAAGGGCAAAGAGGACAAACAAAAGGCCAGGGTCCTCTCGGTGGATGGGACGACGAAGCTCTTAATCCTTGGGGAGGATACCCAGAGGACACGTCACAGTGGAAACTCGAGGACTCCATACCTGGTGTACCAGGTCATAGCTATCCCAACTTTGACAAGATACCAGATACGTCTTTCGACTGTAGGGCGCAGAAAGATCCTGGCTACTATGGTGACGTCGAATCACAATGTCAGGTTAGCTATAACTATTGAATTTTTAATCGCCATCTTCATTTTTAAATGCTGTTAGCTAAATATATCATTTAAAACTGCATTATATTTAAAGGTAATTGAATTTTTGTTAACAAAGGAATAAAGTAAACCGAAGACATATCTGATCAATTCAAATCTAATTTACTTTATAACGAAAACAAAATGAAATTTTAATGAAAGCCAAAATACACCAGAGTAAATTAAAGTTACACATTCCACTTACACAACATGCAAGGTCTAAAGCTTTGTGCCTTCTTAACAAGTCACATTCACAGTAAAATCAGTTGGGGAAAGTTGCCGTCCATGACTAGACCGTGAAGATATTTCCTGTACCAGAGTTTGTGCCGATGCGTAATCAGTTTTAGTACCTTCCTTTGTCTAAAAACAGTCTACTGCAGAGTTGTCAAGTAGCTAAAATGGCCTAATAATATTATTAATGGGTCAGATAAGATGTTTATCATTATCTTACTAATTATTGAGATTTTCATTTAGTTATAACATGCTTTGAATACCTCTGATCAATTAAACATGAGCATTGACTTAAAAGAGTGCCTTTTCTAGTACAATTTCCCATGTTTCATCATGATTCGTCACAGCAGTAACACCTATAAGAATATTCAAAATGACGTAGTTGCTATCTTTGGATCGCTAGGTGTTTTCACGAATGGACCACGTAACTAAGTGGAAAATTGCAAATATTGTTGTAATTTCAGCTCAATTACCTTAGAAAATTGCTCAATTGCATTACAATAAGTATGATAATACTAATGAAAAAAAATCAGTAATTCATGAAAACTCTTTTGCTTTCTTATAATTTAAACTACATTTTTTTAATAAAATTGATCAAAAATTTAAAACATAATACAGTTTCAAATACTTTTGCTGTTCCGAAAAAATGCAAAAATTAGTAAAATATGGCCAGTGGACAAGTGAGAACATGTAAGGTGTACAGTAGCTCATAGAAATGGTGGCATGAACCTTAACGAAGTCTACCGATAAAAAAAAAGAGTCCTGAAAGCAACTTTAAACAATCGAATAGAATTTAAAAACCGGTTTGTTATTGCTTTAATCACTTATTGAAAATTTAGGAGGTAAGCCCTCCGAATTAGGAATATAATTCCGAAATAGGAATAAATAAATTAGAGATTCATATTTTGAAACTATAGAAGACGTTTTTGAAATTCCTTCCAAAAAATTTGGGGAATTGGCCTTTCAAGAGGCTGAGAAAAATAACCTGTCCCACAGATTTAATTAGGACAAAAAGTTTGTTAGTACTATATTCTCTGGTAGTTTGAGACTGGTTTCAGGAATAAAATGGTCAATAAGTTATATGACATTTTACAACTACAATCTTGCGTCAAACGAAAATTTTCAAAACTGATTTAACAAAACTCCCAACAGTTCAAAGGAGGTTGAAAATATAAAAAAGTGTTGCACAGGTTGGGAAAATATCAAGTAGCGAACGAGGTATAAAAGATAACAGCTGTGAGTTATGTGAGTGCTGGGTTTTTCTTATGTCCCTCTTATCCGGAAAAAAAATAGAAAATTAATATATTTTTCTATAATTTATTGTTATTTGTAGTGTTTATTGATCGCCTGTTATAAATATGTGTAAGTTACGCATTGATTTTTTAATTTGAGGATGTGGTCCATCAATGGAAACTTGATGGTCCATCCATAGCAAGTGGTTGCCATGAATAGACCACATGCTAAAGTATTTATTTTTAATTTTCATCTTTATTGTGCATATTTATCATGAAAGTGAATATTATTATTAAAAGAGAAATATACTGAGAAATTGTTCCAATAACTAACGTAAAATTTGAGTTAGATTTCCTTTCTGAAAAATCGAAAACAATTATGTGGTTCATTGACGGTAACCTTCCCTATGGAAAAATAACAAAACCTTATAAAAATGTTCACAAATTGATATGAACTATAATATAGCTTAAATGCATTTTTGTACTCTGCCAACTGACTCAGTTGTGATTAACAGGTTGATCACATTTGAGAGCGGAATGATTTCTAATTGATATGCTTAAACTATTGGATGAATACCTTACTTCACCGTGTCTTCTTTCCAAAACTACGTGTAGCTTTTCGTTCCCTGCTTTTGCTTTCTTACTTATCATTTATAAATATACGAACCACTAAATTTATATTTCTAAAGGAATTCTTCCCTCATATCTCAGACACATTTTTCACTCCAGTGATATTCTAACCTTAAGTCATACTCTATTGCAGCAATTTGCACGTTTTTTTCGTCAATGCATACTTTCCATAATCTGAAAGTTGGCAACACTTTAACAATAAGAAAATTTAAGGAAATTTTTAGTTCTTTTATTGTTTGATGTATCCATCATATGACTTAGTGAGAAGCAAAGGTATGCAAGTGGCAAAATTAAAAATTTGGAGATAACCAGTACAAATGGTAGGTGAGCACTTCCTCTGTCTTGGGGCAAAAGATAGTACTAGTAGTCCTGGTAGGTGCTGCTGTACAGCATGATTTAGAAAAACAAAAAACAATGAAAGCCTACCTAAGACGAGATCTTTTACGCGTTTTACTCAAAAGAAAATGTCCACATACATCCCTTTGCTTCTCACTACCCCATAAGTTTTCAAAATATAACCTGCGATACTCTAATTTTCAAATAAATATAATTTCAAATTTTGATTGCGCAATATTTAATATTGTATGTATGAAAGCAAATATATATACGCTGCGACTTATGCACACACTAAGTGAATAAAAAAATGACTGCGAAATAACTTTATTTGAATTATTCAGATCCAGTTCAGAACTCTAATTGTAATGAATTTTTGTTCCTATTAGGCAGGTTAACCCAACTGAGCTTTTAGCTTGTTTGACATCATTGGGCATGGGTATCCGCAATGACACATTTCATTATTTCACGGCACATTGTTTGAGGATCTCCGCTGCATAACTTTTTACATTAAATACTAAATCTTGTTATTTTTGGCTTGGAAATGAATCCGCGTGTAGATACGTACAATGATTTAAGTGTATCAATGTAACTTATTTACACATTGAGTTTCCATTGCTTGCTATAAAGAATTTGTTTCTTTTGGTCACTGTCATACATTTTTAAGTAGAGAAAGAGAATTTTTAATGCGTTGTCTTTGAACTGAATGTGATGATGGTAGAAAATTCGTTAACCTTTTGTAAAGGCTTTTTTTTAGTTCAGTTTTCCTCTTGTTAGACACGCAATGATTCCAGAAAGACTGATTCCAATCTTAGAATGTTTTTTTTTCTTAATTTAAATCTAGAATCTTTTTCCCCATGGAAAAAAGCAATTTGTTAATTGTAATTCCAATTCTCCACCGAATACATTTTAAAAATAAGAAAAGTAAAACATGTTTAAAGAGATTTTCGAAACGAGATTTTATTAAATAATCAGGATCCAAAAATTTAAGCTAAGTTTACGGGCGAAACATGACAGAGAACACTTTGAAAACCTCTCGTGATAGCTCAAGGCCTAGCATCACTGATGATCCTTAAAGGGATGAGACATCCTTTAGGACGTCAATGTGATATAGATTGTTTGCTTGAGTGTTTAATGCGCATGATTTGAGTGTTTGATGCTCAGTAAAGCTTATAAAATCATCGGTTCTGTAAATTTTTATTTATGTAAACGCACTGATTAAATGACGTATGTAGGTGTATCACATGTGCAAGAATCGTGCCGAATGTGCTGCTTCAATTTCATGAATGAGGTATTTTTCTAATCAATTTGATGGTTTAATGCCTAAATTTTCTAGTTGAATTTTAAGAGCTTTCATATGCTCTTCAAGAATTAAATTCTTATTAATATTCCTTGAAATTTAATTTTTATAATAAAAGCGTATTGTAAAGTTTTCCATTTGCATTCATCCTGATATTTTGTTTCTGTTGCAGGTCTATCACGTTTGCCAAATAGGAGGACGTCAAAACTCTTTTTTGTGCCCTCTGGGTACAATCTTCAATCAAGAAACATTTGTGTGTGATTGGTGGTTCAATGTAAATTGTGATGACACACCCAATTACTACAAGCGGAATGAGAACCTCTTTAGAGGACCAGATATTGGAATTGATGGATCTACAGTTGGAGGGCAAAAAAGAAAAGGTTATCCAGAAAATACAGATCAAACAAATGTAGGTCAACCAAATTGGGATTCACAAGGCCATTGGGGTATGCAGGCTGGAACAAATCGTGGGCGAGATCAAAATCCACGAAAAACTCCTGTTAGCCATGCTGGTCGTGGCGATGGTAATGATCACAGACGTGGCAACCGCGGTCAGGGGCGAAACAGAGGAGGTCAAAATAGGAAGAACAAAGAAATGCGAAATCGGAGAGTAAACGTAGGTATTATTCAAAATTCTTCTCCCAGAAGACGATCCAAAGTTTCTGGGCCACAACAAAACTGGCCTCAAATGACTAGTTTTCCCCAACAAGGAAAGTCCCAGACAGGAGGATGGCCACAAGGTGGACAAACTCAATCTAACAGTTGGTCTAATAATGGAAATTCCCAATCTGATGCATGGTCTCAGCAAAGGAAACCCAAAACCGGAGGATTGTCACAACAACAAGGACCACGAAACAATGGATGGCCACAACAGCAAGAACCACAAATGGATCGATGGCCTCAGCAAAAAGGCATGCAGCCCAACGAGTGGTCGCGAAATGAAAATTTCCCCTCTGACGGATGGTCAAGGCAGCAAAATGCCCAAAGAGACGGTTTATCGCATCAAGAGAAAACGCAGTCCAGTGGAGGTGTTCACCAAGGAAATTTTCAGGCTAACAGCTGGTCTCAACAACATGGGAATCAGGCAGGAGGATTTCAAAACCAAAATAAATATCAATCAGGTAACTGGCCCCTACAAACTGGAAATAAGGGAAATCAAGGCGGAAATCAGGTAGGAGGATTTCAAAACCAGAATAATCACCAAGCAGCTAATTGGCCTCAGCAAGTTGGAAATCAGATAGGAGGATTTCAAAACCAAAATAAACACCAAGCAGGTAATTGGCCTCAGCAAGGTGGAAATCAGGGGAATCAAGGAGGAAATCAGAAAGGTATGATGTCTCACAAAAACTCCCAAAATCAATTATCTACTGGAATCAACTTTGATGGAAAACAAAACCAAAAGGGCGGAGGAAGTCAAAATGTTCAGAAGTCCAATCGAAAGAACCAGCAAATGTATTCTAAAAGCAATAGCGGTTTAAATGTGCAAGGCGGTAATTATCAAAAAGGTGATTCGTCTGTTGGATACAATATGACACCAGATTCCAAAAGACCCAGTGGAGCATCTCAACAAGCAAATAAAGGGTTTAGCGCAAACAACTGGAGTATGAAAAATTTTCAAACTTCTTCTCAAAATGGAGGAACTAACGAAATGTGGCCAAGAAGTCCAAACACAAATAAAGGCGTAAATGCAGCTCAAAATCAAGAAAGCCAGCCTTGGCAAGACGGACAGAGTCAAAATGAAAATCTATTTAAAGGAGATAATGAAAACAGCAATTGGAATAATGATGGTGGAGATTTCGGCAAATGGGGAAATAATGGCTTTCCGGACAGCATGATAGGGAATTTTCAGAATGGAGACATTCCTACAGGTCAATATTGGAAAGGAGAAGTACAAATGAAAAATGAAAATTATTTTTCAAGTAATGAACAATACTGGAACAACAATCAATCTAGCGAAAACGACTACGATTACACTTTGAGTTAATTTGCGATCTTTGAAACATTTTGGCTTAGTTTGGCCGTTTGGATACAACTCAGGGAATTATCGAAAGAAAATACTTTTCTGGTGTCTGTTGAAGGTTCTTATTCTTCAATCATTTTGTGGTCAGTCCTTGTAGGGGGATGAGAAGCTGGTTAGTTGGAGAAAATATTTTAAAATACTTTTTGGAATAGGATTGCTTTTTAATATTACGTGAAAACGGTTAACTGAAACAAAGCAGAATGGTATTATTGCACTTTATAATACGAATATCTGCTTAGAGTTCAGAAGTCATATTAACTGTACAGATTAGGAGACATACATACGAACATATGAGAATTAAGTTTTTCCTACCGCAATGTGCATGTTTACTCGTTGAAGAAAAAATGATCGAACATATCTAAAGCTGAGTATCATACTTGTACAAATACAGTAAAAGTATTAAACAAAGAACAATCTTTATAAACGTTATTATCATTGCGAAGTTCAAAAACTTCTTTAATTGAAATGCACATTCAGCGTATTTTCTAAGGATACCAATTTTGGTAAAATGAGAAGTAAAAACACTTCACTACATCAAAACCCAAACACTTGAGCATAATTAGTCTTTGTAATGAGTATTCCAATAATTGTCAAAAATACCAAAAATGATTTGGTGCGGATTAAACCCGGTTAGCTTAATATTCAAGTTGTATGTTCGTAAAAATTTTCATTCTATTGGAAAATATGAAACTTTTCAATTCATGCTTATTTTTTGTTAAAGTTATCTATCTGTATTAGAAAACAGAACATTTGAACTTAACTACAGCTTTTTATTTATGTTCTAAAAATACATAATGAGCTAATGTCTAGAAAAATATTTTTCATTACGCGTATGTAATATATCTATCAGCTACTCAAGTCTTAGTAGGATTCAATCAGTGTATGTTAACTATGGATCCAACTTGTTACAGCATTTAACTCTTTTTTTTCACAAGTATGAAATTCTTATGGGTTTAGATAATATTTAAAGAAATCTGTTCCTGAAATGAAGTTAAACTTATATATAATTTTTTAATGGGCATTATTTTATTGTGCAAATGTGAACTTACGCTAAAATGTTATGTTCTTTTTATTCTTCAGCTGGAGAAGAATATAATGCTAACAATTGGGAAATGTTTTAGCGTTGTACAAGTTTGACAGTTTCATTTGTCTTCATGTATAAGTTGGTTACCTGTTTTTCATTTAGAAAAATGTGACAAAATAAACATATTTCAAAGTGGTTTGTTGTTGTTTGCTTATTTTTGTTATATTTATTTCCCTTATTTGATTGTGAACCATGGATCCCTGGGGGACAGGGGTGTTGGTCAGGGATTACACCAGTATTGGAGCCTGGAAGTTACTCGGGTAAATGATCAAGAGTACAGAAAGTTATTTTCTTTTCCAGAAAAATTTATTTGACTTTTCCAGAAGGTAATAAATCGATTGGGTGGGATTCACAAACCGTGGTGGCTACCGGTTTCTGATTGAATGGGACCACAGTATGTTTTAGACTGATGTGGCGAGCGGATCTAAGGGCAGGGTGCCATGTTTTTGATAAATTGAAATTCTCCTCTTTTCTGTTGAAATTAAAGGGGAGTTTGAAAATTTCTATAGCTTCGTGATGAAGACGAGCAAAGAAATGAGATGTTGTAGCCAAGATTTCTGTGTCTTTAAATTTGATGTTGTTCAACATCAAATTCGTCTTCATCACGAAGCTATAGAAATTTTCAAACTCCCCTTTAATTTCAACAGAAAAGAGGAGAATTTCAATTTACCAAAAACATGGCACCCTGCCCTTAGATCCGCTCGCCACATCAGTCTAAAACATACTGTGGTCCCATCCAATCAGAAACCGGTAGCCACCACGGCTTGTGAATCCCATCCAATCAGGTACCAGGATCACCCAGCGGCTTGAATCTCATACAATCAGGAACCTTATTCCACCAGCGGCTTGCGAACGCCTCCCAATCAGGACCAGCAGCGCAGCAGCAGCTTGCTTAAATACCGGTGCCACCGAAGCCAGGAATTAGTCTCACCAATCTCAAACCACTGATGATGGTTGCAGCAAAGCAAGCCGAAACGTCTGGAATTTCTATTCCAATTAGACCACGGCCAATAAGCCCGGAAATGTTATATCCTCATAACATATTAATTATTTATTAATTCATTAATAATTATAAAATTATTTTTATTGTATTTTAAATACTCACAAGTACCAAATTCTGTTCACTATAACACATTTATGGAGCCTGAGCATAAAATGGCAAAATTTGTTTTAATAGGGTTGTTTCCATCAGTCAAAAGTATAATTTTTAGTCACTGAAGTTGATAGAATAGGGAAGTTGCAACCTATTAAATGTTCATATTTTGGCTATTGTAAATTGACCCTCAAAACTAAAAAATACACCATCGCCGAATTTTAAAACACCGTGATTGGTTTTTAATGAATTTTTAAAAATCCACGCGCAAAAGTGCGCTATTATGAAACGTCACGAGCTTACGTCACAGGGCACTAATGGGCAGCCTTCCGCCGAAGATCTCTTGTTTTCGCTAGGGACATTTTGAGCGCGATGATATTTTTATTTTTTAGAAATTCAACAATCCTTTTGAACACACTATGGAGGCCGGATTCATTAAAGCACAATCTAAATAATCTTCCTCAAGTAACATCAATGACGATATTCGAATATTTCCGAGAGGATGAGAGGTTTAATGTTCCAGAAACGCGAGGAGTTAAATGCGAGGAGATAAGCGTTTTACGTTTCGCCTTCAAAGTCGAATGCACGTCCTTGGGTTTCTCCCCATCGGAAGAGAGCATGACGTCACTTCCTATGCCATTTGACGTCACAAGCGCTTGAGCTTTAAAAAATAATTTAAAAAAAAACTACTTATCGTATCGCAAAATTTTTTTCACCTATGATGTTCATACATGTTACTCTATCATATGAAAATAAAATTGAAATATCGAAAACTTCCCTATGAGCAAATAATAGTAATAGTAATAATAATAATAATAATAACATGGAGCGAGGAAAGTCTTTTATTTTCAAAATGTTTAATTTTTAATCAGTTGTTTTAAATATTCAATTTTTCAAACAAGGCTTGGTCTTTAGGACGTGACAAGGGATGAACTTTGGCTCGTACTCCACTGGCACGCTGAATACGGAAGCTTGCTGTCTACCCCGTTCGAAGCTTATGATAATTCAGAAGCGAATTAAATATTGCGCTCTACGCTTGCTATCAATCATATCGTTTTCAGTACATGTGAGTAAAGATGAAAAATAAATATTGCGCTCTGCGTTAAAGACATCAGTGAATTACATTTCATTTGTTGTGATGTCATGAGCAGAAGCGTAAAAAATGAAATTGAAACTGCGCACCGATTAAAATAATTTTTTTTTAAATATTAAACTTTTTGAAATTATTTAAAAAAGGGTCAGATCCTATGTTTTTAAACGTGAGAAAAATACGTTTAAAATTTCGAAAACGGTAGACATTTTTAGCAATGCTCTTATTTTGTTTAACATAAATCAATGGTACTTTGACAGCTCCTTGGCGAGTTTTTATAAGAGTCCCGATGAAGGCAGTCAAAAATATGACAAACCTAGATTGCAGGCTCATTCTTAGAAACACCTTTTTCCCTTTTCTGCAGCAATTGTTCTGTTTGATCCCTAGAAAGACTGTTTGTTAAATAAATTGATAGAAATTATTGAAGATACGCATCTCAATTTTCATTCTTTGTTGTGTAAGGAATAAAATTCAGTTTTTTCTAGGGCAGCGGAGTAGGAGTCGTAGAGTTAGAGTCGAACTGGTTTTGGGGTTAAGGAGTCGGAGCTGGGATTTGAAGGAATAAAATTCCAAGAGTCGGAGTTAAAAATAACGTGAAAATTTGTGATGAAAACATGATACTGTGTCTGAAATACATTTACACTAAACAGAAGAAAATTAAAGTATATTTGAAAACAATTAGAACCGACTTTAAAACAGCAGCTGGATATTGGTCTAAAAAGTAAAAAATAGTTTATTCTTTGAACATCAGCGATTTTACTTTTACACATAATTTTTGATGTCGGTGCAAAAGGAAATATGTAAAAAAATTTTTTCAACATTTTTTTATATTTAAAGTCTAAACTTGCCTCTTATTAACTAAATAATAACCGTACTGAATATGAGTTGACTTCAACTAACACTTTAAATGTTAGTAACAAAATTTTATATTTTTAGAATAACAAATATCTTTTTTTGATAAACCATAAAATAATACAATAGGTGTAGCTGATTTGGAAAATTACTTAAATTATTATTTTCCTTCATCTTTAGAGCTATTTTATATTTTGAGGGAAATCAACTGTACTTTAAAATTTGTTAGGTAGGTGGCGCAGCATATTTTACAATATCACTTTGCCTCACATTCCTCTAATGCATTCTTATACTCCTTGCTTTAAGATTTATCTAGTGAAGAAAAGCCAAAAAAAAAAAAAAAAATGGTTTTCTAGACAACAATACAGCTGTTTTAGTGAGAAAATATAGAAATAAATGTCAGTAGTGAATACAAATATAATGTTTTGGATGATGATTGTTTAAAGGAAATAAATAGCACTGAAATATTTACACAAGAGAAAATAGTGCTACGTTGAGTTCTCTCTTTTACAGTCAATCTTTCAAACATTAAAACTCTCGTAAAATTTTAACATGCAACTAATACGCAACATGATTTACATTTTAAAATTTTTTTAATGAATTTTCAACCAGACTTAAATAAAAATTTAAAAGCAATGTGTTTTAATTAAAATTCTATACATATTTTTTATTTTTCCACATGAAGACTTAACTTTGGCTCGTAATTATTTTTTATATACATTTTGAAAGAAAAAAACCCGCAAAAGTAGCTGTTTAAAAAAAAACTCAACACGAGCGCTTCTTTGCAAAATTTCAAAACGTGCGCGTTCAAATAGTAGAAAGAAAACTATTCATAAAAATAGTAGTTCAATTTCATTATATAAACTGTTAAACATTAGATATCAGTTGAATTCGAGCATTAATGATTTTAAAAGAAGAAATTTTAACTCAAGCACAATTTAATAGTAAGCTTGCAAACACAATAAATTTTGAAACCTCAACAAAACTATTTTCTCATAAAATTTTCAAATTTGAACTGTTAAAACAGGAAAAAAGAGTAATATCAATGTTGTATTACATTTAAACATGCATCAAATTTCACCAGACTGTCTAACTTTTGAACGAAAATATTTTTCAATTTTAAAACGTTTCGTTTTCTTTTTCCCCTCATTCTCAAAAGTGTAACCTACTAGAAGTAACCATAAACAATGGCCCAGCTAAATTCCCATTAATTTACTCATAAATAAAAAAATATGTAGTAGTTTTGTTAATTGCACAATTAATGAGCTATTTTAATGATAAATGTGAATCAAATAATAATCTCCCTTAATTGAAGTGCGACTTAAATTTTAGTTATCCTTTTAGTTCAAATTTGTGCTAAAAAAGTATGGTATTAATATACTTCTAAATTAGTAAATTTCAGAATATACTGGTAATTTATAGTTTTGGTAGACTGCCTAAAATTGATTTATTTCCTCTCCATCATTCATTCTCACCTCCGAAATAATGACGTTGATAAGGTCTATCACGGAGGCGACGAATTTTCCATTAATATAGGCCTAATGGATACATTTTTCAGGGAATTTGTTCTGTCCTATCTCGTTGCTGCAATCTGCACATGTTAAAGAGGAAGAAAACGTGTGTACTTCTTTTGTTACATTCATTTAGATCCTTAAAATTCAAGTTCACGGAGGTGTGAATTCCCGATAACCGCACTTGGTTTTTAAAACAAAATCTATTTTCTTGTTTTTCGACAAAATCTCGCATTTTCTTTATGGCTGAAAATAAACCAGAAGGCAGATTTAAGCTTTCTTAGTTGTTATTTTCATAGCATTTATTAAATGAGTAGTAGTTCCATTTAGCCGTTATACTAAATGACAGCGTAGAAGTAAAACCATGTAATAAATATGAAAAAAGTCACAGACAACTAAAATGTTTCTATGAATCTCCGCTTGGCAAATAATGGTGTACAGTTTACAGTTATTTATAGAGTTGAGAGTTAAAACCAACTATCGCAATGAAAACAATATTCGCAGATATAACCAATGCCAACAACGGCATTAGCTGTCGTAACCTCATAAATCCTGAAATCTACAAATTCTGGCATTATTTCAATAATAACACATCCTAAAGAAAACGTAATTTTGAAATTTCTATTAGAAATAAAGTGTAAGGTAAACACACTAGTAGTGTCCAGTGCTTAGTAGTGCTTCAGTGGTAACCAGTTCAAGGTTTATGTTTGAAAAAGCAAGATTCCAGGTTTCCCATTGGATTCAAACATTACCTCCTGCACGTTGGATGCACTTTTGAATCCAATGAGAGACCTGGAATGCTAGTTTTTTTTTTCAAATATAAACCTTGAAGTGGCCACTACTGAAGAACTGCACTACCGGTGTGTTTGCCTTAATTTATGTTTTATCTAGTTCTATACTGCTGGATGTTGAATAAGTTTTTCTGCTCTTTACTTTCCTTTCTTTTGCTTGGCATATTTCCTGAATTACAGCACGAAAAATTATATTACAATGGGCATTCCTAAAGACACTGATTTTTAACGTGTTTCAATATTGAACAAGCGCAGGTTTATGAGTACCACTCTTCTGTGGCTTATAAAATCAAAACTTTTTTCTTTGGGGGGAATTTTGAGTTTCTTTGTGGAAAAAAAAAGAAAAGAAAAAAAAATTATTTGAATTCTAAAATTTTGAATTCAAATTATGTTTTTGCAATCACGAGTTGCGACAGGAACCTGCTCATTACGGCTCCTGTCCTCCAAGCCTGCTCCTCCTCTTGGGCGGTTACGTGTGTATAGTTGCATGTGTGTATGTATAGGCCTGTATGTGGGCATAAACCTGTATGTGTGCACATTGGCGTGTGTGTGTATGTGTGTGCATGAGCGCTCGTGTGTGTAGGATATGGACGCCAGCGACCAGGAGAAGCGGATTGCTCAGGACCGGAGGAACCGCGCTTGCAGAGTACGGTGGGGTTGAAAAAGGAACCAAACATTAAAGACTGTCAAGTGAAAAGAATTAGAAATTGTGATTGCTCAAAAAAAAAAAAAAAAAACTGACTTTGAAAGATACCAGTAAACAACACAATCAAACAGGATTTATTTATGAAATATGATTAGCCAAAATAATTTCAAGTCAACCTGAGGAAAATAAAGCAATAAAATGTTTGTCACTTAAAGATATTGCCATATTTATAGTGAAATTATTTTTAACCATTTGATTTCTAGAACTGTGTACTGGTCTATGAAAACTGATATACAGTGGCTCCCAAAAGTGTTCGTACACCTACGACTTTCAATGAAATAGGCCCTTATCCATTGGTTAGAATTAATATTTCGGAATAAGTATTTTATTATAAGATCTATGATCTGTTTTTAACAAAACTGCATGAAAATTTTTAATAAAACATTAAAACTTAATTTTTAAAAAATCAAAAACCAAAAAGTGCTGGAAAATTTTTCTCACAAAAGTCTTCGTACACTTTGAAAAAATGTCAAAAAATTAGTAAATAATCTAACTTTTTACTAAGTTATTATTTAGTAGGATATCATGCAGTAACAACAACAGCCTTTAAACGTCTGGGAATAGATTTCATTGTTTTTTCTTTCTTTTTTTGTGCAATTTCTGAGTAAGTGTTCAGCCGCGCTACGAGTCTTACTGTTTCTAGTTCGCTTTTTGTTTCAATGGTGTATTTTGGTAATCTAGCCACCAGATATCTCCAAATATGTTCCATTAAGTTTAAATCTAGCGATTGAGGAGATATTTCTAAGCTTAAGGACAAATTTTGAGGCGCCAAACGTGAATCGTTAGTTCTTATCGTTATCTTGATAAAAAACAAAGTTGTTTCCGATTACCAAATTTTGGGTAATAGTTTCAAATTGCTTCTTAAAATATTTAAATGAACAGCATAATTCATTATTTCATCAAAAAATTCCAAATTTCTGATTCCTGATGCTGAGATGCACCCTCACACAAGAACACCTTCACCGTCCTGATTAACCGATCCAACTAAGTTCTTAAGATTAAATTCCTCATTTTTTCTTCTTTTTACAATTATAAAACAATTTAACCCAAAATGTTGAATTTATTTTCGTCTATGAGTAAGACGTTGTTCCAAAACGTTTTGACCTTATTTATCATTGATTTTACGACGGAAAGTGTAAGCTTACTGCTTTTCGTACGAACAAGAAAATTTCTGCGGGAAGCGGTCCTATTTAATCTAGCTAATCAGAGAACTTAGCGAACAATTTTAGGTAAAAGTTAAACGTAAAATGTTTCATTCAATTCTGCAGAAACTTTTTCAGTTCTGAAATGTGTATTTTTCATATTTTTTTTAACTGTAAACCTCCGATCACTCTTTGTTAACTTTGCCAGTTGACCTTTTCTTACCTTGTTTTCGATCCGATTCTTGACTTTAAAGCATTTTATCAAGCCCTTCACCATAGAATGGTATAAATTAACCAATTTAGAGACATTTCAAACCAATTTACGGCTACTGTGAGGGAAAAAATCAAATTTCGAATCGTGTTTGTTGTTTTTTACGCATACCTGCCATTTTAAAATATTAAGCAAAATATTAGGGAATGAATACACAAAAAATTAAAGGCAAATGACTTTACAGTATCATTACAATGCAAAAATAATAAAAAAACCACATATGATAATTCTAATTATGAATTTATTCGAAACTATTTCAGTGTACGATGATTTTTGTGGCGTATTTTTCCTCTGACTCTTCGTTTTTTGACAAATTTCAAAAATAAAATCTGGCAATATTCTAAAAAAAACTACTGGGTTTTATTCAGAATGACATAGGAATGGTGCGAAAAAAAATTGGACTTTATATTCGAATTCAGTTTTGAGTTATTTTGGTTTTACTACAAAATTTCAAGGTGTACGAACACTTTTGGGAGCCACTGTATACATTTTTGGAATTAAAATTACTACCCGTTGAAATTATCAATTTTATGTAAATGTTTTTTCACTGTGATGTCATTACATGCGTGTAAAAAGGCACAAAACAGTTATAATTAGCTTTTATCTTTCAATTCCATCCAACATGAAACTACTAAAATAAATATAATATTAAAGTTTTTAAGAGCTTTTTACCAGCTTTTATTTATACTTTCATTTATTGTTCTGTCCTATCAGTTTGAGTTGGTGCATCATAGAGCAAGGAATATTAGCAATAATACGAATATCCCGCTGCATATTAGACTTACTGTATAGATAATAGTGATGCAATTCCAAAGCAGAACTAAGAAAAGCATGGAATTGTGTATTTGGGCTTCTGAAACTTTTCTTCAAAAAAACAATTATTCGATTGTTTCTTCGATTCAAGTCATTAATTCAAAATCTTTTCTTAAGCTTTTTTTCTTTAAATACTTTTGAAAGAATACTTTTTATGCAAAATAGGGTGTTAATGTAACTACTAACTGCACTGCATCAAATTTTATTATGAAATGAAACTGATTCACATTATAATGCTATAATCCTGACAGTGTTTTGAAAAATGATAATGAGCTTCTAGTCCTCAGAGAGCTTTGGTGCAAATTACAAAAGCAAATGGCTGCCCCATCAATAAATGCTTACACTGGTACCAATAAGCAATTAACACGTGATTATTCAGAAATCGCAAGTCACGGATGAATGGCAGAATTGATGGCCAATGTACATCGTAGAAATGCAGCGTTAAGTGGACAGTAAGAACCCTGTTTGCATGACAACAGTCCTGATTCAGAGGGCCATCCCTCACAACTGTTTAATGACGTGCCCCGATATCAATTTCTAGCCAATTAACGAACCATTCACAAACCTCCGGCCAGAAGAGCTGAGACAATGACTTCGTCGTTAAGAAAAACACAAATTGATTGCACGCGAAAGTGAATCCTTTTGTACGAACAAGAAGATTTACAACAAAAACTCATATCAGAGGGAAAGAAGATGAGGATAGCTGAAGCATGGCACGCGCCCACAAAAGATTTGCAAAGAGTTTGTCCATAGATGACCCATATCGGAAATAAGAAATTGTTACTGCCGGAAGAAAAACTGAAGGCACGGAAGTCCGAATAAAGTGGGATTTTGCAACCGAGTATTTAAGGCTTTTGTGAGAGTAATGGTTACTTATTTCCGAGAGCAGGTGTCAAGGAGAAAGTGTAGGCCTACTGACTCAGGAATTTCGATTAAGAAGGTAAGAAGCTCAAGGATTACAATTTCATAATGATTTTAAGCTCCCATTATTATTGTTTGTAGCAATCAGTAAAGTGAACTTCTATTAGCATTTGAAGTGTTTTGCCCACAAAAGACTACATTTAGCACATTCAACGTTGGAAGACGAGTTATTAATCTATTCCTTCCCATATACGAACTGATCTTTTAAAACCTTAATGCCATATTTAAATATATTTTATTGCTGCTCACGGTTCTGATTTTTTTACGTTAAATACTTTAGGATGTTTTAATTACAAATGAGAAAGAAATAAAAAAGGACCTCGAATGGTTTAAACTAAACTGCAGACTGAAAGAAATGGATAAATGACTAGTTTAATTATGAAAATTTTCCGTGGGAAATGCAAAAGAAGTTTCGACAGCTTGAGTAAAAACCGTAATTTTTTCTATAAGTTATTTAGCGGTTTTACAATTCAATAGCAATTGTGCAGCAGCACTCGTGTAGTTAGTAAAATAAGATAAGACTTTGCTTCGGGAGCAACATTTTTAGCAAGAGCCATAAATTAAAAACAAGAAAAAAAAAATGCTAAAAGAAAAGTAAGCCTAAGAAATTTGAAATATAAAAATTTTAAATATAAGTTTTTCCCTTGAAATGTAGAAATTCTCAAAGTTAAAGCTCAATAATTCAGAGCATCTGTAATTGTTGGTCGCTTTTGTCAGATTATGACACTCTTTTTAAAAATATTAGTAAACCCTTAAATAACATGAAACGAGCATAAATCCGAGCTTTTTTTTTCAGAACTACGATTCGCAAATGAAAAAAGGCTTTCTTGTTTGAAAGTACAGAATTTAGCAAAATAATATTAACAATAAAGTTTAATGATTACGAAAATCCCCCTTCAAATCCAAAAATTTTGAGGGGAAAAAAAAAAACATGCGTCAACGCTTCTTGAAGTTTGGGTCTCTCATCGATTTTTGCTAGGACACTAATAACCTGATAAACCTTTAGATTTCGTGAAACAAGCTGAAATCCCAACTAATCGTATAACCTTTCAATTTATGCGCAAAATTCCAATAATTGGGGAAAATTATGAGGCTATATGAATGTTGTGTTCGCAAAATGTATATGATTCATTACTACACCTTGATAACTAACTACTTGTATATTAGTCAAGTGGATTTTCTAAAATAGTAACTTTAAAAGTGAATGTAAATGACTTCTTTCACTATATTTGTACTAAAAGGTGTTTTTTTTAGAAGTAGAAAACTTTAGGTTCAAATAAAACACAGTTAAATGTTGTTAATTGCCATGAATGTTGCTTTATTCGAAAGGTGATTCTTTGCCATTTTCATTTAAATATGATTTCTGGCATATGGCCACCTCAGCTGGCTCGGAGAAAGTCCAATTTTCTCACTTTTTGCAGCAATAGAGGATGTATGTCAGTAATAAGGTGGCGAATGTTCTCTTCCAAGGCGTCAATCGTCTGTGGCTTATCGGTGCAGACCAGAGACTCCACATAACTCCACAAAAAGTAGTCCAGCGGTGTTAAATCGCATGATCTTGCAGGCCAATTCACGGGTCCATTACGCGAAATTATTCGTTCACCGAACGTTTCTTTCAATAAATCAATTGTGACACGCGCTGTGTGGCATATTGCACCGCCTTGTTGTCTATTCATGATGAAATGGCAAACCGAACTGAACACAAAACAAGTGACAGCTATCAAAATGGCACACATATCAAACAGTGTTGCCAACTTAAAGTTCTATACCTCTAAAAAAAACACCCTTTACATTTAAACTGTTCTTACTACTCACTTCATATTAAACTAGTTGCTGCATTTGAGTACATTTTCACTGATTATTAATGAAGATGATTTTATGGTTATTGGAGCATTCTTCTTAGAGATTACATTGTTCTATGCTATGAAATTAACAGAATTTACTTACCAACTTATAACCCCTTTACTCTTTAAATCAGTACCAAATTAGTTTTCAGCATCCAAATATCGCGTACTCATGAGCCAAGACCGTTTTAGTGAGTAATTTACCACCAGTATATCAGAAAGATGAATATTTAGATAAATTCATAAAACCGTAAGTTTCAATATTTCGCACAAAAGTATTCACATCTAGCAACTGATTTGGGATAAAAATTTTAACTTAAATGTAGCAACTTATTTGGGAAAAAAATTTCGACCTAAATGTAGCAATTAATTTAGGATAAAATTTGCGACCTAAATGTAGCAACTAATTTGGGATAACATTTTCGACCTAAATGTAGCAACAAATTTGGGATAAAATTTTCGACTTAAATGTAGCAACTAATCTGGGACAAAATTTTCGACCTAACTTTTACAGTTGAGCTATCGCCACCAATTATTTATTTTCATATTTTATATTATTTTATCAATAATATTACAATTGTTATTCATTCAGGGCTTAATTATTTATTGCCGCAAAAACAGGTTCTAATATTTATTGCCGAATTTTCCCTTGACCAATTTCTCGTCAAATTTCAATAAAACTCCACAACAACATATTTGTTCATCTAACATGATTTTGATATAAATATTTCTCCTTATAATTTGGCCTTTTATTTATACATCTAATGTATTCTTCCACCTAATTTTATAGAAACCAAGCTTTGGCCTACTGATTGTAAAGTATGGAAACGATTCTAAAAGGTAAGTTCAGACTAAAGGAATTTATTTATTTTCCTTTTTAACATGTTTTTAGAAAGTAGAAGCAAAAAATTCTATTTTCGTATATGTGATTACAGAAACATTTGACAGAACATTATAACATGCGGGTCGTGTGTAAAAACTTGTAAAATTGATGCTTACAGATCAAATTTTCTAGTATAAGATTAGAAGAGTATAAATAATGAGCTAACATCTGTATTTCGTAAAACTGTCTCTTCATTTTATTTTTTACCATATTTTTAAATTCTTGTTAATTTACAGGCTTCGCCTTCATTGCAATCCTAACTATGACATCGGCTATAAGGGTAAGTTCCAATCACTTTTGAAGACAACTCATACGCTGATGTCAAAAAGTTAAGCATAATTAGTGATGATGTGTATATTTTAGAATACCTAAGTCGGAATGATGGGAAACGTGGAACGCGAATGTAGTACAGTTATATCAAAAGATAACAGTGCAAAAAAAGGGATATTACTCACCTTTATTAGTCAAGGATGAAGTTTGAAAGAAAATTGAATTGACGAATATTTTTACACTTTAGTCAAAGAAATTAAAATACAAAGTTGACTTGACAGCTTAACAATACTTGAAGAAGCCTCAGGGAGCTACGCATGCAGGACAACGATTTCCCATATTTCCTCAGACATTCGGGATAACTTGGGGCCTCAAAGAGTTCCAAGCATTATGGAGATTGCTGTTGATCTCTGCAACGGAGTTTAGTTCGGTGTGGAAGAACTACAATTTGTCTTCCGAACATACACTGCACATGTTCGATGGGATTCTGATCAGGAGAGCGAGGAGAGCACTGTATGCGCTGGATATTTTTACTTTGAAAGCAGTCGTCATCCAGGACCACACGGTGACAAAGCGTATTATCTTCCATGAAAATGAATCCTACAGTCCCTCGAAACAAGCTCGTATAAGGCTCAAGCATTTCTTTTCAGTGCCTTGTACCAGTAAAAGATCCCGGTTCAAAGATATGGTAGCTCAAGATGTGGTTTCAATTCTTGACCACATCTCTGTGTGGTCATTCATCATGATGCCTACCCACATCATGAGTCCCCTTGCAAACAGATGTCTTTCCGTGATGTTTCCTTATGAAAACGTGTTCCGCGTTTTCTCCATATCGTTGCCTGACGAGAATCCATGTTCAGACTAAAGAGAAAATCGTTCTTTTACACCATAGTGTCCCACTGTGCCGAAATTCATTGGCTTTTACAGCGCCTCTGACAACGCGTATTTTTCTACAAATATTGGTCTTGCCGAAGTGTTGTCATTCTTGGCCAATTTCACACTGGTCGTCGGATATCATCTCTCTTCTACTTTGAAACTTCTGCCAGAGGCTTAAGATCCACACTGAGGCACATCGAGCAGTCTAAACACTTTGGTTTGCAATCGTCCAGATTCCAGCATTCTAATGATTCTTCCTTTCAGAAACATGTCTAGTTAGCTTTCTTATGCCATCATTAGTCCTTTTTAGTTGTTAAATGCAACTTTTAACATAGCACCTGCGCAGAAACTGGTACGTCTCCCTGTACCGAGTTAGTCCGTTTTTTACTCATTCTCACGTGAGCAGAAGTTTCGCACATGTTGACATCGACTGCATTGTTTTCTTTATACACAATGTTTCTTCTTTAGTACTTTTGAACAATATGACTGATATTTACTTACATTTTTCCATGTTTTACGAATTATGCTTAGCTTTTAGACACTAGTATATAGATATATTCATATATTTATTTGTTTATTCATTTATTTATTTATTTATTTATTTATGTTGTGAAAGTACAGAAAGTATCAGCATTTCAATTTGAACTGTGGTGCAAACAATTGCAGTACTTTTGGTATAGAAATATCTAACTTCTATTAAATAACAGACTGAAAGTGTTTGACAAATTCTGTTACTATTACATATTTTTTTAATTGCTAGAAGATTATCCAGTCTTTAAAAATTGCAAGCAGGAATCCGATAACTAGTAGAGTAGTAAAAAAATTCGAGTGAGAAGCTACATTTTCCCACTAAAGTCGTTATACCGAGGTAGTAATGTAGTTGCACGATACACTACTAAAAGTTTATTTTTTATCAGATTTCTAAGGCTGAAATTTATTTTATCAAAAAGCAATCAGCAAATATATTTATCCATAACTGATACTTCTAGCATACGTCTAACTAGGTTTTCTTTTTTTTAATTATCATAATCATGTTCTGCTTTCAGTTTATAATTAATTGAATACATCAATCTTTACTTAAAATCCTTCCAGAACAAAAAATCGCCAAAAGCATCTATAAAAATTAGAAATCATAACTAAAGGACGTATCAAAAATAAAATATACAAATTTTCATTTAAAAACCGATTAATAATGTTACGTCAAACATTCCAGGACCGACGATATGCAGGCAATAGACAAAATGGTGGAAACGAATGGAGCTGGAATCGAGGAGAACAATTTATGGAAGCGCAGAATAAAGATTTCACACAATCTTCATGGTCCTCAAACAAAGGAGACGGCGGAACGTCAAAGGAAAGATCTGACTCTAAGACAAGTAGAGGTATATTATAATGCTGAAAAAAAAAATGACAGAAACTTTTTGAGTTGCGTTAATTATTTACTACTGCCAAATAATAATGGTAAAAATATTAATATTTTCTACAAATTTTAGAGGGGCAATTCCACGGGTAATCGGCTGACAGTTTCGACGGAAACCATAAGCATTTAGTCAAATTACGCGCAAAATATGCACCAATTTGAAAATAGTTTCCCGTGGTTTATGGTTCTTTTTTTAAGCTGAACTTAATCCCGTAATTTAATTCCCAAATAATCTTTTGCATGGTTTTTTAAATAAAGTTGTAAACACAGTAACTGACGGACATTAAAGTACTTTACATGGCAGTCAGTTCCCATGCTTTTAACTATTTTTTTTAATCAACAAAAAATATTTTGAAAATTCAACTACACCATTCATTTCAGAATTAAAAGAACAATAAACAAGCGGAAATAATTTTAAAATTCTATTTCGTATGAGTTCGCAACATGTAAAAGACCCCTCGAGTATTCATTTGGTTTTGAATACTTTTTGTAAAATTAAATTTTTATTGTAGTCTCATGCATCGTAAGAGCCCAGGTATATTCATCTGGTGGAGGTTCCCTAGGGCATCAAAATTATCGTGGTCATCGCATCTGCATACAAGGATGCCACATGAATGAAGGAACGTCAGTCCCTGGGGAATGCACTAGGTTTGCAAGTGGTTCGTTGCTACCAGGGCTGTTGAGTCGGAGTTGGGTTGGTTTTGGGGAAAAGGAGTCTGAGTCACTCGAAAACAGGCCGACTCCGACTCCGGGCTTCTTTTTTTCATTAATATTCACTGACTTTCCTTGCATTTTTTAAAAAATTGACTACTAATTGGTTCGATTACATGTATAAAGGCCTACTAATAAGAAAATAACTGTCATTGACAATCAGCTGGTTTGATAGTTTATCGAACTTTCTGTAGTAGCTACTACGCCGTCTCCTAGTTTACTTGTTTCTTTACTCTTTTTAACTAATAGCAACTGTCACAAACGGTTTTTTGCCTAACATTTTCTAAGCAATCACTTTCAAATTAAAAAAAAAAACACACACATTTTTTACTTCGATCGTAGCTATACAATAGTAAAAGGAATGTATTCCTTGAGCAAGTCGACTCCCGTATCTCGGGAGAAAATTTCTGAATGTGTTCAGTAAATTCAAATAAGTGCTGTTGCGGCAAATCCAAAAGATTTGACAAAAAGTTTTTTTTTTTTCTTATTTAAATCCGTCTTTCTCAATTTATTTTGAGAAATTTTGCATGATGTTTTTCTTTCTTGTATTTAAGCCTGATTGTTAAATATACGTCACTTGACGCAATCTTCATTTTTAAGATAGACCGGGCAAAGCCGGGTAACGCAGCTAGTTAGTAATAAAAAAGAACAATACATTTTCATCAGGACTCTATAATTTATAGGCGCTAGGACGCCACGGTACACAGATCTTCAGAGCTTGTGCTTAAAAAAATGACGGCAAAATTGTCTGCAACTTCAATACGTTTCATAGCATTATCCCCAACGTTGTCATGGATGTGAATCAAATTTTTGCAGACCAGTAATTTTCAGAGTTAGTTTAAAATTGAATTTTCTGTTTTTGATGAGCTTAATCTCTTTTATCAATGCTAAATTCAAATGAACTATAGGAGGCGCTGCATTCTCTGGTTAATGGCGTCTGAAAGAGGTAAACCGAGATTAACGCACTTGCATAGGATATGATCTGTCTAAGGAACAGTTACCTTGTCCTCGCAAAATTAAAACTCTTTACTTCCTTGGCTATTTTTTTAAATTCCCGCAAGATGACGGATTCAAGCTCTAGATTTGGCAATGGTGTTGTTTCCATCAGTCAAAAGTACTACTTTTAGTCACTGAAGTTGATAGAATGAGCAAAAGAAATAACATGGAGCAAAGAAAATCTTTTATTTTCAAAACGTTTAATTTTTAATCAATATTTTTAAATGTCCAATTTTTCAAACAAGGCGTGATCTTTATGACATCACAAGTAATGAACTTTGGCTCGCTGTTCCACTGGCACGCTGAGCGCTGACGCTTGCTGTCTACCGCGTTTCCAGCTTATGATAATGCAAAAGCAAATTAAATACTGCGCTCTAAGATTGCTATCAACCATATTGTTGCCAGTAAATTTGAGTAAAGATACGAATTAAATATTGCACTCTGCGCTAATGGCATCAGTGAATGGCATTTCATCACTTGTGACGTCATGTGAAAAAGCGTAAAAAGTAAAATTGAATCTGCGCACCGATTAAAAAAATTTTTGAAAAAATATTAAACTTCGTCAAATTATTTGAAAAAAATGGCCAAATCCTATATTTTTAAGCTTATTGCTCGTTCAGAAAAAAAAATACTTTTAAAATTTCGGAAACGCTATTTTCGAGAAATTTCTTAACATAATTACTGCATGAGTACACACTTTTAATTTATTTGTTGCTTAAAAAATATGTTTGAAAAAATTATTTTGTAATGGATGTTAGAAAAATGAAGGAAAAACGATGTGTCGTAAAAGAAATTACAATATAATCATGAAGTTTTGAAAAATAAGAACTGGCTGCTAATATTCGGCCTATCTCCATGAGCCATTGTCAACCCTTGCTTTACATGAACTTTAAAAATATCTTTTCCTCTAACGTAGTAACAGAGACCTCATACGAAAGATTCATACTGAAAAAATAATTTCAACAATTAAATCGCCAAAAACATAAATTTCTTCCTCCGGTCCAGTTTTGTGACACAAATCTATTACTGAACGATTATTGTCCTGTTAACTATTCTACTGTTTTTGGTTAATGGTTAGTATGTTTCAATCCTTTTTTCAAACTATGGTGCAATTTTTAACAGGCAACTCTTGGAATTCGCAATCTTGGTCTTCAAATGAGGGAAGTGACATGGGGTGGAGCAGTGAACCACAAGGCAATAACAAAGGCAGTGACTATCCCGATGAGGGAGGCAGCTCCGGAGGAAATCTGGAAACTCTTCTGAGAGGAGTTCCTGGAATGGACTTCCCAGATTATCTGACAGTGCCAAACACTGATTTCGACTGCAGCAGAATGCCGACGAGAGGATACTATGGCGATGTAGACGCAGGCTGCCAGGTTTGATGACAATAAATATTTGCAACGAATTTAGCTCTTATTCTTCTTAATGTATTTTTGAGTACCAATTTGTGTCTAATTCGTGAAATTGCAGATATATTACGCTAACCCACTAAAGCAGCATGAATTATCTGCTGGGTGGTGGAAGGGGTCATAGCATGTAAGAATTTGCTCCTGGAGAGAAAGTTTTGATCATAATAGAAAATGTATGCCGGAGCGGATCCATAGTTAGGTCATGGGGTCATGACCCCCCCCCCCCCCCTTTAAGTTACCAAATATAGCTTAAAGCCGCATTTTAAGACTGAAATTTCCAAAAAACTTCGCCTGGGATCATCTATTTATAGCTAAAAATGACGTTCATGACCACCCTCCTCATGGCAGGGTACCAAACTAGACGCTGACCTAAACTAGAAGCTAGATCCACCGTTAAGTGTATGGCCATGCATGATGCATTAATGAACGGAATTAAAGATATTAAGAAAATGAAAGGTTGAAATAAGAAGGAGGGATATTTGTGGTTAATAAGTCAACATTTATTTATTTATTTATTCAGAAGCTAAACAGCTTCACATACATAGAGTACTGCGCGCCAAACGCCTTGACTCCGGACACAAACAGGAAATATTTACCACATAAGAGAAGGAAATAACATCCAGGGCACCGGCGGAAATCTAACCCACGACCTCCGTCTTAGAAGACGAAACTTCTACCGCAGGACCACGAAGGTACAAACGTGAATATAAATAAGGACATAACTATATCGATGAACACGTTGAAACTGTTGAACACAATATAAAGATAAATTTTATAAGCAGGGAAAAAAAGCTTCATTTTTCAGGGTAGAAACTACGATCTTGACGCACGTGTTCTTATGAATTTGTTATGAGCATTCATAACACATTTTGATAGCTAATATTGTTCATGACACGAAAGTCCAAAGCATAATTAAAGAAGAGAAACGGAAGGAAAACCGATGGAAATAAACACCAGTTTCCACAAAACGTATACTAACATCTTTATTTCTCTTTCTTAAGTATGCTAAGGAAGTACATTAGACATGTTATAGGCGATTCGTGCGAGGAGGCAAGAGGTGCAACTGCCCCCTCACTTTCAAAAGTAATGGAGGATTGCCCCTCCACTTTTCTAAGTTCAAAATTAAATAGTCAATCAAAAATGCATATCCTTGGATCCTTTAACGTGGTTAAAGAACAAGAATTATCTTAATAAGTGTGAGTTTTTTATTTCTCTCATTTTATTTCATAAAAAGTATGATTTTACTTTGAATTGAAAGGATGCTGTGTACCGTAGTCAGCTGCCAAAATTTTTGAAGAAATGTATTGAATCAAGAATGCCGTTACAATGCAATAGTTTACCCAATTTTCCAAAAAAAAAGAAAAGAAATCTATGTTAAGACAACTACTCACCTACCCCCTACCCCAAACACACATCTTCTTTGACCCCCCACTTTTATGGGACACACGCCACCTGTGCGACATTTTATAATTTATCGATATAACTTCAAGTAATAGTGATTGGCATTCGGTATTCCCTAACGAGATCTTTTGAAACTAGTTAGTGTATTTTTAAATTAAGAGTAACTGATGTAAAAATGAAATATTCCTTTCTCAATTTTTACTCAATTTAGGGTTGCGCATGAGCTCTCTTATTGACTTCTTTTTGGCTGGTTAAATATTTCTGCTTTGTTCCAGGTGTTCCACATCTGTCAGCCAGGAAACCGCAAAGATTCGTTCCTTTGTCCTATCGGGACCATCTTCAACCAAAAGTATTTTGTTTGCGATTGGTGGTACAATGTCAACTGTTCTGATACTCCATCATACTATGACTTAAATGCAGAGGTGTATAAAGAAGTTTCCATGACAACTGAAGGTATTTCGAGCACGACAGAGAAATCATTGCCCTGGAATCCACAAGATTTAGATAAGAAAAGACCGACAAAAAGTTGGGGAAATCAAGGATCAACAGGAAAGCAAGTAAGATTGCTTGTTTTCAATTATTAAAAATATAAAAAAGGGTATAAGAATTTTTCGAAACTTTTTCAAGTCTCTATCTTTAATATCCCTTCACATTACCTTAACTTTTTTTTTAAAAATTTATAATTAAGCTGAACATAAAAAAGCAATAAAAACACATTTTCGAATACTTTAAAGTACCTTTAAATGATTTAAGTAGTTAAAATGTTTACTAAAATCACTAAAAATTTATCCTTTGAGAATTATTAGACTTTCATTAAATGCTCAATTTGTTTCAGAAAAGTTAATTTCTTATTTATCATCAAAAAATGTTTACTCAACCAATTAACCACCAGTTAATCCTTGAATATTAAATGTATATGTACCATCATTTTGTTGCTTTTTTTCCTTTCTTTTTTTTTCTTTTGGTAGCGATTCTGAATAGTGAGTGGTTCTATAAAAAAAACGTTTTGACGATTATTTTCATTCAGAAATCTTTAGAATTTTTTTTTTCATTCAATGAGAGTAAATTTGTGATGCACGAAAAGAAATCTCGATGCTATTTTAGAAACAATACATAGCTTGTTTCTCGATCCCTTTTTCTTGTGAAAATTAACTTTATATAATGGTTTCTTTTTTTTTTCTTTTTTTTAAAGAAAATACATAAAATATATTTTTGAAAGGCAAAATAATCGCAGAACATTCTGGATTAATTTGGTGTTTATTAGGGTGTGGAATCGCTAAATTGACCCCTTCTCTTTCTCTCTCTCTCTCTCTTTTTTTTTTTTTTCACTTTTTGTTGAATATTTGTGGAAAAGAAAATAACGTGAAGCGCAGTTTGACAAAAATGTTACTAAGAAAATTGTTTTTGACGATGGATAATAAATCAACGACTGCATTTAACGATTCTGCAAAAAAATGTATGTTTAATATCTTTCTATTGCACTATTTGCCTGTTTGCTCCTGAAGAACACACGAAAGCAAGACACGCCCACCAGACGAGGCAAGTCTGACTCGGGATCGAGTCGAGAAGTCGTCAGCAGTACATGGAGTCAGTCTGACATCCAAAAAGAAGTGACCCACTCCTGGAGCACGTCGAGTGGCAGCACGTCCGGCAACTACGGAAGCCCCTCTTTGTCCTCCAACGCTGTTGTACCGACAGTCAAGCCGATCTGGTATGGAATTGATGGACAACCAGCAAAAGATCAGTCCAATGGAATGAAAAAGAGAAATGGTTTGGTGCATTCGTCTGCACCATTCGGAACGAGGTAAATATTTCCCCAAACAAAGAAAGAGTCCAAAAATGTTTGATTCTTGTTTCATTTCATGAAATTAATGAAGAACATTGGTTATAATTCTATAAAATGCAATTAAGTGTTACAGTTTCCGCAAACATTATTTAAAATGTATTGTTTTTGCTCAGTAACGAACATATGAGTCAATGAGAAGCAAAGGGATGTAAGTGGACTTTTTAAAGTTTTGAGTGAAACGCGTTTAAAATTCAGATCCTAGGTCGGCTTTCATTGATTTTTTTTTTCTGAATCATGCTGTATAGCAGCATCCGAAAGAGCTGCACTAGAACCATCTCTTGCCCTAAAACAGAGGAGATTTTCTCCTATCATTTGCAACGATAATCTCCATTTTTTTTTTAAATTTGGCACTTACATCCCTTTGCTTCTCACTGCTTCGTGTATGAATCTGTTATGAGGCAATGAGGAGCAAAGGAATGTGAGTGAACTTTCTTAAGTTTTGAGTAAAACGCGTTCAAAGTACAGAGCCTTGGGAGACTTCCAATGAAAAGTTTTGCTAAATCCTGATGTATAGCATTACCTACCAGGGATACTAGTACTACCTCTTGATCAAAAACAGATGAGAGCTTCTCCTACCATTTGTACTAATTATCTTCAAATTTTGATAAATGGGAGATCTACTGGTTGGACTACGCTGCTTTATATCGTTATAACGGTTGACATAGTCCAGTAACATTTTCTCCTGAAGAGGGGGGAGGGATCTTTTTTCAGATCTAATAGTTCTGATTTTTGCTGAGTTATTCATGGAGTTGGTCCAATAATTAATCTAAGTTTTTGACTTCGAGCACCGAACGCAACCTTGTAAAAAATCAAAGAAAAAGCCGTAAAATTTCAGACTTTACTGAAGTTTTTTTCGAATTTAACCCTCAAACGACTACTTTTCCAAAATGCTTCTGCTGAACGTTTTTACAGTAGATTAAATTTTCTACAATATGGATTTTGAGCTATCTCTTCAGATCGAATAGTTATCGAGGTAAAGTCAATCAGAACGGCAAAATATTGCTAAAATTTGTGAGGTTCGAAAGAAACAAAAAAAAAAAAAAAAATTTAAAGGCTTTATTTTGGAAACCGTTGGGTCTAAGGAGACAGTTCTAGATACCTATTGTGACGAATTTAGTCCGCTTAAAAACGTTCATAGTATGCATTATGGTAAAACTTGTCGTTCAGGGTTTTAAAATCGAAAAAACTACTGTAAAGTCTAAAATTTCACGATTTTTTCGTATTATAAAAAGGTTGCGTTTGTCACTCTATGTCAAAAACTTGGATCATTTATTTTTTGCCAATCCATAAACATCTCAGCAAAAAATCAAAACTACCGAATCTGACTCAAGGTGTGACATATATAGTTACTAGACAATACAAATACAATGCTTATATTTTTAAAAGTTGCTCAAAAAAAAGGTGATTACATTTTGAACCCCTTGATTAGGATGAAATCAACCCCAATGGCTACCGCTGGCACTTGGACTCCAGCAGAAGTACACCAGCCCACACCATCACCTATACGGAACAACGGTTTTCAACCAACACCAGCAACAAGAGCCTGGTTGAAGGTGGACGACATCCCAGAAACTTCTATCGTCCCAACAGGTGTGAAAGGAGTATGGGAGCAGGAAACCACCAGACGATCTGAGCAAGGTTCACATACCAGAACGACTAGCACAAATCGCAAACTATCTGTTGCTAGTCAAGAAAACCGAGTTGTAAACAAAAAACAGCAATCTCTAGATTCGTCTAAATTTTGGGGACAACGACAAAAGTTTCACGCGTCGGTAAATCCTTCGACAGAAACTTCTAGCTTAGGAAGGAGGTGGACAAAGAATCAATTCCACAACCAGCCAAGACAAGATGCGAATCAGTTGAACTCGGATATCAATGCAGTGCGTCACAAAATATGGCAATTTCCTACCACACAGACATAGAGAGGACTTTTGATATAAGGCTGGATAAATCGTACAATCTTCTTAAAAAAGGGCTTACTCTTTTAAAGTTAGATTTTGGGCAAATTAAGAATTTTCGTGATAGAAAAAATTTAAGAATGCATATTTAGTTTTTCTTAAATTTGTTTTTAAGATGAAAATATTTCTATTCTGAAACTCTTTGTCTTAATCATATTTAAACTTTTATTAGCATTCTTTAAACGAAAAACTCCATTGACGAAAGAAAAAGTTACTACTAAACCATTTTCAAAATATAATTAAGTGAAAAATGTTGACTAGTTTTTCTCAAACCATAGAAATTTTTTAACATGTGAATTCGAGAAAGGATTCAAAACTTTTAAATTTAACTTGCTGTTAACGCCCGATCCTAATTTTAAGAATAATTAAGTACGTAAGTCAAAGAACAACACATTAAAAACTTCTTCCTCTACATTGTTCCTCAGCTTTGAAATTAAAAGCTGAAGCTTTGAAATACCTCATAACTACTATTTTCATAATTTATATTGCTATTTTCATCCTATTTATATCATTTTATTTATTCAAACCGACGAATTGCGAGAGATTTAGTATTTTTATATCCCTTATATATTAGATAGATTCTACGATATACAGGGTCTTTTTGCCACATCAGCTTCTTTTAACTTGACAAATTGTGTGTGATTTTTTAAAATTATGTTTTAAATTACAAAAAGCTCAGTACTATGGTATAAAATGTTGATGTTCCACGTGTAATCTGTTTTTATTGGAAATAAAATTCTGAAAAGACCCAATTATCGTAAAATCATCTTTTTTCATTGTATGTTAACTAATGTTCTCAGGAATACACAAAGTAGCACATAATTTTGTGTTTTCATATCAAGTATGAGAAGATGATATTTTGAGAACGAAGTGCAAAATAATTTGTGCTTTTAGTTTTGAAATATGTGAACAAAAAATTGATGTGTTCATGAAATGCAGAAAATTTTCAAAATGAAGGTGTTATTCGGTTATTGTCATTTGTATATCATATCATGTAATAAAGCATTTTTATCACTATGGGCAACTTCTTTATTTCTTATAACTTAGCTATGAATTAACTGAGAATATTAACAATTAAGGGACTCTGGTTAGATATAGGGGCATTCCAAGGTATTTTTGACATTTATGTAGAGTCCGTAACGTGACCTTTTTTGCCATAACTTTTTAATTTACCATTTGATTTGCAAATTATTTTAATTTAAGCTGCTGTGTTGGTAGGAAAAGATCAAAATAAAGTAATATGGTAATCAAACAGTAAGTTAAAAAGTTATGGCAGAAAAGGTCACGTTACGGACTCTACATAAATGTCAAAAATACCGTGGAATGCCCCTATAAGTATTTTCGAATCAACCACAAACAGCAATAACACTGTTGTGTATAACCTATGAAAAATACAGAAATAAAGTAGCGTTTTATATGGACAACAGGTATTGTCCGTTTTCCACGAGAAGGCACTTGACTCCTCCTTCGTCACCTGGCATCCGAGGACTCTATTTCGCTGTTTTCGGCAGAAGGTATATTCGTAATTTTTTTAACTGTAAATCGATCACGCTTTGTCAATTTTGCCTATTGACCTTTTCTTACATTGTTTTCGGTCCGATTCTTTTCATTAAAGCATTTTATCAAGCACTTTATTATAGAATAGAATAAATTAACTAATTTAGAGACATTTCAAACCAATTTACCGCTACTGTGAGGAAAAAATTCAAATTTCGAATGGTGTTTGTGGTTTTTTACAAATACCAGCCATTTTAAAGTAATAAGCACAGCATTAAGGAATAAATAAACCAAAAATTAAAGCCAAATGACCTTTAAGGGTCAACACAATGCAAAAATAATGAAAAAACGACATATGATAATTTTAATCATGAATTTAATCGAAAATATTTGAGTGTACGATGACTTTTGTGGCATATGATTTATCTGTCCTTTCGTTTTTTCATCCATTTCAAAAAGAAGATCCGTCATTATTTAAAAAACAAAGGGGGGGGGGGGGCTGTTTAGAATGACATAACAATGATGTGGAAAAAAAAATGGACTTCATATTCGAATTAAGTTTTGCGTTATTTTGGTTTTACTAAAAAATTTCAAAGTGTACGAACACTTTTGGGAGCTTTGACTAAAAGTAGTACTTTCGACTGAATGAAACAACCTCATTGGCTCCAAATTTTGAATATTCAATCACGTATTCCATAACAAAAATAGGAAAAATCTATCATTCCATACGAAAATTCGACTTTCAAGTAAGTGTTTCAGCAGTTCTAACAAATAAAGATAGTTTGGCATTATTAGAAACACTCTCTTCAACAAGGCTAACTCTGAAAAATACCAAATAGTACTATTAAACAAAAATTATTTCAATTTTTTTTTTCAATGCAAAAATATTTAACTCCATTTCATAAACTCTCAAAAACTTTATCAAAAATTCTATACTTACTATTTACTTCAATGGAAATGAGGAAGATTAATCGTCACATTTAGAGCACTAATCAGTCGTTTTTCTTTTTTGCAACTCCTGTGCACAGTTCGTGTACAGATGTGCAGCATAATCTTCCATCTGATCCATCGGTGTCGTAAAAAGGGCACCGGATTCCTAATCAGGCCATTCATGGCCTTATTGGAATACAATCTACTTTTCTAGCGTTATCAAATGACATGAAAAAAAAATGACGGTACATAACAACATTTTTTTTTTAATTCGTCAACTACACGAAATACTAGGACAATTAATACCTTTTTCCAGTAAAATAAGTTTCGGAAATTTTAATAAAAGACTGTTTGGTATTAACTGTTGCTACACTTTTGCCGCTTGATAACAAACTAATTGTTGATAACACTTTATCATCAGTTAAGCTTACTGATGACGATAAAATCACAGACTAGCGAATTTTTGCCATTCTATACCAAGATATTGGAGGCTGGTTTTAATGAACTACACAGATTTATTTGGCCCATCCACTACGCATAAACTAGAGGAGGGCAATATAGTTCTTTTGAATAATCCGTTCATCAGAGGATCGTACATTCTTTTGATCCGTTCATTCAACTCGCTCATTTGAACGACTTCGTTCATTTTAAAAAGTTGCAGGTGATCTCTCAGCACGACATACTCACGTACATTCGAAATGTTTCATTACATAAGTAATATCCTTTGAAGGAAACATAACTAAAATCATCGAAAAGTAGGAAAATATGCCTATGAAAAATGGATCAAAAAAACTTTTTTTCAGGTTTAGCTGGATACTTATAGCACTTATAGTTCATTTTGTAATATATTTCCCAGTTGCCGAATTGTAAAATATGTTTTCCATTGCAAAAATCGCAGGTTCCATTTCAGCATGTCACAAATTAAGTTACTAAATTTTACTATAAAAAAAAATAAATAAACTGTTTGTGACGTCAGAAAATTTGAACTTACGTGAAATAAAGCACTAATTCTAAATAGAAATATCATATCTATGGTATAATATGGTGACAGATGAAAATAAAACTAAAAATAGTTTTGAATGTATACTTCAGATTACATTTTAAAAAATGTAAATCACAAAATAAATAAGTGAGAGAACTACAACAAAAAAAAAAAAAAAAAAAAGAAACAGACTGTAATATAAAACATGAGAATAAAGAAATGTTTATTAAAAATATGTACGTTAAATATACATAAAATTAACAAAAATTTTGTTCATCATAAAACCTCTATATTTTTAAATAAAAGCTGGTGCAAGTTGTCTGTCGATACTAACCTATTTTGACCCCAAGACATCATTTATCTACTACAACATCTACCCAAAAGAAAAAGGTGCGTTTCTTCAAAAAAAAAAAATTTTTTTTCAGCTACAGCGCTGTATATATTATTATATACATTATTATAGTATTATCAATAGAACATGTAAAACGAAAAAAGTAACAGGGTCATTCTCCAGAATGTGTAACTTTTGAACGAAAATACTTTTCAATTTCAAAACCCATTATTTTCTTTTTTTTTATTTATTTACATAAAAGTGTTGCCCACTAGAAGTAACCATAAACAATGGCGCAGCTAAATCCCTGCTATTTTACTCATAAATAAAAGAAGTAAAAAAAAACCTTGTACATGTAAATAAAGAAAGAAGAAAACACTTTTAGTGTTTGAAAATCGAGGCCAATTTAATATTAAAATAATTTTGTTAATTGTGTAAACAATGAGCTGTTTTGTGATTAGTGTGAATCTATCATTAAGCTCTCTTAATTAAAGTATAGCTTAAATTTTAGTTATCCTTCTACTTAAAGTTTATGTTTAAAAATAGTATACAGTCGACTCCCGCTACAACGCGATTCAACTTACGCGAAATGGCAATAACGCGAATTTTCCACGAGTAACGAATTTTAGAGCTGACACGAGCGAGTTCCTCGTCCACAACACAAATTTCTTTAGAAGGAAGTAGCGGCTTCGTAATTGACAACTAAATATATATATATTGTGAATGTTATTACATCCCATTAGCATCACATTGACCATCGAAAGTTCCCACATCAAACTAGTTTAGGCATCACGTTGTTAGTGCATAAAAAAACCGCTCAGCAACTTTCTTTTTTTACATTCTAAACATTATAAAGTTGATGAAATATAATGGCACTTTAGTGAGCTTTTTCATCCAAAGTTTATGAAGATGGGAGGAAAAATAAAGTTTCTGACTATAAAAAGAAGATTAAGATTCTCGATATGCTTGGACAACTATCAAACGTTGACGGTAGCAACACAATAAGTATGAGTGAATCTTCCATACGTACAGTTAAGAGCCATTGTCTGTAAGAATCAGGCAGTTTAAAGCATTTGTGATTGTTGACATTTTTAATTTTTTTTATTTTCACATATGTTGTTCCTTATCATAAATGTAATGTAAATCCGAAATTTGAGCTTTGTCTGACTCACCATTTTTAAGAAAACAATTTTTTTTTGTTTAGGGGGCTTGGCACATTTTTGCCGGTTTTTCAAATTTGCAGATTTTAATGTGCTTGTTGCTCGAAGCGTCCTTATAATGACATGGATTTTTTAATTCCATATTACTATATGGTCTTGTTAGATACTGTTACAACTGTCAAATCGGTGACAGTACGAGGGCGACGCCCACAAACTCCGTTTAAAAATGACCGAAAATGAATTTTTTTCTATATTCAAGGCCAATTTTCTCAAAGCGCCTTCATGATGACACCAACATTTTTAGATCATTTTCTAGCCACACTTACATACATCCAAAATATGTATCAAAATCGGTGTCACTATAAGGGCGCCAGCAGATATTGGAACTTTTATTTAATAAATTTCACAAAAACACAAATATTTAGAATCTAATTACAACTGTCGCCCTCATAGCAGATATCTGATACTACATTAGTTTAATAACCAACATGTTTGTCTAACATTTGCACAAAAAAAATCGGTGTCACTCCTATTATTTTTGGAAATATAATCGTTCCAAGTTAGTACGTTATGGCGTTTTTTTTATTTATTTATTTAATATTTTCACACCCAGATTTTTTTGGTACATATTTATTTTTAATTTAATACAAAGAAGTGTACCTTATAACATAAACAGCTTTGGGCAGCAAGAGAGTCTTTTTCTTGAATAGAAAATGCCTGTTTTGATATAGGTACCAGGTGGATCTATTGTGCGTAACATGTCTAGACTATATTACACCAATACTCGTCTTCTTTTTTCCGGCCAATTAAATTTATTTATTCCAATTGTTCTTGACATGCATTTGACATAAACTCGCAAATGGTCAACTTCTACTCTTTTTCTGGGATACCATGTTTTCCCATGCTTTAGTGCTACAAAATTAGCAGTTTTCAATAAGAGATGACCGTCTTTCTGAAATTGGTTTGACTTGATTCTTAATGTTTTCTTCGTTTTGGTCTACGTTATCCTCAAATTCAGTTTCAGATTCTAAATGTTCGCTTTCTTCAATATTCTCATTTGATGTATTGAGAATGCATTCGTTTTTTTGTTTCTTCCATCGAAAAAAAGGATAGGATTTGTTTCATAGTACAATACTCTGAAGCAACGAACAGTTTTTTCCCCGTTACGAACTGTATTTCTCATCTAGTGTGCAACTTGACAGGGATGTTGTTTTTTCCCAGTATTTTCACCAATCGTAAATTGTTCTTATAAATACTCCTTCTGCTTTGAAGTGAACTTGAACTGAGCTCGTAAAGATAGGGACCATCCAATTTCATTAAATTGAACTTTTGGCAATGCAGGGGTATTTATTAGTTGAAAATTTGAAGCATTTATATAAGATGTTTGTAACAGCTTCTCTCTATACATCTTTCGTATAAAATAAATTTGCAAGTTGAGGTCAAATGTATGTCAAGAACAATTGGAATAAATAGATTTGTTTGGCCGAAAAAACAAGATGAGTATTGGTATGATAATCTAGACATATTATGCACAATATATCTACCTGTATATCAAAACGGAAATTTTCTATTCAAGAAAAAGACGTTCTTACTGCCCAAAGCTGTTTGTGTTAAAAGATACACATTTTTGTATTAAATTAAAAATAAATATGTTCAAAAAAACTATCTGGGGGTGAAAAGATTAAATAAATAAATATAAAAAAACGCCATAACGTACTAACTTCGAACGATTATATTTCCAAAAATAATAGGAGTGACACCGATTTTTTTGTGCAAATGTTAGACAAACATGTTGGTTATCAACCTAATTTAGTATCAGATCTCTGCTATGAGGGCGACAGTTGTAGTTAAATTTTAAATATTTGTGTTTTTGTGAAATTTATCGAATAAAAGTTCCAATATCTTCTGGCGCCCTTATAGTGACACCGATTTTGATACATATTTTTGATGTATCAAAATGAATGGCTAGAAAATGATCTAAAAATGTTGGTGTCATCATGAAGGCGCTTTGAGAAAATTGGCCTTGAATATAGAAAAAAATTCATTTTCGGTCATTTTTAAACGGATTTCGTGGCCGTCGCCCTCGTAGTGACACCGATTTGACAGCTGTAATAGTATCTAAGAAGACCATATAATGGTATAGAATTTAAAAATCCATGTCATTATAGGGGCGCTTAAAGCAACAAGAACTTTAAAATCTGCAAATTTGAAAAACACGCAAAAATGTGCCACGCCCCCTAAACGAAAAAATTTAATTTCCCAAAAACGGTAAGGCAGACAAAGCTCATATTTTGCACAAACATTACATTCATGATAAGGAACAACATTTGCAAAAATAAAGAAAATTAAAAATGTCAACAATCACAACCTGCCTGATCCTTACAGACAATGGCTCTTAAAAGTCAAAACAAAATGACATCCGTATAAGTTCAGAACTAAATTTCAATGTTAAAACTTGCATAGTCTGAGTAAAGTATATGAAAATTGAAGCTGCTCTTGCATTGTGGATTAAAGAGTTTGTGATGAGGGGCTTGTTGCCATAAATGGAAACGTTATATAAAAAAAAGGTGAAGCAACCGTATTTTAAAATGTATTTAATAAAAATTAACGATCCGATTATGCAGCATAAATCTTCATCTTCTTCATTTTTGAACTCATAAATATTATTACTGTATCAACTGCACAGTACTATTATAGTGCAGCATTTTATTATTACTACATACTGTACGTACCGTGTTGCTTTATTTTATCAATCATTCTTTTTGTGCACTTTAACTATTTTATGTTGAACAAAACAGCTTTTTCATTTTTTTAAATACAGTAAAATTTGAATTTTTTATGTAAGAAACTGTAATGTATAGTTGAGGAATACTTTAAAGCAGTTTGAGGGGTGCTTACAAATGTCTAAAATATTTGGTATGTTTCTAAAAAATGTTTATGCATGCATTTTTCAACAACGGGAAATTTCGACTTACGCAGGAGTCTTGGAACGCATCCCTCACGTAAGTCGGGACTCGACTGTATTATTAATGTTTTTCAAAGTTAGTAAATTGGAGAATACACTGGTAATTTATAGTTTTGGTAGAATTCCTAAGATATTTCCCCTCCATCATTTATTCTCAACTCAGAAATAATGACATTGATAAGGTCTGCCACGGAGGTGAGATTCACAGAGGTGAGGAAATTCACATAAATATAGGCCTAATGGATATATTTTTCAGGGAAAGAAATTTTTTCTTCGTTGCTACAATCTGCACATATTAAGCATATGAAAACATGTGCATTTCGTTTTTTTTAAATAAATTTATATCCCTGAAATTCAAGTTCACAGAGGTGAGAATTCCCAATAACCACACTTGGTTTGTAAAACAAAATCCATCTTCTTGTTTTCCGAAAAAAATCTCACAACTTGGCTGAAAATAAACAAGGGGCTTCCTTGTATTATGGGAAATAAAATGTGATGTCTTTACTGCATCTGTCAATGAGAAATGGCATTTTGTGTTTGGGTAATGGAGATGAAAATTTGTGATGTGACATAATTCCTTATCGTACTAAAACTAACTAAAACAGAATATTAAAAAATTAAATATACTTAAACACATAGTACTTGAGACACTTGTAAAAGAAATAATAAACAAATATATATATATATATTCCATGGAGGTGAGAATTCACATGTTGAGAGCCAAAATATCTTTACTAATAATAAAGCTGAAAGTCTCTTTTTCTGGATCTCTGTCTGTCTGTCAGGATCTCTGTGACGCGCATAGCGCCTAGACCGTTCAACCGATTTCCATGAAATTTGGTACAGAATTAGTTTATAGCATGGGAGTGCAACTCGAAGCGATTTTTCGAAAATTCGATTCTGTTCTTTTTCTATTCCAATTTTGAGAAAATTTCCGAGCAAATTATCACAACGTGGAAGAGTAAATTATCAAATTATCCTGACGTGGAACCGTAACATAGGCAAGCAAATCAACATAGCAAATTGACGAGAAATTCATCATCCATTTTTTGTAAATATACAGGCGAACCGAATGATCTTTTAATTTTCTACTACGCTCAAAGCCGTGCGGGTACCACTTATATTAAAATAAAAGTGATTATTAAAACATTGTTGGCAGGTTTGAATACATATAGTTTTGATGAAATTAAAAAACAGCATGAAGTGAATTGTTCCTTAAAGTTTTTACAGTAAAAAGCGTGTGAAGGAAAAGTTACACCTTTTGAAGAATGACGTAACAACAAATGTATTGGTAACTCAGACGGAGTACCGCATAATTTATTTCAAAAATTTTTTTAAAAAGACTCATCTAAATATTAGGGAGCTTGAAAAAAAAATTTTTTTTTAAGTAGATGGTAGTTGGTAGGAGTGAAGTTGATGGTATAGAAAACAAAAGGATCGCAAGAAATGTGATAAAAGATATTTTTAGAGATAATTTTGACGACAGAAAGCGTGAGACGATTTTTAGCAGTAGCGTGGACAAGAAGTGGAAAGTTTGTAGCCCAATTTTGTTAGTAGCCCAAATAAGTTACGCAGAATATTACTAATGGATACATCGGAAAACTGCAAGGGAACTGCTACGGTTACCGAAAATAATGAATGAAGCAGAAGATAAAAAGGCTCGAAATGAATAGATTGTACCGCGCTGAGAAAAAGGAAATTTGAGATTGATAAAGAGTTAAAAATTTGAAGATGAATGTAGTTAAAAAAAAGCGATTTTATCGCATGTGCATCAGTACAAACTGATTACCGTTCAAAAGAACGGTCGTTCAATTTTTAGGTGAACGAACGCATCCGTTCATTTTAAGGATTCGTTCTTTTTGACCCGTTCTTCATGAACGACACATCCCTAGCATAAACGTAGCTGATATTGTTGAAAACTGACATTTTAGCGATTTTGAAGAAAGTGGAAAAAACTGGCTCTTTTGTAATATTTAAAACTAGTGGTACGCGCACGGCTTTGCCCGTAGTTTAAAATTAAAAGGTCATTTGGTTCGCCTGTATATTTACAAATAATGGATGACGAATTTCTCGCCAATTGGCTATGTTCATTCGCTCTTCCATTCCACGTCATGATAATTTCGTAATTTACTCGTCCATCTTATGATAATTTTCCTCCGGAAAATGTTCTTAAAATTAAAATAGAGGAAGAACAAAATCGAATTTTCGGAAAATCGCTTCGAGGTGCACATTCCCATGCTACAAATTAACTTTGTGCCAAATTTCATGAAAATCAGCCGAACGGCCTAGGCGCTATGCGCGTCACAGTGATCCAGACATCCTTCAGACATCCAGACAGAGATTTTGAGCTTTATTATTCGTAAAGATGTAACATTCATTTACACATACTCCTTCCTCCTCCGCGATTAATCAAATCATTCGCCTTTTTTGTTTTCTTTTTTACGTTTTTTCTTTCACATAAGCAGTAGGCTTACTTCAATCTTAAAAGAATACAGCATCTGAATAGTTCAACAATGTCACGAAGCAAGGCCCATCGTGAGATCAAGATTACTTTCGAGCCAACTATTTGAAGCAAGATCAAAGAAAAAAAAACTGCGTTTTCTATTCACTTCAATCTCTTAAACGATAGATCTAATATTAGTAAGCAGGGCAAGGAACGTCAATGATTGTTCGTACAAAATATGCGAAAAGATGACAAGTCTGTTATGTTGCGAAAAAAATAAATAAAAAAATGTTTTTTAAATCTAAAAACTATTTCTATAAAGTTGGTTCGACTTAAAAAGTGAAATAAAATAAGTATGTGTTATTGATTGCAACACTCAAAAATTGCAATCGACCTCAATTACCGTTTAGTTAATTCTAAAGCAGCCACTGAAATTTAAAATTTCAGAGAAGAAATATTAGAAAAAGCTATTTGTGCAAATCAATTTTCCTTTTCGTAACATTGTGAAAACAACCAAACCATTTATTGAAAATTTCCGAGAAATTTTGTTAAGTACTATTTGAATTTGAGTTCAACTCTCCAGATTTTTGCAATGTTTAAAAAAGAATAGATTGTATGATTGTTAAAGATCGAATCACATTTGTATTGCACAAATACCAGCATGCTTAATAAATAAAAGAGACTAATCTTTACTCTGAAAATTAGAAATATATATATTTCTTCAGAAAAAAAGTAAAGTTACAAAATATTAATAAGTATTTTTAAAACATACTGTAAAATAACCATCAAGTTGAAATTACATGTTGGTTAAAACTAGGGATTCCAATCCCGCGCCAATCTCAGTCCCGCAAATTTTTGGGATTGTAAGGAGTCCATCCGGCGGATTGACTTTATTCTTCTAAAAGTTAATTTTTTATTAGAAAAATGTGTGCTTTTATTTCAGGAAGGACTGCTTTTGTTACATGAATTAGTCGTTATCTAGAATTCTGTAAACCAATTACAGAGTTCTATAAAGTCACATCTCAATTAGTGACTCGTTTGGTAGGCAAAAGTGTACTTTAACAGAATCCAATGCGTCTTAACAAAACATCGTTCGTATGGGATGAGAAAAGATTTTTGCTCAAAAAATAATGGACTTGATGAAAACTCGTCATGTGGCTCCACTGCAATTGGTTTTACTGATATTAAAAAACTGGGCACATTTAGCAAATGATCCCAAAAACTTTATCACCTTCTAAAATAGATTTTTCTTTTCTTATGGGGGTTTTGTTAGGGGTTTTTGCTCAAGAACTTCAAATTTTGGACAAAAACGATGTCGGTTTGAGTTTTGTATTACTCTATCCAATTTAACTTCCCTTGTTGCTTCATTAACGTTGGTCACTATATCAAACCATTTGATTTGTTACTGCAAGGGGTGGCCGCAGTCTCAGTAAAAGGTTTTGAATAATAGCGCTCATTTTACTTCT
Organism: Uloborus diversus; assembly: GCF_026930045.1. Lineage (NCBI taxonomy): Eukaryota > Metazoa > Arthropoda > Arachnida > Araneae > Uloboridae > Uloborus > Uloborus diversus. The sequence continues at coordinate 67,369,340 of NC_072736.1, read as the reverse complement.
CACTTTAAAGAGACAATCAAAAACTTGAGCAGCTTAATGTACTGCACTGTCATGCGAGTCATCTAGTGTTTCATCCAAGTTTCTGTCACCTCTTTTAGAGTCGTGCCGAACATTGCACGACTCTTGCATATATTGCTGAATATTGCCGAATATTGCACGAGTTCAGTTAATTTATCCAACATGATTTTCAAGGTACCACCCACATTTATTACATTAGTTTCACGGTGACAAAGACATCGACAGGCACTTTCTACAGGTTAGAGAGCATAAATAGAAAATAATGTCAGGTTTTGAATAGCTTAATTCTTCGCAAAAAATTAGTGTACACTTTCAGTGAGTTAAAGGTTTCGAGTGCATTCCTTAAGTTTGCTGAAGCGATCCAACATCAACAAATCCATTAAGGCTACTCCAGTGGATTTTGGACTCTGTAACACACTTTCTCAATTTCTTATAAACCCCAATTTTTTGAGTTTCAATATTTAGTGATGGTTATCATAATTTTTATGCATTTTTGCAATTGCTGAACATATGAAAATTGAAACTTTGAAAGAAAATACCAATTTATTCTCGGAGAAATATACTCCATTTTTATTGTTTTCTTTGTATGGTAAATCCACCGTTCATCATATGAGACAAAGTTTTTCTTACTTTTCTTGAAGGTATATGAGAAGGTGATGAAAACTTCAATTGATACTTGCGAAAATATTCGTTTTATGAACGGCGAAAAATTGGGAAACGTTTGCACAGAAAATCTTTGCGGGATTGGTAATTCCGCGGGATCTCTTTGTTAATCCCACGGGATTAATACCGCTAAACATCATGCGGGATTACGGATCGAGATTGCGGAATTGAAACCCTAGTTAAAACATTTTCGAATTTATGGGATTTTAAACTAAAAAGAAGAATGTTAGCCTAATCGACATTCCGATTTTTTCTGAAAATCAATACTGTTCTAAGTAGAGAAGAGTGTACGAGTATTTGTCATTTCTGTGTTGTTTATTTGATTTAGGACACAGTTTTTTAATTATCCTTTCTAAAGGATCATATGATTTCGCTTTCCGTTTATTGCTTTTAGTGGATCATGGAACTTTCAGCATATTATGCGAGGTAAATGGTTTGAAACCATGAAAAATCCACCAAAACATGAAATGTCGACCTAACAAAGGATAACTGAAAGAAAGGAATTCAAACATGTATTTCACCCACACACAAAAGAGCGTACAGCTCCGGTGATATAGAATAGAAGGATGGTCTTTAACCAATCCAGATTGCTCTTTTCGAATCTTAAACGGGTCAGTTCCATGATCGATCTTCTTATGAGCAGAAAGATGGGGAAAGACAAAAAAGATTCCAAATTGCTAGCACGCTGTTTTACAATGGATGGCGGAAGCTGGCCTGCTACCATCCAGGCGTGAAGCGATTGCTTTCTCCTGTGAATCCTTTTGTTGCTTCCACAAAACGAAAGAAGAAAAAAAATTAATCACCTTTTAGGCTCTTGTCCCTCCTAACAATAAGGGGTATAAAATTGTTGCTACATTTCGTGAGAGGGAAAATGGAATCATCTTGTCCAGCCACTGGCCTTAAGAAAAACGACAAGTACGTGTCACTGCAGGCGAAGGCGTGAACTCTCTCACCTTTCAATATTCCACGGTTCTTTCTCACTCTTGATTTTTTTTTAACTCTTTTTATTTCATTTTTTTTCTTTTTTGTAAGAATTACTTGCTTTTGCATTTGATTTTGTTAAAGTAAGTGATTATTTTACTATTTTCCTAAGAAATTCTTTCAAGGCAACATTGTTACATTGTTACCAAAATTTGCTCTATAAATAAATTCGTCTACTAACATTCGATCCATTTTCTTCTGTTTTGAACAAACTCGAAGTCATCGCCTGTTGTCTATAAACTAGCAATTATTAATTTAATCAACAACCAACAAATAGTAAGATGTCTTAAAACCTTAGTTTTTGAGATTTGAAATATCCGCGATTTGTGAAAAATCTCTATAAAAATCCTCAAGTTTACTTGTGCGCAAGAAGGCGCTCGTTTATCGTTTCGTTTATGTAAATCAACTTCTTGGAAGCCCTTTCGAGTGTAGAATTCAAATCAAGTTAATTCAGGTTTTTCGATAGTTGTCTTAGCATTTTCTTTAAAATTACACTATATATCTTCGCATTGCAGGTCCAGTATGATCCGCAAATGCATCATTTAAGACTAAATCAAGTACAGTCGACTCCCGCTACAACGCGATCCGACTTACGCGAAATGGCTATAACGCGATTTTTTCCCCCGGTAAAGAATTTTATTCCTAACGCGATTTCTTCACTCGCAACATGATAATTTTCCGAAGGGAATCGCAGTTTTTTCGTGAATGGACCTTCATCACTTTGGCATCGCTGAGGGTGGAAGTTCCCATACCGTGTACTACTAGTCTAAACATCGCTGATACAAATAACTACTCATTTTCCATTTATTTTTTTCATTCTACTTGGGAAAGTTGATGAAATATAATGACACCTAAGAACGCTGTTTCATTTAAAGTTTGTGAAGATAGAAGGAAAAAGAGAAAGTTTCAAAACTATAGTGCTTTTTTTCTTCTTACTACATAATGTACATACCGTAGAGGTCTATTTTACGTCTTCCTTTCCCATTGATCATTGATTTTGTGCATCGTAGCAGTTTTTTATGTTAAATAAAACGTTTTTTTTTAAATACAATAAATAAAAATTCAACTTTTTGTTTAAGAAACAGAGATGTATAGTTAAGAAATGGTTTTTAACAGTTTGAGGTGGTGTTTACAAGTGTCTTTAATCGTATGGGTATGTTTATAAAAGTTTTTACACATACCATTCTCCGCAACGCGAAATTTCAACTTACGCGAAGGGTCTTGGAACGCATCCCTCGCGTGAGTCGGGACTCGACTGTAAACATATAGTATTTATACACTAATGCATTATTTAAACCCAGGGTTTTGCGTGTCCGCATGCAATACTTCTATACACTACAGAGTATTTACAGACAAATATAAATAATAACTGCTACTGGTATCAAAAGTTACAATACGATACTGTTATCAATACTAATGATGAAGTGTTGAAAACAGCAAGTGAACATTTTGCCACCAGTTAAATTGATGAAAATGTGTTAATTAATTAATAACCAACTGCTGTTGGGTGATTTCACCTTTACGTGGGGGACAATTAGAATATATTTTTTCAAATAGTTATACATACTATATGCATACAAATTAATTAAAGCTAAAAGTTAAAAATTTGCTGCCCTAGTGAAACTACGTTAGCTGTGTGATTTATGAAGCAAAAGGTAAAACTATTTCTTCATATCTCTTTTAATTGTTATTTTTTAATGAAGTGTTGTTGCCCGTGTGGCACGTGCTTTTGGATAACAGTTTTTGTCTACTCAATTCTGTCACAAAATTCTCCGCATCTATTATACTCGTATTCATGCAGCAGCGAATTTTTACATTTAATTTGGTTTCCAGCTCTTTATTTTTTAGTGTTAGCTAGTAGAAAAAAATAAAATATTAAACTTAAAAACTTTGTAGCAGCTGTCACGTGTGAGACGGGACATTCATATCACGATTTCGACACTTGTATCCTTTTTCAATCATTTTAGTTTTTTCCCCTTGATAGAGTTAGCCTTCATACTTCAAAATAAACAAAAACTCATTTTTCACATTTAGTTTTTTATTGGAAATTTATTTTATAGTCTTTTTTGATTTTAGTAGGGGAATGTGTGGGGCAAAGTAAAATGGTTAAGATGAGTAATTTTTTTCAAAATGAAAAAATCAGAAATTTGTTTTGAAAATTTCAGAACAGAAAGAAAGAACATTGTATTTTATAATAAAACTTACGTTGAAACCGTATTTTTTATTTTTCGCAGTTAATTTGAGATTTCAAAAAAAAAGTGGAAAATTTTCACTTTTTTTATGAAAATGAAAATTGAAATATTCTTCTAATAAAATGTTTTCTATTCGATTATAAAGCATATTTTAGATCAAAAGAATCAGTAAATAAAAGGTTGAATAAAAAATGAAAAGATAATGAAACAATAAACGAATAATTAAATGAATAAATCAATTAATGTATGAAGAAAAATAAACTAACGAACAAATAAGTTATCTACTAAATGAAGTAATGTAAACGAATTAATTCATAAATGAAAACGTATGAGATTTATATTAAATGATTGAGTGAGTAAATGAAACAAACTATTTCACTTTTCCCCATTTGCTTTGCGTCGTATGTACTTGACTGATTGAACAATTTATTTAAAATACAAATAAGTTTTATTAACTAAATTAATTCTGCATTGAATATTAGGAAGGTCTCAATTAACATTTAAAATGTTACTGACAAGAACTTTATCATTATATACTAACAAAAATAATTTTTGACTTACAACAAAATATTACAATATGAGTATCAATTTTTTAAAATTATCTCTCTTACCAAATGATTTAATCCTTGGCGGTATTTTTTTTCCTGACTGGAATAGACTATATATGGTACTATATAGTTAAAATAATACCAGATAGGTGGAGCTAAAAGCAGAGTAAATATTTTTTCTCCTATTCATTTTGCCCCGTTATTTCACTTCGTCCCATATTCCGCTACTATGAAAGTTTCTCTTGAAAGCCAGTGGGTTCTCCACGTTACGTCCCATCTCTTGAATTGCATATTATCTTTTGATGGTTCTTGTGTTTTCCCATGGATTTTTCTCCGCAATCTTTATTCAATTTCCTCGTTTACAATGCTGAATACATTTTCGCTTGGTGTGAGTTTGCTTGGCTAGCGTAATGTTTGCCGGATTGAACCGCGTGCTTTTCGTTCAAACGCATTGTCTTTTGACGAACAAGTCTCTTTGAATTACCACAACGAACAAGTCTCTATTAAAAAACCCTAGTTTTTGGGCTACACAATACCCTCTGTTACACTATATCTAGCCAGTGCAAATCCAGTATGATCTAAAGATGCATCACCGCAAAAGAAAAATTTAAGTAACGTAGGGTGCTTACTCTATGCTGCATTTGAACCTTGATTTTTGAAATTTACATCGCGGACATGCAATATTCCTACACACTACTATTACAAACAAATATGAGTTACATCATGATTGGCTTCGGTACCAGTATCGAAAGGTAAGATACTATACTGATATAGATTATAAAGAAGAAGTATTAAAAAGTAGTTCACTCTAAAAATGCTTGTGAATTTCAAAACCTTTCGTTTCAAGAAAATTTCATTTCAGAATTCATCTTTCATTGACACAACTAAAATAAATTTCATACAAATTGGTCATTAAAATGTTTCTGTCATTTGAGTAGGTTTTAAAGAGTGCATTTGTATTTTCAAGAAAGTTTATACTTCTGCGCGGCTCAACCTTGATTCTGCCATTTCTTATTTATAATTTAATACGGTCAGAATTTTTTCCGTATGTTTTTCATAGTCATTCTTTGTTTCTTAAGGACTATGCAGAGTTCTCATGAAAAATAAGCGATCCAAAATATGTAGTAAGATTCCCCAAAGGCACATTTACTTACAATGATTGTTAATTTCAAATAAATAAATAAGTTTGGTACTCCATTGTATTTTACTGTTTACGCACAAAATAAAAGTCGATATTTGTTAAGATTTTAAGCTATGGAGCCATAATTAACTTGACAAAATAACGCAATTTTCATTCAGATCTTAGTAGATGCAGCAACTAAAAAACAAATTTCCATTGAATATCATAAAATTTTAAAAAGATATTGGCGACTTGATGAGCCAAATTTTAACTATTCTCGAAACCGTAAGGGATCTTACCCAATTTTGCAATACTTGCTTGCAATCGTTCAGTGGTTTTACAGTGTGGTTAGTGGTAAAAATAGATCATTTGTGAACTATCTCTTATGATTCATCGTGTTTCCCAGAGAATGTAAAATGCAGCTCATTAGAAGGCCGATATATGTCTTAACAGGCTATAAAATTATGAAGCTAGTTAGCCGCTAATTTTCGCGCATGTGTAGCGAAAATTTGATTCTTTCAAATGTTCATATTTTATCAAATTTTCAATATTTTTATTTTGAATTTTATTAAATATTTCTATTGTATGCTGTCAAATTTTCAGAAAATTTGATAAGGGTTTGACAGAAAACTCTATGCATTTTAGGCCAAAAACCTGTGAACGAAATAAATATTTTTTATGGAGATGCTTTTTTCTTCGTCAGTGATATTTTCATGAAAATCTATAAAGTAATTGTTCATAGTAAGGAAATCAATTTCTGAACTTTACAGTTTATTATCAGGTATTTACGACGATGAGTGATCAACATACCGTATTAACCCACATCAGTCGGCATGCCGCAAAATTCGGGGGTCACCAAATTTTCATTAACACTTGCCTGGTTCTTTCCGGCATGCCGGAAACATCGAGGTTAGGAAAAAAATAATACTATAAAAAATTTATGTTCCTCTTAAAAATGAATACAAGTTCTATACATATCGTATTAGTATTAATAAGCAGTTAAATTCTGTAAAAATATTCACTAACAATGTCATTTGTTGCTTTAATAAGAAAAATATTATTCAATAACGAATAATTACAAAAATTAAGTGAAAACTAGGGAAATGTTTAAGCAGCAAAGTTACCGCCCATAAGCAAGTACTAAAGAATTTACCATAGCTATTCAATAAACAAAAATTAAACTCACCTCTCTAAAAGAAATCTAAAATCCTTTATTTAAAAATTTTTGAACGAAACGCAGTAACAATGATTGCTTTTGAATTGATAACATTATTAGCATATTATTAAATCCATTGATAATGACCTGCCATAAATAGCAAGCACATATTATGTGCAATACACAATTGGAACTAAATAGGAAAATTTGCTTTTATTTTGTTGCAAAATTAATCTCAAATTATTCGGTACGCCGGAAACTTCAAATTTTCCGGCAAACTCGGTAAACTTCGCTCTTTACTTTTTTCCGGCATACTGGTTAATGCGGGCTAATACGGTATAGTTTTTTCTTTCCTCAATTTATTGCTGGTCCCTTAAACGCATAGGTGGTGGTAGTAGTCATTCTAGTTCGTGCTGCCACAGAGCATGATACAGAAAAAAATGCTCAAGAAAAGCCTATACGAGGCTTTAAATTTGCTCAGGTTTTGCGCAGAAACTTTTAAAAATTACAATATTTTAGCTATTGATTAACAAAAATTCATTGAAAAACATCAACTTTAACAAAAACATCAAATTAGTCTTTGGATCAAGTCTCCCTAGTTAGCTTGGATCAAAGCTTCCTAGGTGGCTTTCTTTTGTTTACATTTATTTTTTATCAACTTCGATTAAAGTTATATAAGACTACTGCATACCAACGTATAGCTAGAAAAGTGACTAAAACATGTATACTTTTGAAATTAATTCCCCTCAAAACTGGAGGTTAAAATCTAAAAAATTCTAAAATCTTCAAAATTTACTTGAATGGCGCAGTATCATTTAACACTGAATTTCTTGACAAACACGATTCTGAATTGAATTGTCCCTGCAAAATACTTTTGTGTGACTGGTCAAGCAATAATATGACTAAAATTTTGCCTAAATATCCTTTTCATGGAAAACATCTCCATGAGTCAAGTCTTCCTATGGGTCAAACCTCCGTAATTTCCCCCCATTCCTGGTTAATTCGTAAGTAAACAGTACTTTGACCCGATTATTGAATGTGCTTTATGAAGTTCAAAAAAACACATGCGACCCTCACCCGAATTCCAGATAATTTATCGCATTCGAAATCTGTTTTACGATTTACGAATTTCGGCCACAAGAACGGCAAGAGCAGCGATTACAGAAGCGAAAAATTCAGCAAGAGAAAGGATGAATCCTGTCCCTTTCTCTCTTGGAAAGATGTGCAAACGAAAGAAGTGACCCGCATAACCCAGATCAAAAGCACAGTATCATCAAGTGAAAGTAATTAATGAATAGGAAGTCTTGAGCTTAAATAGCAAGAACAAAATGGCGCTGAGTTTTAGTTGAGAAGGAATCTGTGTGTTTCGTTTTCCACCACTGGATAAAGTTAAGGTTCTTTTGGCATGAAGACTTAACTCTTGGATACACAAGTCAATTTGATTCATTTTAGGTAAGATGCTGTTTGTAATATGCTTTTGGAGGTATGTTTTCCAATTTTATTTTGAAGAAAATAATGATGTATAGGAATGAAATAGGGGAGGGGGTGTGTAGCACTGTTTTGTAGCTCAAAATTTCAAATTAAATATGCATGCATTTATTTCGAAGGGGCAAGGAACCTCAAATTTATTTCTGGATAAAAAGGAGTTATGAATGAAAGTCATCTTGAAGGAATTTCCCATGGAATGTTTTTCTGACTGAATAATAGACGATTGAAACCTCGAATTCTCCATGTATTAAAAAAGGGGTCCCTCGAACACATGAAGTACGTGCGTGGAATTTTAGTTTGCCAAAGTGCATAGTAAAATAATTTTTACCTCAATTAGTTTTCTTATAAAGCTAATCAGTGTTTAAGTGTTTAGAAGTACTTTTTTGCAATTATCAATGCATTTGTGCTCCAATTAATTGAATTTGCCCCTACAACCAGCAATGTTAAGTTTTATAAGAAAATATAACTAACAGAAAGATAATCTTACTTCAAGTTAGGGTTTAATTTCTAACGGAAGAATGCGGTGCTCTAGTCTAACTTTAATGCATAAATAGTCTATAATATATTTAGTACGTGGAACTTCGCGTAGAGCCCCATGAACACTGAAATGAGGTCACGCACCTCTCCCCGCCCCCCCCAGATGTGGTCGCGTCGCTCTACTCGTACGTGTACGAGCAGTACAGTGAAAAACTAAACCTGTTTAAGCTAGTTAACAAGCAAAAATCCATATATTTTCGCACACAAAATTTAACACTAGTTGCCACAACTTTATTTGGAACATTTTATTGCTAAAACATATGAGATTCAAGAAGAAAATAAGTAAATAGATTTTTTATTTATTTATTTATTTATTTATTTATTTTTATTTATTTTTTTTTTATTATTATTTTTTTTTTTTTTTTTTTTTTTTTTTTGAGGTTCTCTAGTATTTAGGTGAGGTTAGCAAGCTCCCATTAGCTACTTTCACAGCATTAAACTGAGAGCTGACACTTACTTAATATTCTCATGTAACCACAAAATTGAATAAATCATAGTTTGTTTTATTTTTTATTTATCTAATATACCTCCTCCTTCTTGAAATTCTTTTACCCCCCTTAGGGAGCGCGCCCCACAGGTAGAGATCCGCGCATGTAGAGTGTGCAGCCCTCCAAATTAAGTAAAGCTCAAAAAGTAAAACTTTGACTTTAGAGTATAAAATTTCTTGCTTCGCACCTATTTAACATTTTGACGTTTATATCCAGCACTTTATCTTTACCAAATTTAGCAATCAGAGTTATTTATAGATTTTACTTTGCCACGATCTGGAGTTCCCCAATCTATTGGCTTTGTACTTGGTTGATAGCGAGTCTGGATGAAAAAGCAAATGTATGTGTGCTTGCATGCTATTTCCTCGAGAAACCAAAATTTTCTTAGGCACTCATCAGTCCCCGTATCATCTTTGTAAACCAGTAGTTAACAGACACATTGACTGAAAAGACAATTGGGACTCTTTCGCACATTTGGTGTTGAAAGCATCGTACATTAAACATTTTGAAAACAATTGATTCCGTGGATTTTTCTGCGTAAAATGGGATTTGAAATGGATTTTTATGTGGTTTAGCTGGATTTATATGTGGTTATATGTGGGTTTTTTTTCTTGTCTTCCTTTTTTTTTTTTCTTTTTTAAACGATGTCTTTTCGCATGTTAGTGTTTTCCTTCATTCCGCAAAAAATATTTCCGAGCGTTATGTAGAAGTTGTTTAGGCGGGTATTACCCGCGGCGATAATTTCACCCATCCCCCCTCCTGCTGAAAATAAAAATAAACATTGAAGGTTTTATTTAAACAAGAAGCACGTACAATTTTCAAAGCAACTCATTTTTATTTTTTTTCGTGCAATTAAACTTTAAGTTTAAAAAAAAATATAAAATGCAAATGCATTTCTTATAAAATTTACTCTTGATGCATATGTAACAGCTATCCTTGCAATAGTGTACTCTATTCTCGCTAAAATTCGACAGATTAAATATAATTTATTGATAGATTAAACTTTATCAATTAATAGGGGAGAAATTCTAGAACTAAAATATTTTTTATCTCATGCAAACTCTTAAATCTGCACTGATAGTCACCTCAAGAAAGGTGTCACTTGAAACATCCCCCCCCCCCCCTGGTGACGCTGCTGAATGGGACTGGGGAGGTTTTGACCCGCTTTTTACAAAAATATTTTTCCATTTTTTCCTAACCGCTAGAAAGTTTCCAAATTGACAGTTAATGTTTTCTTATAACGTCTGGCAACTTCTTGCACTATAATTGTTTATTTAAATTATATATCATTGACCCATTTTTGTTAAGAAAATGCAGAAAGGGACAGAAACTTTATTAACCAGGAATTGTTGTTAAAATTATTGTATGCTTATTTATTTGTTCAGAATCCAATGCAACTATGATTTTGACTGTAGATGGTGTAAAAAGAAACTACTACATTGCCTGCTGATTTAATTTCATTCGTCTTGCATTTGATTTCAGTTAGTCATGTTTTTGCTTATTTTTGACTCGTAAAAACTTGTATGATTATGAAGTTTTGTTTCTTTAACATTATTTCCCAATTCCTATCTATGTTTGCTTTTAATGTTTTGAAGTTAAATCAGAGGTGTTTTTATGAATTTTGAATGTTTTAAGTGATTTAGACTTCATTTACAAAAATAGTGAAAACAGTATAGGAACTTACGTTACATTTTTTGTTGATACCAAGTTTCCATACGTTTCTTAGAATCCAGTTTCTGACTATTTGACTTGAAAGTTAAAATAATAGCTTGAAAAACCGAATTAAGATGATTGATTTTCTACGAAGTTCTAACAAATTCTAGAACGAATTTGTTTTTCGATTCTTAACATTGCACATAATAGCTGATCATATGCATCAACGCGGGTCGTGGTTGGGTACCACTGATTAAAACTAACTTCAAAACTAATATGATAAATGTCGAGCTTAATGAAGCACTTAATAAATTCATATTCAACTCGAAACTTTTCTCTAAATGCTAGTTTACTGCCAAAAATGAAAAATGATGCTTCAATTCAGGCTTTATTGTTAAACTAGCTGCGTGCCCGGCGTTGCACAGGCTACTTAAAAAATGAATGAGATGTCCAATTGATGTTTTTGTATTACTCTGACATGAGTTTCTAAAGCGCTAAGGAGTAAATAAATACGCGTAATGCAAAGTTTGTAAGACACCAGTAGAGCATATTTTTGGCAAAAATCTCTTTAACGTTAATCATAGTTATCAATGATACAAGTTATGAGTATTTTCAATAAGCACAAAAGATGAAAATATATGTATTATCAACTATAATCTGTGCTCACGTTAAAATGAATTACATCTGATAGACAATATCTGAAATATTTATGTACAATTACAATCAGCTTTTTACATAAAATGACACACACTTTTTGGTTGATTACGTGAAACTAAAGCACCAAGACTAAATAAATACCAATAAGCATTAATTTAATACTAAGTCATCAGATTCCAATTTAGCTTTAGTTAAAATCCTTAAAAATAACCTTTTTTGTTCAACTGTTTCACTTTTTTGTTCAACTGTTCAACTGTCTCACAGAAATCCAAACAATCTTAATTTAATGTGTTCTTTTAACCATACAAACTGTATTTCAAAAATAGAAACAGGCAGGAAAAAGAGAGTAATTACAATTCGAAAACTCACCCATGTGACGGGAAAAAGTCCAACAAAATAAACATAATTAGTCGCACATCCTAAATGTACCCAAATATGAGGCCGGTGAATGATAAACTTACACTTCAATCAATAAACATTACTAAAGAAACAACTTTCATATGCTGAAAAGAGTTAAGAACGTTGAATGTAAAAAAAAAAAAAAAAGGACAGACGATAAAATGAAGGATATGTCCGAATAGAGCAATCAATTTTAAACTAATTTAAAATGAAATTCTAGATGGAAACGTTGTTTTAAGATTTGGACAGCAGCCAAAAAAATCTCTTTTAAAATAATTATTAGAATTTTACTTTCTCACCCATATGCAAAATGGCAACAGGAAAGAAATAAAAATTCCTGAATAACGTTGTGCTAACGTTTTAATTAATATCTCCACTAATTAAGTCGCATAATTACGAGATTGGTCCTATTGTTTTCTTTGAAAAATTTCGAATTGATCGGTATCTCGTTTGACTCTTGATTCGCAGCGGTTATCGAGAAGATTGATCTTCAGACAGACAGACGGACGCGAACAGATTCTAATATTATAGTGGATTTAATATTATAGTGGATACATTGTTTCCGAAACAATTACTAAGCAGTTTTCATTTTGTAAAAAGTTAGTTTCACCTTGCCTCGCATTACCCTAATTGCGTGATTCTTTGAATAGCAAAAATGTATCGCCTTTGCTCCGTGACAAGCGTTTGAGCAATATCATGGCCCATAGGGCTATAAATAGTGTTCCAAAATTGATATGTTGGTGTGAAATGTTCCCCCTACATTTTTCAATTAATTATGCTATTAAATTCATCAGTCATGCAGAGCGTTATTTTTTTTTTTTTTTTGAAAATTGCCTCCAAAATATATTTTAAAATTTATGTATTAAATATATGATCGATACTAACTCATAAATTTTGAAATATAACCGATAAATGATTTTTGCAAAAATATGATACTTTATCTTGCTGTAATTTAGAAATATATACCATGAAAAAAAATTGTTTTGGAGTTTTATCTTTTAAATACACAGGGGGAAAACATTTATTTTGTCAATTTTTCAATCAATGTTTTTACTCGTCCTTTTCCTTATAGTCTATATGCTATGCTCAATTTGCGCACGAATAAATCAAAAGCGAATAAATATCGTTTACTGTTTGTTATTTACTAAGCGGAAAAAATTATGCAACATTTTCTAACCAAAGAGAAATCTCAGATTTTGAAACCGTTTTTTTTCCTTTATAAGTTTCTTCCAATTTTACTTTATTTATTTATTTCATTTTTCTTGCTTTGTTTTCTTATTTTATTTTTTAATTTCAATATTTATTTGTTTGTTCGTTTGTCTTTTCATTTATTTATTTGCTGTGATAACAGCGTTCTGTGTAATGAAACCCTCAATATCGTGGTTTGAAATACTATTCTCGTATATTTATCTTTTTTTTACTGGGTTTGAAATCGAATTATTTTCTTAGTACAAAATGTTAATAAAATAAACCATGGAAATGGTTTTACCAATCTCCCGTCAATTCCTTATTTTTTAAAATTCGTGTATGTTTGTAAGCAAAGCAATACTTTCATAAACTCCATGATAAGCACTGTAACCGAAGGTGCGACGTTAACAACAAAGATTAACAAAATTGTGAATCGATATATTATTTTTCATAAAGCATATTAGTTTTAGTTCTTGTACAGAAACAGTAGCGTAGCCAGGATTTCATTTCACTGGGAGTCCAACGAAATGAGCTTACTCATATTCGTGTTTTCTTATGAATACGAACAGAAAAAAAAGTATTAAAATGGGAATAGTAGAGTCTCAAAACTCCGAGTCTCGAAAGTTCGAGGTTTTGCTTAATCAAAGGTGCTTCATTTATATTTTAAATTTAATTTTTTAGTCACTCAAAAAATATTTTCATTGAAATCTGAAAATAGAAATTTTGCTTCTGTAAAACTAATTAACTTCCGACAGTAAATATGGAAAATACATTGAGTAGTTTGTTTTAACAACTCCCAAAGAGACACGAAATACTCGACTAAAAGATATGTATTACGACTACAAGATATGCATTCAAAAATGCCTTGGAGTTAATAACTTGACGTTGATTTTCGTCAAAGAACGTGTTAACATCTCTTTTGGAGCATCTGATTGCAATAAAAAAAGTATGTGCACAACTCGACGCCACATAAGTTTCAAAAAGGAAATTTTTCACAACTAACCGTTTTTGTTTTATGCAAGATACATCTCGTACACACGCACTCTGAAAGATACAGAAAACTCGTCAAAATGCATGTTTTGGTATCTTAAAATCGCACATAAATACGCACTGATATCGTGAAAAACAAAAATGATAATTTGTTTAGACGCAATTAGAGCGTAAATTTAAGTTGAAATTTGAGTAATAAATTTTGCGCGATGAAAATACTTCTTTTTCTTTGTACGAGGAAGTAAAACGTGTCTCTCCTATGTCGTTTTAATAGTGTCAATTCTCGATCTGGAAGAATTTTCCGGATAAATCGAGTTTTCAGTAATCCGAGATGAAATGGGTCCCAATTAACTCGGATTTTCAAGACTGTACTGTATTTTCATTTTTTAATTTTCTTACTCATTTTGGGGAGGGTCCAGTCCCTTGGCTACGCTACTAGACAAAAATGAATCGATTATTTCAGAAAAGGCATAAGTCCAACTAATGCAACTTTTAAGGAATCAATGAAAAGCGATTATTTCATTCATAAATAAACTAAGTGCTACAAAAAATTTTATGACTAATCTAGCCACAAGTTGGATCATTACCTCACCTTAAATTACGTTTCATTTCGTCACTGATATTAATTAAAAAACATTTTTTGACTTGGATTTATGCCCTTTCTGCAATAAATATCCTGAATGACTAGTTATCGTAATGAAAATGTAGATCAAGTGAAACATATATGTTTCAAACTGATTTATGATGATAAAAAACAATATAACAAAGTGACAAAACTAGTTAGTGAAGTCCGTATTCATAAATTCATTATCTTAAGAAAATACATCGTGTATTTTCCTCCTTCTCTCGTCTTGTTTTAGAGAAATAATAAAGTCTAGTGTAAAAAAATAAAAAAATACAAAACCTAACAAACTGAGATAAAAAACAAAAGTTTTACATGTGTATGAAACTATATTCAAATTCATCAAATACATCCTACATGGAAATATTTATTTTCTCCCCTTCTCTTGTCTAGTTTTGTGTACCAAGTTCGATGTACATATTACACTGTAAAAACGATTCAGAAACGTTCCTGGAAAATAATTGGCAGCTGATGTGCCCAATTTCTTCCAGCAACGTATCTTGGAATAATCAGGAACGTTTTCCGCTAAAAGTCAGTAACCTTTCTGAAATTAACCTTGAAACTTTCTGAAGAAGTGCGAAACCTCCCGTGTTAAAGCCAGTCATGTCTCTAGAACCTTGAAGAAAAATCAAGTAAGTTTAGCTTAATTGCTTAGAACCTTCCTATTATGTCTCTAGAACCTTGCAGAAAAATCAAGTAAGTTTAGCTTAATTGATTAGAACCTTCCTGATTTGCCAAGAAAGCTCCATAAAAATCAGAGCTTTCCACGGCCAAAGCTATGCAAGAAGGAACCAAGCAATACATGCATTGCAAAGGTGTAGCTATCCACTGACTTTTTCGCTCTCATTGGGAGTTCAGTCAATCTGGACAGGCCGTCCACAACCTTAGGCCGATACACTTCATAAACACGCTCATTCAATCTTTAAACTAGTTGCTAAAAATATTTTCCACTTCAGTGAAAAGTCTGCACGCGTGCAACTTGTAGCGATTCAGAAAACTTTTTTGTGAAGATACTTGTTTTTACCGGGAAATAGGTGAAAACTTGTGAAATCCCGAGACGTTCCACGGAAATAACTAGTAAGGTTTCTGAGTTTTTTTACAGTGTAGTATGACTGAGTTCAAAATTGCACTGAATGATTATCTTGATATTTGTTATTTCTTCCAACAATATGAAAATTTTCCCCTTATACTCAATATTGGCAAAAAAGTAGTTCAGCCGAGAAGCGTTACTTTGCAATATTCTCTTGAAAACCGTGTATAAAATAGCTTGTTCGAAAAATTTCATTTGATTTTCTATCGGATATTTAAACATGTTGAATGTTGCTAATTGAAAACATTTGTCGCCCAGTAGAATATTTTTTCAAAATCTCAATTTGGGAGGTAAATCCTCTTAAAAAAATGAAGAACTTCAGTTTAAGCAGTTACAGATCTCCTTGTTTTCATCAGATTTGAATGTGAATCTTGGTGTAATTTCAGGATTTCACTTATAAGAGATTGACTTTTCACATGGTTATAATCTGTCATATCTGTTTAACATTCGCTTTACTGTCCCAAGATCCCGGTCGCAAAGGACAAATGAATGTCCTTTCAGAGGAAAGTCATCAGCAATCTTGTTAAATTTCTTCAGTGTTATTTCTAGAAAAAGTCTCCTGCAGTGTTGTTCTTATTTTGACCAGCGTATATCTCACTGAAAGCATACAGTTTTCCGCAGTTTCTAGAGTGATGTTAATAAAACCCCAGAGAAATTAGCGAATTTCATTCCGATTCCGTGATTTCGAATCCCCCTCCCCTAATCCCCCGAACTGACGAACCTACCATTACTGAAATTATGCTTCTTCATTACGCCAAAAAATCTGGTTCTTCTATGATCTTGCCATTGCGTCTTACTATTTCGTCATTCGCGTTTAGTGCAGAAAGGGCATAAGTTCGGGACTTATGCCCTTTCTGCACTAAACGAAAAATGTGACCCCAAAATAAAGTGCTTTGTTGTACAAGAATTGACTTCCGTGTATTACAAGGATTGACTAGTCGATGTCTCTACATACAAATATGGGAAAACCACAGCTAACTCATTTTGAAAAAAACGTGACCTATGCCCTTTCTGAAACAATCTATTCAAATGCTTCAAAAGGATGTAAAATCTTACTTCAGTTCTCGATATGGCTAAAAATTACTTTTCTTTTGAAGTTAACACTTTTTACGGTAAAAGATGAGAAACATATTTCACTAAAATAGTGTACAATAGTTGAGAAGGAAAGTTTCCAGAAAAACGCAAATTTGCTTTATGGTGAACAACCTCTTTCCTTTTTGATAAGTAAAAAAATAAGTAATGAATAACTTGAGAGCAGTGGTTGGAAAAACTACATTTTTTTGTAGCGAACTACAACTACAACTACTTTGTTACAAATGTAGTTAACTACAGCTACAACTACTTTTTTCAAAATGTAGTAACTACAAACTACTTTTGAAATGTAGTCGCTACTTCGCTACTTTTCAAAAAATAAGCAAATAAAAAGCATACACAATAGGCTGTCCCTCAAAAAATGAAAGTCAATTTTTCAAGTCGCATAAACTCTTGTATTTTTCTTCTTGTGTCAAAACAATCGTGAAAAAAAGTTTCATATAATTTGCACAAGGGCAACCCGTGCCGACTTGCACCTGAAAGTGTAAAACAGTACTTGTATGCTAGGCCAAATCGCAAAAATAAAAAAAAATAAAAAAAATAAAAAAAAACACGTTTTTTAGAAACTCGAAATTTCTGTTGGGAAACGTTGCCCCTTGGCCAACACCCCACATGTACCACAAGAACATTTATTCAAATTAAAAAACGTTTAGATATGCCACACTTGACCGAAAATTTAAAATTTTATTTAAAAAATTGATTTTTTTTTCAGTTATCTTTTAAAAAATTACATATAAATTTAAATAGAATATCGAGTTCAAAAATTAATAACGAACACATTTACAGATCAACAATTACAAACGAACAATAAAAAAATAATATAAAGTGGCTCCCAAAAGTCTTCGTACACCTACGACTTTCAACGAAATAGGCCCCAAATCATTGGTTGGAATTAATATTTCGGAATAGGTATTTAATTATAAGATCTATGATTAATTTTTAACAAAACTGCATGAAAAGTTTTTAAAAAACATTAAAACTTAATTTTTTAAAAATCAAAAACCGAAAAGTGCCGGAAATTTTGTCTTACAAAAGTCTTCGTACACTTTATAAAATGTCTATATAATATTGAATAATCTAACTTTTGATTAAGTTATTAATTAGTAGAATATCATACAGTATTCATAACACGTTTTAAACGTCTGGGAATAAATTTCATTCTTTTTCTTTCTTTTAGCGTAATTTCTGAGTAAGTGTTCTACCACACTTCGAGTATTAGTATTTCTAGCTCTATTTTCGTTTTAAAGCCCTATTTTCGCACTCTAGCCACCAGATATCTCTAAATACGTTACATTAAGTTACAATCTGGAGATTGAGGGGGTATTTTCTAAACTTTAGGACAATTTTTGACACACTAGACGCAAACGTTGAAAACCGTGTGCTTTTTATCGTTATTTTGATAAAAAACAAAGTTGTTCCCAATAACCAAATTTTTGGCTAAGAGTTCAAAATTGGTTTTTAAAATATTTAAAGGAACAGCATGATTCATTATTTCATCAAAAAATTACAAACCACCAAGTCCTGATGCTGATATGCACCCTCACACTAAAATACCTTCACCGTCCTGATTAACGGATCCACATAAGTTCCTAAGATTAAGTTCTTAATTTTTTCTTCTATTTACAGTTATGCAACAATTTAACAAAAAATGTTAAATTAATTTTTATCTGTAAGTAAGACATGATTCTAAACTGTTTTTAGCTTATGTATCATTGATTTTGGGACGAAAAGCGTAAGCTTTCTGTTTTTCGCACGACCAAGAAAATTTCTGCGGAAAGAGGTCCCATTTAATCCAGCTAATCAAAGAACTTGGCGAACATTTTTAGGTGAAAATTAAATGTAAAATGTTTCATTTAACTCTGCAGGAACTTTCAAGTACTCAAATGTGTATTTTTCATAAATTTTTTAACTTTAAATCTACGATCACTCTTTGTCAACTTTGCCGGTTGACCTTTTCTTACCTTGTTTTCGGTCCGATTCCTTTCTTTAAAGCATTTTATCAAGCACTTTACTACACAAACAAATAAATTAACTAATTTCGAGACATTTCAAACCAATTTACTGCTACTGTGGGGAAAAAATTCAAATTTTGAATGGCGTTTGCGGTTTTTTACGAATACCAGCCATTTTACAGTAATAAGCAATATATTAAGGAATAAATAAACAAAAAATTAAAGCCAAATGACTTATAAGGGTCAACACAATGCAAAAATATTAATAAAGCGGCATATGATAATTTTAATCATGAATTTATTCGTAAATATTTGAGTGTACGATGACTTTTGTGGCGTGTTATTTCTCTACCTCTTCGTTTTTTGATCCATTTCAAAAAAAAGATCCGTCAATATTTTGAAAAAAACCAATGGCTTATATTTAGAATGACATAGGAATGATGTGAAAAAATATTGGACTTTATATTCGAATTCAGTTTTGAGTTATTTTGGTTTTACTAAAAAATTTCAAAGTGTACGAAAACTTTTGGGAGCCACTGTATTTTAAATGAAAAATTTAATTCAACCTGGAAAAAAACCAGATCTTTGAGTACTATGTGGGAAACTTAAAAATTTCAAGAAAACAAACATTTCTATTTAACGCCAATTACCTACTTTTCTACTTTGCTGTTTATATTTTTCAGCTTGATAATTTCGTAAAATCTTACATTTCTGAAAATATGTATCAAAAACTTAATTTTTGGAAGAAAATTATAAATGTTAGCCACGTGTGAGACATCTAAATGGTTTTTAATATGAATAAATGTTTTTATGGTGCATATGTGGGTATAGGAGCAACGTTTTATCAACAGAAATTTTGAGTTTCTAAAAAAACATTTTATTTCAATTTGGCCTAGTGCTGATTCACTTTCAGACATAATCGTCACTTGCTGCCGTTGTTCAAATTATATGATTTTTTTTTTTTTTTTTTTTTTTGGATGTAAAAGGATAAAATATAAGAGAGTGTGCGACTTGAAAAACCAACTTTCGATTTTTTTTGCGGGGGGGGGGGGATCGTGATACACACACATACACACCGTAAGAAAATTGAACAAAAAAGATTGATAAAATAGCTCATCAGAAGACATTAAGAAAAATGTCCGTTATACTCTCACACACTAATGCTCGTATTAATTGTAAGTCCTCCAGAACAGTTCAATTTCATCCTTTTCTATAACATATTAAGCAGCTTCTTTTTATTTGGTGAATACTGTCAAAATTTTAAGCCTCGCTAAAATATTTTTGTTTTTTAATCTTCGGTCAGGTCATATAAAATTCACCAAATTTTCAACTCGCGAAATCACCGATATCTTTATTTTCGCGAAAATAAGTTCTTTTTGCAATTTGAATATTGGTGAAATATGAAAATTACAACGGCAAAAAAACTAATGGCGTCAAACAGATAGAACGTATGGCGTCAAAATGAGGTCAGCTCGTATTTTTATGAGTCTTATTTCTCTTTGCATCCGCTGATGTACTTGTGTAAAATTTCAGCCAATCAAATTCGTTTGAACCTTTTTTTTTGTTTTCAGTTTATTTAAAAGTAGTTTCCAGAAATCACTACAAACTACTATTTTTTTGTAGTTAACTACTCACTACACTACTTTTTTAAAGAAGTAGTGCGCTACACTACAAACTACTCAAAAATGTAGCTACTAAAGTAGCGTCGCTACTTGTAGCGCGCTACTTCCAACCACTGCTTGAGAGGGTCATTTGTTGCGCAATTTAAGCATTTAAATTGTATTAATTTATTGATAAACTGTATCCGACCCAGATCCCTTTCTCTTGTTATGAGTGTGGCTCACTCTTGCAAAATAATTGTTAACCCTTGTTGCTGGTCGTCATTTGTATTTGTATTAGTTGTGTAATAAACTTGTTTCAGCTAAATAGATCAATTTCATATTTTTACAAAAATGCTATCCTTTTTGCTCTGCTTAGTAAAAAATACACAGTACATGCGTCATTAATTTTAGTTAATTATTTCACACTCGATATAGCTATATTTTTATCTTTCTTTTTCAACGTATTCAGCCATTTAATTTTACTGCATAGTCAATGCGAAGATTACTTTTTTCAGCTATGTACGGTTTTCAGCTACATATCTCATAAAGAAAAAAAAATGTATAAAAAAAATTACCAAAAGTTGCTGCCGAAAATTGTATGGACTTTTAACTATGTTGAAATTTTTTATTTATTCTTTGATAAATATCTATTAATTTAAAATTATGCTTACAAAACTCGAACAAATACATATCGGTATCATAAAAAGAATAAATTGCAAAATGAACTGCAAGTTTAAAGCTTCGCTGAACGAGCGCTTTTTTATTAAAATGGGAATTACAGTCACAATTTTGAATTGGTTATTTCCACCAAAGTGATTTTTGTTTTCATTTCCTCTTGCATATTACCAAATTTCTCATAATTAGATTTAGTAGTTATCTTTACTAATAATATAATTGAAAGACTGTCTCTGCATCTTTGGATGTCTGGATCTCTGTTACGCGCATAGCGCCTAGACCATTCGGCCGATTTTCACAAAATTTGGTACAAAATTAGTTCGTGGCATAGGGGAGAGCATCTCAAAGCGATTTTTCGAAAATTCAATTTTGTTCTTTTTCTATGATTTTATTTTTACCACCATTGGTGGATTTGATTCCTCTGCACGGAGTGAATAACCATAACATGGACGAGCAAATTATCATAACATGGACGATTAAATTAACATATCACATTGGCGAGAAATTCGTCATCCATTACTTGTAAATATGCAGGCAACCAAATGACCTTTTAATTTTCTACTACGGGCAAAGCCGTGCGGGTACCGCTAGTTACACTAGACACAGAAAAAAGAAAAAAAATCCGTAATACAATACAGTATGATAACATTTATCATTGTCAACAAAGTTTCAAAATCTATTTCTCTTAATATAGAATTCTTTTTCTAGGAAACATGCGTCATTATCAATGGATCATTTTGACCTTAGGTAAGTTTTTTTCCTTTTTTTTTTCCGTTTCATCCCTTTCACAATATCTTCTTTGAAATAAGGCCACTATACTAAGAGAGCTAACTCATCCGCCATTTTGGCTCCATGAAAAAAAAAAGAGCGTTGTGGCGTGTTGCTAGTATGTGTGGCATGCTGAGTGGAAAGCAAGTAGTTACCAGGAGTACACTTAACATTTTTTATTTAAGAGATTCAGAAATATATAATTGATCCGTAGTTAGATAGATTTCTGGAGAGTCAGAAAGCATGACTGACCTCTCAAAGTTTTTGATCGTTCTCCTCGTTTCCAAGTCAGCCGCGCCCCAGCCCTGCAAAATTAATCTCCCCTTTTTCTTAGAAAACAAATGGGGATTCTCTCTCTCGTTTCCCGAGGATGCAGCTGGTTCATGGATGCAGGTGGCCATCCTGGGAACGGAATGTTAAACTTGAGCCAAAACGGCCAAAGGTCAGCTTGGGAGCGGAACATAGTATTTTATGGATTTGAAAGAATTCGATGTAGCTGGCTTCGAAGCGTGGGAATGAGTAAAAAGTGTAAGAAACAGTGGCATCCGTTGTATGCGTACTATGACACAGCGTGATGCCTCTTGTATGTATACAGGGACCACCCGAATGAAAATTTTTTGGAGGGCAATTTTCCGAATGGATTTCAAAATTTTGCCGAATGGTAAAATACAAGTGTGCCAGTATGCGGATTCCCTAGCAAAAGACGGCAGAAACATTGGCAAACCTTGCACCACCATCACGCTAGCAGACTCAAATGCTGTCGCAAAACATAGACTTCTGCCACATACCTTTAAGAAGCCCCTCATCACCGACTTTGATTGTCCAGAATCCTAACATCTACAATTGCAAGATTAAGAACAAATCACTATAAAGGGATGAAAATTCTACCCGACAAAACGAGAACTTATATTCCCTGCAAGAACTGCACCGATGCCCAACTGACTCCGGATCACATTCTTGAGTGCCCGGCCCTTATCCCACATGTTCTGCAGCTGGGTATGGTGCCACTGGCTTCAGAACTTCGAGAGGTTCTCTACAGCACAGATGCGTTGCAGCTAGCGGACGCAGTCTTGAAGACACACGGAGCCATTTAATTGTACATGGACACGACAAAAAAAAAAGTACATCTTATAAAAAGGGACATCTGGGCATTTAAAAATTGCTATATGGCAATTTTGTCTCCAACTTTGCCAAATCGTCAGACAAAATTTGCCGATCAAGGAAATAATTTGGAAGTCACGGTGACCTCCCGTGATCTTCCATCGGGAAGCCATTGTATGTGTACAAAAACCATAGTCAAGAAAACTGATGATTAACTTTCCGATGTTTTGCTTAATTTATGTTTGACCACTTTATTTTATAAAAAGAAGATCTTATAAACTCAGAATTGAAGCATGTGAGGGATAAGGGGCCGTTCATAAAAAAAAAAACGTGAGGATGACCTTTTTCCCGCAAGAGTAAGCGCGCGATTTCTAATGTAAAATATCGACTTAGAAAATATTACGTAAGAATGGGTCTGTCCCCCCCCTCCCCCAAAGTAACGGTTTGTAGATATTTTTCCAACCGCCTCCCCCTCGGAACTCTTACGTAATTAATAGACGGCCCCTAAATATGTAATTGTTCACAGGATGCGTTTTCCGATAAGCTACTAATACTACCAAACTAGAAAGTCGTCCCTCCAAGTATGACGGGTGAATATAGCTTCTTTTCTTCTACATTTTAACGAAGCAATTGCCTGTTTGATGACATTTTGATAGTTGAAATTTTGACCCTAACTCCAGTGGATTAACCCTAAACACCAGTAAATAGCGTTCATAGTTGACCGCTTTTTCGTTTCTTCATTCCCCTGAAGTGACACAGTCTTCCTATTCCTATTCACAGTCACAACTGACTACAACTGTATTTATGTCGAGGACTGCATACTAAGTGCCTTGCTACCATTATTTTATATACCGATAGATGGCAGCACCATCACCGGATCGAACAGTTAATAAGAATTTAGAACTAGTCCAGGAGCTAATAGCTACCTGGTGCTAGCACCTCCAGAGGTATCGTTTCACTTGGAGGACATTGAGACCACGAGCATATTTAACGTCGCCCAGTCCCCTTTAATGACGACGGTGGGTCTTCGACCATCGAGGTTCGAACCCAGGACTCTCCGGCCCCGAATCCGACACTCTACCGATCGGGCTACCACGGCCCGACACAGTCTTATCAGTAAAACAGTTAAGCTACCGGATCGAGTTCAACCTTGTCACAATAAAGCCTTTCCCTGCATGTAAAAAACATTACCAAAACAATTATTTGATAATTAACATTATCAAATTATTATGCCGTGGCACGAGTTTCATTGTTGAAACACGTGCGTTACTCAGTCATCGGCTATTATATATAAAAGGATTAGAGAAATTATAGTTGGGCAAACTTAACCTGACAGCATCCTAATGATGCGATTAGGATCTCCGAAGACTTCACAGTACTGCCAGGTTAGGTGGCCCCAGCTACAATTACCTTGTTAGATTTGTTCTAAGTGGCTCAAATTTTCTTCAGTTATCTTATTTAGCAATTAGCGACCACAATATCATATTTTCAAATGCTTAAAACAAGGCTGGGTCCAAAGCTCTCTGAGAGCCAAAATGTCGGATAGGTCGGTCAGTCTTTTAAAATGGCTCCACTATTAAAAACAAAAATGCAGCCAACGTAGCATTTGTGACTTAAATTGATTGCACAACATACGGCTGCGAACGTCATTAAGTTTCCCAACTTCAAATCGAAAAATGAAAGAAATTAGCTTTTCTGTGAAAATGATTCTGTGAAATTGATTTTGTGAAATTAATTTTGTGAAATATCAAGGTTATTCAGTTTTTATGAAAAACGCAGATCCTCTTTAAAAAGAAAAATGTAATGATCCATCAGATACGAAAAATTCTCATTTTAAAACAAAAACAATTTTGAGAGTTTGAGACAAACATTATTCTGGGAAAAAGGTGATTCTGAAATGTATTTTGGTAAATATTAACGAAATTATTATTATTCCTTTGAAAATACATAATTTGGCTAATTTAGCAGCAGAACAGTGTACAAATACAACCGATTGTAGGTAGACTGGTGCATAAGACACTGGAATCAGAATCATCGAGTTCCGGGTTCGGAGCCCGACGCTAAGTGTCATCGTGTACATGTGGCGTTCAAACTCGTTTGATCCATGGGTCCAAAAGTCTTGTGGTCGGTCGTTTGCAGTTACCATGGATGCAGGGGGAACTAGAGACTTTCTCTATCCTTTAGAACCAAACTTGAATTGAGGCCAAAGACTTCTTCATTTGGAGGTTTCATTCTCTCAGGAGCCGCACCCCTTGTAGCTTAAAAACATACCCACATCGCGAATGGGGCATCGGGTCCTCTAAGCGGCATTAATGGCAACCACACTATTACATCCACCAAAAGGCCGTGGCAATCTAGAGAGTGTTGATGGAGAAATACAAATCAAGAAACATTACAGTAGAGCAGCGTTTCTTAAATTGTGTTCCGCATAACCCCAGGGTTCCACGGAGCTTTTCAGGGGTTCCATGAGACTTGCATGTTTTCTTTTCACACCTTTTAAATTTGTTCCGAAAAAATAAATCGATAAAACTAACGCTTTTTTGAAATCGAAAATAAATTTACCTTTACTTTCGAAAATTAATGTGAGCGCTATTTCCCATCAGGGTTAATCACTATAGGAATAATTTTATTTGTTGTCTAAAATAGTACAAAACACATTAGTAGCATTTCATTTCCTAATTTTAAAAAATTCATCAATTCCTAGTAAAATTTTAATCATACACCTAACTCATTCATAAGTTCTGAGGTTATTCGTCTCTTTTAAAAATACTATGAGTTACAAATAGCATTGTATTATACAATAACAAATAATAACTAGCAGTTATCAATAATTTGCATAATCTTTAGTGAAATCTATTTTATTAGCGAGTTAATGACAAATAGTTAATGTGATAGTCTGCTTAAAGTAAGAACCAGAGCCTCTCCGAAACAGAATCCTGTCTACACCACGGCAAACTGGTGACGAAAAACCAGGAGTTCCACGAAAAAAATGAGCACTAAAAAAGGGTTCCACTTATTAAAAAAAATAAGTAGTAACGCAGTAGAGCACTGCATATTAGAGTGGGCCGAAAAAAGGAAATTTTCGATAATGAACTTCTAATAGCAGAAAGAAGTTGTGTATTGCCATCCTAAACATGAGAAAAATAATTTAAAAAATTAATATTTGTGTGTTCGGATCGCGTATTGACAGCAAAGTTTGAAAAAAAAGGTAAAAAATTAGCAATTTTCAAATATAATTCATAAAAATTTAAATGTTAACTTTTTTTGTTCCAATACCGTTTAAATGCTTTCTTTTAATAATAGTATTTTCATATATCTTTCAAAACATTTACATTCCTTTACAGTTTTTAGTTCGCGCATTATCCACAAATTTTCATGAAATTAACTAAAAATTGTCATTTTTAGCTTATTTTGCACCTTGCAATATTTCCTCTTTTAGATCCCAGGTATAATTTTTATTACAGTAAGTGTGCATCATTATACAGCTCTTTGCTGGAAATGTAATCATATTTTATTGCATTAACAACCCAGAACCCACCACAAAGTAGGTGGTTGCACTTTGTGCTCCACTCTGCAATTCCCAAATAAAGTAGCTATTTACGGGATTTATATATTTGTCTAATAACTTACATTCACAATAACTATAATATTTTAAACAAGTTACCACGTTTGGATCAAAGTAAGAAAGTTGGACTGGTGACACAATTTTTACATTGATGATCGCTAGCCTAAACATTTTCACAGTAATCCATACCTTGTCTCATCCCAAACTAACCAACCTAGCGACTCACTGACCAGTTAAATGACCCTTTCAACTGCCATAGTGTGTAAGACGACAGTGGTTCCCAATTTCTTTCTCGTCGTGACCCCCTTTTCACCAAATAAACAACCCCCGACCCCCTATGCTTCCCCCATATTTCTATACATGTGTGCGTGCGTATGCGTAGACATTACGCGTCTTTTACATAATAACTCAAGGTGCTTGAGCTGTTTTATGTATGCTTTATGTGCAGCACGCACTGATTGTAGAAATAATAATAAAAAGATAATCCACTATATCATGTTAAGCATTCACTTCGGCACTTTCAAAATTCTTGCTGCCTAGCAGTGGCGAATGCAGGATTTGGTTTTCAGTGGAGTTGAGGTCATACAAATCCTATATAGTCTTAGTGTCGCCAACTTTCATTCAAGTGGATGAAGGCCCTCGTGAGGTCAAAAAAGTGGGAGGAGGGCGTTTGGCAGCAACTCAATTTTTTTTCAAATGTATACATAGCAAGAGAGAAAGAGAGAGAGTTACGATTTTTGCTAGGGGGGAGGGGGGTGTCATTTGCTAGCATAGGAACAATCAATTAAGAGAATTGCGTTATAAAAGTGAAGAAAGAGAATTAACAATGTGAACCTTCAGTCGTAAATGTACACATTCGCGAATTTCCTTCCGCGGAAAATGTTCGAAAGTGTATGTCTAAAATTGCAGTTTGCAAGATCTCTGGTGATGTTAAGAGCGGGAGAGGTTCAGGGACTTTTATGAATGGTTCAAGTTCGGAGATTCTTCCTTTGAAATTTCTTGAAATTGAAGCCCTAAAAATGAAATTTTAGACGATTTTTAACAATAAGGGAGGGGAGAGGAGGATTCTCTAATTTTTCGAAAATGAAAATGAAATGTTCGAAAAAAGCGCAATTGTAGACCATCGTTGTTGAAGTTAAGAGAAGGTGTTCGGACGGCCTTTCCCCGCAACACTTTTAAATTTAAGGTCTTAAAAACGCAATTGTAGGCAATCGTGTAAACATCAGGAAAAAGGTTAGCATTCGGCGTAACTCTTCCGGCATTTTTTCGGAGTTTAAGTTTGAAAAACGAAATTTTAGACGGGTCTTAATAATGTGGGTGAACAGAGAATTGGGGGCTCTCTCTCTCTCTCCCCCCCCTAAGGAAATTTTTCCAAATTTAAAACCGAATAAAAATAGAATAGTACGTTATTTTTGAAGACAAGGGGCAATGTTCGGAGATCCTCACCCGGAATTTTTGAAATTTTAAGTCCTAAAAATGAAATTTCATACGATATATAAGTATGTGAAAGATAACAGTAGGCACTCCTTGTTATTTATTTATTTTTTTAATTAAATCTTAAAACCCCATTTCTTGGCTATTTTTGACGAAGTTAGGGGACGGATAAGGTTCGGAGCTCTACCCCAGTATCCACAGCGCTCAAGTACTGATGCTACTCTAAAGTGATTCAATTTTCCCCCCATGTATTTTAATTTATAAAATATGCAATGATATATTTTAAAATTTAGGGATAATGTCGCGACCCCTTTAGAAATGCTTCACGAACCCCTTGGGAGTCTCGACCCACAGGTTAGGAACCCCTGGAAGAGGAAGATTTTCTAAATTAAATGGGTTAAACTTCAGCTGTAATTGTAAAATTAAATATTATTATCTTAGGAAGAACTTGGTTGTAAGAAATCGAAGTACAAAAAACTGACACAAAAAATTAACAAAAGTATATTTGATGGACATAGTCAATGTAGTACAGAAAGGAAAATGTTATATTTATCTCGCTCTCCCAAAACGAAGACCTTTCAGTCATTAGCATTCCTTAACACGTGCGAACGGACTATTCGGGCTGTAAATTTTTCAAACTAAACTACTAAGCTCGTAATATATGTATATCTTTAAAAATAATCCCACTGTGTTTCGATAAAATTAAAATTTAGAGAAAGTAACAAGTTTCCGTGAACCTATACAGTTATTTAAAGTTACAAAATCTACATGTCAGGTGTCTGGTGATCTTTTAAACATCGTGGATTTGGTGATTCAAAGAAATGTTTACTTTGCCATTTTTGAGAAATTGTTATTGGTCATGGCTGGGGACTAGAGGCGAAATACAAAGGAATTGGATTACACTAGGGTGTACAGTACAATGCAAAAGATTACCCATCAAAAAAAGCTCCTACAGCAATAAGAGAATTTCTTCCACCAATATTTGAAGCTTCGAACTGTAACAGTTAATTGATTGACTAACGTGTTTACTTACCTCCACTTCAGTGATGAAGTTGAAAAGAAAGATATTTTATCATTTCTAGGAACTATACATTTACTTAAGTATGCATTCTTGAAATTCCCATACCAAACTCAGTCAGTTGAAAGGATTGTAGAACTGGTCAGTGAATCTGCAGAAATTCGTTTGAGATATGAGGATGCAAGAGATGAATTTATATGAAGAACTTTATATTCGCCGACATCAATGCCAAAACTGAGTCGTAAATCCAACTTAAAACTTGATCGAAACCTAGAAACTTCTTTAAAATAATATAGTTATTATAAATGTAAGTTACTTTACAAATTCGAGGGCGATTCGGAAAGTAACCGCCGTTTGGCCGTGGCACTGGAAGTACGAAAAATAGAGGAGAGTTGTACCTTTGATATGTAAATAAATGTTTTTCCTCTGTGCTGGTTTGTCTTATTTACAGCGATTCGGAGGCTACTTTCCGAATTGCCCTTGTATATAAGTCGTGTAAATAAATACTCTTCTTAAGGATTGCAGGGTAGAACCAACTATTTAAAATGGGTTATAGATTGTTAATTCAACTAAATATACTTACATTTCCAGCAAAGAGGTGTTTAGTGCACATTTATTGTTAAAAAAAATATAACTGGGATCACACACACACACAAAGAAGAGTAATGTGCAAAATAAGAGAAAAACATCGATTTTTGGTTAATTTCACGTAACTTTGCGGCTTATGCGTGAACTAAAAACTGCAAAGGAATGTAAATAATTTCAAATATATGTGAAAAGAGTATCAAATGGAAGCATGTAAACGGTATTAGAACTAAAGTTTTGAACATTTGGATTTTTACAGAAAATTTTGAAACTTGACCCTTTTTTACCTTTTTTTTTCATCTTTTGCTGCCAATACGCGATCTGAAGACCAAAACATTATTTTTTAAAATTATTTTTCCCATGTTAAGGATGGTAACATGCAACTTTTTTTTTTTTTTGCTATTAGAAGTTGCTTCTCGAAAACATCCTTTTTTCGGCCTACTCTATTGTACATATAAAAAATTGTAGAGATGTAGGATAAAATAACCATGATAGACAAATGAACTTTGAAATGAAACAAACTAAAATATTTCATAACTAAGTTTGAAGATGCTCCCTGTAACTTAACAAAATTAATATTGAAGCGATCTAGAGACCCAGCAAGCTTATTAAACTTGTAACAAAGCAAAGAGTCTAAAAGTAAGCATTAAATAACAAAGCAAAATAAAACACAATTTTTTTATCAATCTTTTTGCCCCTAAATCCTAGTGTAAGACGGCAAAAGTTGAATCCAAAAGTCGATTTAATGTAACAAAACGCTTAAAAATAAATAAACAATAAATGATGCAAAGTTAGTAAAGCAAAATAAAACATGAATTCTTAATTCAAACTCTTGGGGCATAAATCCTAAAAATAAGTCCAGGTGTCTATTAGGCATCTTATGTATCCAAATTAAAAAAAAAAGTATTACAAGTAAAATAGATAATTCAGGATATTAATTGTAATACAACATGTATGAAGATCAATAATGACTTACACAAATATGTTCTTTAAAGTATGAATGAAAATTGTGAAAGTCAGTAGTTGGGTAATTTAGGGACATCTCGACAGCTGGGATATCTCGAAATTTCTTTTTAAAAAAGATTGCGTGTAATAAATCACATGATAGAAGTGAAACTCTTTTTTTAACACTCTGAAATGTCACTCCATCCAAGTGTTCTTTCTCACACCTCGTTCTTTTTCTTTCTGCGCCTGACTTGCCAAATGAATTCTGCGTCTGAACAATTTTCGTCTTCAAATTTCTGCGCCTGTCTTGCCTGAATGTCCAAAATCTTGGCAACAATTAAAAAGCAACTACGTCACTTTGTCACAGAAAAAGATTGTGAATTACAGTTTCAAAGCCCTCGCAAAAAAAGCTTCACTTCAGAAACCTTAAAAAGAAGGTCTGCATTCTAGTGTCACGGATGGAAATCACTGCATTGGAATAATCTAAGAGTGCTGTCCGTTGTTGTCAATCGAAACAATTAACTCTTTTAAACTCTTGTTTTTTCTCTCTTAACTTTTGGAAATTAAAAAATAAATAAATAATAATAATAATCAAGAACAGAAACGTCAATCGTCCAACAAGTAAGTTCTCTAAGTTTACAAAGTCTAAAAAAATAAGATTTGCATTGAAAATAATAGTCGATCCATGGACGCATCGAACTTAGATAAGGGGGGGGGGGGGGCGGATTTCTCTATTTACCGGATGAAATTTCGAGTTTTACCAGCCACCTTAGTACTAAATGCCTAACGCATTTGCCTCAAAAAGTGTACTTCCGTCAGACGCCCGTTCTGGTTCCGGTACACCATTCAATGGCGGTAATACAAGGACGACGCACAGTGGTTCAAAACGACAAAAAAGCAGAAAAAATTCAATAACTTTGAATATTCTCAACAAATGCTAAGGAAAATTGTTAAAATTGTTGTATGGTAATATTTATCTTCCTGCTTGCTGATCGTATTCACTGTGAAACCCCGATTTTACGTCCCCTGAATCAACGTTTTCCCCGCGTTTTACGATTTTTATCATCAGGTCCCAGTTTTTCCGTGTACAAATAATATTAATTTAACCCGGATGGAAAGTATAGGAATTGGTTGGAATGGTTATGAATTTCCCGCATTTTACGTTTTCCATTGGCAGTTAAAAAAATTAAAAAATGTTTTAAAATTAAGCAATGTGTTCTTTCTATACAATTCCCATTTTTTAAGTTTTCCCATATTTTATGTTTTTTTTTTTTTTTTTTTTTTTTTTTTTTAAGTTTGAACTGACGTTCTCCCATATTTTATGTTTGATTCAGGCCACTGAGAAACGTTAAATCGGGGTTTAACAGATGCAGACTCTACAGTTCAAATTCATTTCTGTTTTTAGCAAAAAATATAAATTAAATCAGTTGTATGGCACACGCAAGGTTTATTTATTGCAATTGATAACCTTCGAACAATATTTTCTGGTAATGCTGACAAACTGAGAACAGCTTTATACTAGAATGATTTCGAAAAGGAAATCAGAAATTTCAAACATTTGATGATTTTCTAATTTCATTGTTTTATGAACAGAATGGTTATTTAACTTTTTATATAGAATTCTGTATGAGTTTTTAAAGATTTCTTTATCATATGTATCTTCTTTAAAGCCATACGAAACGGGTCCGAAAATTGTTATTTTCAGGCTACTATTGCATTGTATGTACAATAATGCTCCGCATTAAGCCATAACAACATAAATCTGTTTAAAAAAATCCTCTATATATTTATTGATGAATGTTTCAAGAGCCCCAACTTTCGGAAACAGTAAATAAACGTTTTTAGGCTCTCCTGCAAAGTAGTGAAACTGTGACATACGTTAGTCCGGAGCATGTCAAGTTTGATGGACAATTTCTTTGATAAAAAAAGCAATTTAGCCCCGTCATAACGTTACGGGTTATTTTCTAGCTTACTATATTGATGTTTGTAAATAGCGAAAATCAAACAAAACATCTGCCACGACTGCAGTCGCAGGTGGTCGCAGCTAAAATGTTGTTGTTCATTTACAGGAAGGATTAAACTATTGATATATGTAAATTTTAGCCCACCGGAAGCCGCCGATAAAAGTATATTCCACAATATGTTTCATTATATTTTTTAGAAAATAATGTTTTTTTTATTTAGGTAGTTTTCAGTTTTCATGAACTTTTTAATTTTTAACTACGATGTAATATGCATCCTATAAGTGTGAAAAACCAATCAGAAATGACTTTTATTAACTTTTAGTCCTCCTTATTGAACGAATGAATTAAAACTTAAGTATAAGGCGTACGTTCGAAAAAAGTAAAAACATAATTGTTCAACAATCTTGGCTTGTTTTTGTGAAAAAGGAATTTTTTTTTTTCAAAAAACTCTTATGGAGTAAGTTATTACAACTCAAGGGCTAAGTAATTATGGCATGAAATATTTTTTATCTTAAAACTTAAAAATGGCTATTTTTTCCGCCCTTGAACCACTGTGCGACGTTGCTATGGCGATGGATCCAAACAATTCCCATCAAACGTTCAATTGGTTAATTTCAAAATTTAAAATTACAAAGTAACCAAGTGTATTGTTCGCTCTTATTTTTTAATACCTTCCGATAGGTGGCAATGGCAGATGTACTAAAAATTTACTTATTCTCGTTCCCTCGATTTGGAATCACATATGCTCAATGTTAAAAGCGAGAAAGCGACAGGCATTCTGTATTAAGAGAACGTTGATTTTACTGAAGGATAAAGTACGATTATGCACAGGTATCATACTTACATTACATCCAATGAAAAAAGTCATCAAGCATCATTAAAAAACTAAAAATTAAAGAGAATAATAATAATCACGATGTTGCAACACGGTCTCTAAATTTCGCCGAATCGTCATCAAAATATGCCAAATAAGAAAATTGGTTTTGGATTATGAATACCTGATATTGATGAAGGTATGATATTAAATATAAATGTCTGATTTAAAACTATGTCCCTTTAAGAACCACCAAAAATCCAAGTCAGCATCGACTCAGGGGCGTTCCCGGGCATCCTGAGTCGATGCTGTCGATGGCTTGACTTTTTGGTTGTTCTTAAGTGAATGGCTATAATATCAGATATGCGGCAACATGAATGTGTGCACAAAACGTGATAATAATCAGTTAGACGAAAATATTGCCATCTTTTGTACAAAGGTGTAATTCAGGGAGAGTTCAACAGTAGGTGATTGGGAGATCTCGACATGTCGAGTTCCTCCTAATTTGTATATTTTAAGTGATGTCTGAACAAAGTACTTTATTTATTTATTTTATTGTTATAATTAAGAAAAGTGGAATGAAAATTAGGTAAATTTTTAACAATGGTGTCTATGATTGTTTTTAAAAATATTTTTATAACATAAAAAATATAATTTCCTCTTCTTTTTTACTACAGGTAGTCTTTCATCATTTATCAGAGCTGAAGAACAGGTAAGTTTATTTTGTAAAAAAAAAATAAGTCCTGTCATCAAAAAAATGTTTTTTGCAATAATTTTCACGAAATAAATCACTTGGATTAATTTAAATAAACTTAATTGTCTTATAAAAATTTAGCATAGCAAGTAGAGCTGCATTCTTTTGATGTGAATAAAAGCTGATACTTACGCTTACCACAAACTGTTATTTAAGATGTCAAGATTTTCTTAAAATTATGTCGCTAATCAAAAAAAGTTAATTGATAAATTTATAAATTTTTTTGAGTGGGAAGTTGTATCAGAAAGGAATTCTCGAATAGGGTAGCCGATCAACCATCTTAAAAATGCAAATGAAAAAACAACATTACAAACTTAATGACGAAAACAATTATTCGTCTTTAGAGGAACAAAGGGTGCAAACTTTGACAAATAAGACTGATGATGGACGATTACTAAATGTGATGTACGTATATAACTTAAATTTATTATGAGTAGAGCTGCACTTAACTGCTTTTTTTTACTTCATTTTACAAAAAAAGGAAGTATTGTATTCGCGAAAAAAATTTCACTCAAAAATCGACCTTAATTTCCATTTTGCTCACCCCGAATGAATGCTGAGTTTTTGTTTTCGACTCGCCTAAGCCTAAGAACGTATAGACACGCAAAATATCCATTTTGACGATTAACGAGTTAGTTACAACGAGTTTACTCGTGACGTCTGTATGGACGTATGTATGTATACTGTGCGTGCGGATGTGCAATGAATGTCGCATAACTCAAGAACGGTAAGTTCTAGAAAGTTGAAATTTGGTACGTAGACTCCTAGTGAGGTCTAGTTGTGCATCTCCCTTTTTGGTTGCATTCGGGTGTTTTTAAAGGGGTCTTTTGCCCTTTTTTGGGGGAAAACATTGTTAATTTCGATGTAAACTCAGGTGGTGTTATAATTTGGCGGACACTTGCCGATATATCGCCAGTCTTTTGGTCGCCAAGTTTTATCCCCAACTTGGCGACAAATTTGGCGATTTCTTTTTTTTTTCTTTTTTTTTTTTAATCTGTTTCAATTTGGCCACTGTTGATGATATTAAGAGAGTAAACTATTGAATCACAGTAAAATTGCCAGTAATGAGGAAATGACATTAAATTGGAGTAAAAGGAAGTCATGTGATACGCACATGAGCTCGTTTTTTTTCTGTTCTCCATATTAGAACCTCCCCCCCCCCATATGAAGAAAAATACATTTATTTTGATAAGGTTTTCCGAAGCAATAGCTGCAGCATCAGAAAATCTTCACGGAAAACAGACTAAAATTTTCAAAAGCAATTAATTTGCATGCATCACTCAGGAAAGTAATTGCTCTCCAAGTGTATTAAAATTTCTTCGCTTTTTGACTTTTCAACGAAAAAAAAAAGAAAAAGGATTTCATATTAAAAAATACAGATACATGGAATAAAAATAAATGGGTTCCTTTTCAAGGCATGTTTTCTATCGCACTCCTTGGTAATAAGTTCACGAATTATTCATGCCGTTTAATACAAAAATATTTTAACATTAAATGAATATCTGATCAGCAAAAACGAATTGTATTTCTTAATTGAGTAGAACTGAGTTGAAAAACACAGCCTTGAAATTGTCTGTGCTTCAAAAATAGCTGTTCTAACCAGAGCTGCAAAGTCGGGGGGGGGAGGGGGGTACCGACTCCTTCACCCCAAAGTCAATACGATTCCACGACTCTCAACTCTGCCCTCGAAAATGCGGACTCGAGAGGAAAATGACCGACTCCGACTCTTAGTACTGGAAAGTTTTCGACTCCCATTTCCGACTCCTTTAACTCAAATCAGTCCGACTCTGACTTGCAGCCCAGGTTCTAATCACTGTCAGATTGCTGATATAGACAGGATTATTTAATTATTCATATATTTTAATTATTCACTTGCGGGACAATCAGACGCTCAAATCTCACTAACATTTTATCATATCTCTTAATATTTTAATTAAACGGGGATAATCAAGAAATACATCGCCAGCTCAGTAATTTCCAGCCAAGGACTGCAGTTTCATGCTTATTAGCACTCATCAGCCCGGCATAGGAAAGTGACTGAGCTGGAGATGGAAAACCTCTTAAGGAAGCCAAGAGTGACAAACAAACGGGTAGCTAATTTTATATTAGTTACCAGTTTGTTTGGCACTCTTGGTTTCCTTAAGAGGTTTTCCATCTCCAGCTCAGTCACTTTCCTATGCCGGGCTGCTGAGTGCTAATAAGCACGAAACTGCAGTCCTCGGCTGAAAATGACTGAGCTGGCGGTGTATTTCGTGTATTTCTGCTTGAGCCCTGGCTATTGGGAGGTAATTTACTGAAGGAATAATCAAGTTTTGTAGATTTGATACAAAGATACTCCTGACACAGTAATATTTTTATTATTTAATTTTGGCTTGAAAAATTCAATTTATTTGCATGCGTCACTCTCTCTTAACTCCGCTGCATGAATGAGATTTTTGACAAAATAAATTGAGGATTTAGAAAGCATAGGTTTCGATGTAAAGGAAACATTTGTTGAGAACTAATAGTTTAAACCGTTGAAAAAATTATTTATTAGGCCATTCCATGAAGAAGTAGTCACTTTGTCCCGCCCGTGACGGTTCATAAATTTGATTAAAAAGTAATAGTTTTAAAAGGTAAGGACGAAATCTTTTGCTTAAGAAATCACACGTTTGAAATTTTCTAAGCAAAACATTTTTGCTCATTACCCTTTAAAATTAATATTTTTAATGAAATATATGAGACGTCACGTGCGAGACAAAATGACCGTTTTCCGTAGAATGGCTCAACAAGAGATTTTCTTTGTTCTGACTAGTCACTGATAAAATACCACTCCCCTTTACCTGAATACAATTTTTTTTATTCAAGGTGCTCACTACTCATGCTTTTTGTTTTCCAGGCAAAAACCAAAGATAACATTTTCACTAGCAACAGCAGTATATATCCTACTGATTATGGTGACTACTCAGACAAAGATTACCCAAACAACGACTACTATGACTCCGACAATGATCGAGTTCTGGATGAAAATGGAAACGATGTCCAACGCGATGGTCGTTCTCTTGGAGGTTCTGAGGACTATCACGAGGACTTTTACATCAAGCAACTCCAATCAACTATCCCTGGGCTGCCTGGCGTGGATTACCCAATGTATCAGAGCGTCCCAGAAACTTCTTTCGATTGTGGAAGAAAGAATCCTGGATTCTACGGAGACGTGGAAGCTCAGTGTCAGGTAATATTGCTTGAAAAACCTTGTTCGAATTTATTAACAACTAGAAAACCGTCCGTCAAGGTATGAGGGGTGAAAATTGATTCGTCATTCGGTCGAAGCAGTTGCCTGTTTGGTGATATTTTGATAGTTGAAATTTTAACCCTCACTCCAGTGAATTAACTCTTAATTCCAGTGAATAGTGTTAATTTTCGACCACTTTTCTTATTCTCCATTCCCCTAAAATTACTGTCTTACCAGTAAAATAGTATGTTACCTGATCTAGTTCAGACTTGTCAAAATAAAGCATTTCACTGCATGTCAAACATTGCCAAAAAATATTATCGAATTATCATGCCGTGGCGCGAGTTTCATTGTTGGTGACGTCAGGAGCGTTACTCGATCATTCGCTATTATATATATGAGGATGTCCGTAGCAGTGGTTTGTAGAGGATGAGTTGATGGCTGCGTGAGAACGGAAATAACTATCAATTGCTTATTTCAGATTAATCCTTATTGGTTTTAAGCTATATAGTTAATCTTGGTATGATAATATATGTGCATGTTTAGGATCACCCCTCCCCCCTTTCCTACACAAACACAAAGAGAATTATAGCAGTACTAGCAACTGACAGTATTGATTCACATCTGTATCTTTACATCTGTCATCGCACATCTTTTTACATAGAATAGGGGATTATATACATATGTGTTCCAAAAACGGTGCATAACTCCCTTGCATCCCTTGAAGACTTAGTGTTTTTTTTTAGCGTAGTTGCTTAATATTTTTGCTACTGTCGAGACTTTTAAAGCTTGTAAACTGACTGTGTAATTTTCTGCCTAACATATTTTAGAGCTTTTTTAAGTGTTTCATTTAGCACTAATTTCGTAATTTCAAATGAACGCAACAGAAATTTTTGAAAAATGAGAGCAGCGTAGAGGTACCATGTATAAATCACGCGCAAACAACAGCACGTTAGATTCAGCTGTCAACTGTTAACAAAAGAGAAAAATGAAGGGCTCACAATGTATATCAGAAAAATTATGCAAGAAAATTTGGAAATGATTTTAAGGAAGTTGATTTTGAAGAAAAATTTTTTTGTTATTTTTAATGGGGCTAGGTGCTGCTTGCCATTTTCAGACCTAATGCATTTTCCCAGGAGCTGGAATCCAGTGTCATCATATGACACCACTATCGGCGTATTATCAACGCCGTTTAAGAAATTTGACGTCCAGTTTCTCACCAGATGGAGCTCACCTGGTGCAAAATTGCATTCGGAGTTTAATTTATCCATTAGTTTCCAAACTCAATAGATACTCAAGAAATCGGTAAACAATCTCCTAATCTTTTGACATGGACGCTGATGATTTTCCGTACCGAAAGTTCAGTGACCAGAGCCGGTTTTGAACTCGCGTGTTGGGCATGAGAAGCCAATGTCTAAGCACTACGTCATCGTGCCACCCCCCCCCCTTTTTCTTTTAATTTAAAAGAAAAGTAATTTAAAACATTTTATCCGATTTTAAAACAATCACGAAAACTTTAAGAAATTCTCCCTTACGACATTTTTTCCTCTTGAAGCATTTTAGGTCAATTTTCCTTGCTACGTTTCAGAAAACACTTCAGTACTAAGACTGAAAATGCAAATAAGGCTATTTTATGACTGATGAAAGTGAAAGTACACAACTAGCCAAAGTGTAATCAACGCTTAGCAGAGAAAAAGTCGGAGATATTTCTTTTCAATCTCCATGTTGAAAGATATTTATGAAAACATTTCTTTTTCGTCTCCCTAGGCATTCTATTCCTATTCCTATTCAGAGTCACAACTGACTACAACTGTATTTATGTCGAGGACTGCATACTAAGCGCCTTGCCTCAATTATTTTATATACCGATAGATGGCAGCACCATCACCGGATCGAACAGTTAATGAGAATTCAGAACTAGTCCAGGAGCTAATAGCACCCCAAGAGGTATCGTTTCACTTGGAGGACATTGAGACCACGAGCATATTTAACGTCGCTCAGTCCCCTTTAAGGACGACGGTGGGTCTTCGACCATCGAGGTTCGAACCCAGGACCC
The DNA here is from genome assembly GCF_026930045.1 of Uloborus diversus. Taxonomy (NCBI): domain Eukaryota; kingdom Metazoa; phylum Arthropoda; class Arachnida; order Araneae; family Uloboridae; genus Uloborus; species Uloborus diversus. The sequence goes on along the minus strand of NC_072736.1, from coordinate 67,330,015 downwards.
TCCGGCCCCGAATCCGACACTCTCCGATCGTGCTACCACGGCCCCACCCTAGGCATTCTAGTTAACGGAAATGGGGGACAAACCATTGAGAAGAGATATAATGGAGGGAGTGAAGACTCATTCATGAAGTCTTGATCCCAAATCATGTGACAGATTTTTTAGCAAAGCATCAGAAGAAATCAAGTTTCTTTCGCTTGTTTCACGCAAAACGTGCCAACCATTCGTCGTTGTTGAGTCACGTGACTTGGGGTCTTTGGGTCAGCTTTTGCTAAGCCAAAACAGATCAGAGTCTTGTTGGACGTAGCAACCTGTCTACGAGTGTTCTTTATTGAGCTAGTTAGAATACGGAACAAATTAAAACAGTGATTTAAAATTTTATATCACTGCTTATTTCTCACAGGCTCGTCATTTTCGTTTTTTTTTCCCGGGGGAGTTACAGGTTACGTTACTCGATGTTAATTTCATCGAAAAAAAAACACGCCCACTTATATGCAAAAACATTAATTTTTCAAAGCCAGGGAGGCAACTGAGCCCCTTCCTGGTCACTCTAAAGTTGCGTTCGACGAACCTCACCCGCCGACCGATGAGTAACCGGTTACTAACCGCAGCGTTTTAGCATCTATCGGTTACCACACCGGTTACCATTTTAAGCTGTTGATTGGTTGATTGAAGCTCGTGATCAGTAGATGTCACGTGATTGGTTAACCAGTAGCGGCCGGTTGAGCTCGTCGAACGCAAGCTAAATGATGGGTTTGCTTTCTAGCAAGTTTTACTTATATTTTAATTTTATGAATATGCTCCTAATTTAATTCCAGGTGTTTCATATCTGCCAGGAAGACGAACGACAGGACTCCTTCTTGTGTCCCGTAGGTACGATCTTCAACCAAATGAACTTTATTTGTGACTGGTGGTTTAACTTCAGGTGCTCAGACACTCCAAGGTTTTTTCATCTGAATGCACATCCTTTTACGGATGACAAATCAAATTTGTACGACATTCGTGAAACGATTAATAAAATGAAGCAGAACGAGAGAAATATGCGGGATATAACAATGGCTATGAATATTATATCTGATAATAGTGGCAGCAAAAGAACGATGAGTAAACGAGAACACGGTATTGAAAACAAGAATTCCGTTTCAGTCATGAAACTAAATCGCGTTAGAAACTTATTTATGCCGACCATAAGAATAGAAAAAGATTCTAAGAGTAAGCACTCCGTGCCCTCTAAGTATCAAGAGTATGCTGTAACAGTTGATTCCACCTTACCATTTGAGAGGGAAAATATTACAACAGAAATAACTGGAATCTTTAATGGTAGCACTGAAGGAAAATCTGGGGTAGCTAAAAATACCACTTCAAAAAGTGAAGTGACCATTCCACCCTTTATGATCATCAATAGCTCTTTTGAAGTTCAAGAAAATGTTACAGCCAGACAAATGCTCTCTCCACCTAACATGTCCGAAGTCAACTTTGTTTTCAATGAAAAGGTTGATACAGCATTTGTTTTAGACCGTCAAACAAACCTCATGCCTGAATCAAATACTGATAATTTAATTTCAAACTCTTCTATTCAAAGTGTAAATATTGAAAATGAAGTGGCTTTTTCTCCGGCTCAGGCGGTAAATAAAACAAATAATTCAACTGGAAATACCAAGAAATCCAAAGACGAAGCTAGCTCGACTTTATTGGGTCGCAGCGTGTACAGCAACAAAGGCAGCGTAGTAAATGACAGTGTGCGCCGAAAGTATTCATTGAGCCTTCAGTCAGGAATGGAAGAAACATTATTAAAGAACGTTGTTTCTGAAGATCATAGAAGTGTTCTCACTTCAACTAGAAAACCTATTTTGAACAATAATATTTTGCCAAATTCAGATCTATCAAATAAAACTCATATATCCGTGTCTGTTACCATAAGAGCTGGTAAGAGTCGACTTAAATGGAAGAGATTACCCGGAGTTAAAAAAATACAACGACTGCATCTTAATAATCCTCAACCCAAAAAGGCTGAATCAGAACCAATCAAAAATACTAGTCCTTCTCCAATTGCCAATTATCCAGAAACAAGTTACAGAAGAAGACAAGAGAGTCTTAAGCCTAGAAGCAGAATAATGTGGATACCAGGAAAGAATGACAATTTAAAACGCCATAACAGTTGGATGTTTTTCAAAGAAAGAACTCAAGATGCTGTCGCAGAGATCCGCGTCGAAGCAAGAAATGATGATTACCAACAACAGCCTTTAATTAGAAGAATAGTTCTTCCAGTAGAAATAGAAAATGTTCCGTGGACTAATGAAAAATATAACATATCTCAAAACGTTGCTCAAAATACAAAGTTGAATTCTACCAGAGGTCGTAGCATTCAATCGGCACCAGAAAGGTCCAAAATCTCATTAGCAACCATGAACTTCCGAGCAGAAAACGAAGAATCAGATATTCCTTCTATTGCCATAAATAATTCCCAAAATCAGAAACTAATGTCCAACGTGATGCCTAGTTCAGGCGAGGGAGAGAAGGAAGAAGAATCAGGCTGTGGCATTATTTGCATTAAGCTGTTGCAAAGCATTAGAGCAGGTATTTTTGCAAAAGAAGAATCTAATTCACATTTAAAAGATGACTTAAAAGGTAGCATGACTATTGCCGAACCAATCAGCTCTGGTGCAGAAGATACGAAATCAGTGTTTTCGAGAAGAAGTTCCTTGTCTCCTTCTGATCATTGGTCAATCAAGTATGAACCAAGACCAGATTGTGATGACGATGATGAAAATGATGACAGTTCCATAAGAGGATGGAGTGTTATCATCGACACTGGATCCGTCACAAAAGAAAAGACCGTCAAAAAAAGAGGCTGCGATAATCCATTGAATCACAATGATGTATTAGTAACGCAGAATATGAACTCCCAGATCGATAATGATGACGGAAAATCCAATAAAAAACACATTTCTTTCAATTCTGAAGATTCAAACCCAAATTTTGGTTCCGTAGATCAGAGATATTGGTTGAACCTTGTGAAAAATTGGTTGGGAGCAACTCCGTCTCAAAAACCTAAAAGTAAGAATCAAAATAAAGGTACTGTAAATTTTAAAGATACATTAAACAATAATTATTTTCGTTTTGATGAAAATGCTGCATATGAATCTGGAAGAATATTTAATAATCCAGATGACCAATTAGCGTCTAATTTTAATCCTCCAAGTATTCTTAAAGATCAGAAATCTCGTTATGACTTAGATGATACTAAAGAAAATAAGAAACACAATAGAAAAATGGTTAATATTAATTCGTTGAAAAGTGACTTATCTTCAAAATTTGGAGGAAAAGGTTATGATCAATTTAATTCTAGAGATACGTTTTTAAGCGCTCGAAATAGAAGAGACAAAATAAATTTGAATCGAGAAGAATTTCCTCCGAGAGGTTCAACTTCTTTTCCGTCTTTCTCAAGAAACTTAGGAAATAAAGGAACTGATAGTTTAAACGCTGAAATGTCGGAATGGTCTACCGACTTTCGTACTGACTCAACTGATTGGTCAAATGTAGAACAGAGAAAAATAAATATCCAAAACAGTAAAGGAAGAAACAAAATGAAGCGTACTAATGGTTGGCCATCACAAGATAGGCGTAGCCAAAACCCCTCAGGGAAAGGCGTACGTTCACAATCTAGGGATCAAAGAAATGGTCGTAAAAGCTGGTCAACTAAAAGAAACGGAATGAATAGCAAAATCCCAGATTCAACAATTTCTGATTTTCCTATAGAACAAAAAGATATTGATGATTGGCAGTCTCCAGGTTCATCGGATTGGAGTTCCAAACCAACATTCGGCAATCGAGATTGGTCTAGTGGCGATAGAGATTGGTCATCAAATAATAAAGGAAAGGGGAAAAACACCTTTAAAAGTGATAGAACCCCAAACCAACCGAGAAATATTTTAAAAGGCTCAAATGTTAAAGGCCAAAGAAATAATGGTAGTAGAAGAAATAAAGGAGACCAAACGTCTAATCGCGGATATCAGAACAATGGTTGGTTGGCAGAAAATGGAAGGTCAAGTGATTCTTGGGCATTTGATGAAAAAAGTCAAGATAATGCTTGGTCTAAAAGTGAAAATGATCAAAACGATTGGTCTACTGATAGAACACCCCAAAGTTGGTCATTCGATCCAAGCGGGCAAGAAGACCAAGACTGGGCGGAAGAAACCGAAATGAAGAAAGGAACAAACTACAAAGGCAGTACTGATTTCGAGCCTGATGAAAACGGGGAAGAAGACTGGCCGAATGATGACCAAGACTGGCCACCCAAGCAACCAGATAATGATTTCGATAATAAGGATAAGTGGCCGTCAAATAAACAGAAAGGAGAAACTAGATGGCCTGTAGGCAACTCTAAGCAGCAGGATACGTTTCCGGCTTTTCAGCCTCCCAAGATCCCCGGAAGTTCGTCAGGTTATTCAAATACCAAAGGTTCCGCCAGAAGAATTAAATCATCTAGTGGATCAACAGCACGACAAACTCCAACAGGCGATTCCCAGTGGTCTTCAAAAGGTCAAAAAAATGGTTTTTCTGGTTCTTCCAAAGGCAATAATAAAAGATTTATTTCTGGACCTGGATCTAGAGATTTGAATAACCGAAGAAACATAAAGAAACCTTCACAAAGTGAAAACATTTTTCCCAGTGCTAAAAAATATGGTTCTGGTGTCCAAGATGATGATCAGTGGATATCAGATGAAGAAACTGGTGATGATTATGATGAGGAAGAAAAATTTAAGGGAAATAATGATGCTTGGCAAAAAGGCTTCTCTTCAAGTAATTCAGGTTGGTCAGATAATTCAGGAAATTACAAGGACTCTGAAGAAAAACCAGATTGGTCTACCAACAAAAAGCGAAATTGGTCTTCAGGAGCTGGAGATATAAAGTTTCCTTCAAGCTTCAAGAAAGGGGATACTAGTAATTCCCTTCGAAATCAAAACAAAGGGTCTCGATCATCAAAAAGAATTTCGCATTTCTCTCCTAATGGTGGAAGCAAAGGCAGATCAAACAGACCGACTTCCTCAGAATGGTCAAAAGGTATTTCGGAAACATCGGAAAGTTGGCAATCAGGTAAACCAAGCCGAAACAATCAAAGGCAAAATGGGCAGAAAGGAAATAGTGATCGTAGTGCAAGATTTCCAGACAATAGCAGGTTGTGGTCCCAAAGGCCAGACAGCGATCGAGACTCTCAAAATAAATGGACTGATGATGAAATAAGCCAAGAAAAAATTTCTTTAGACTCGCCAAAAGGGGGAAGAAGGAATCCATCATCAAGTAATGATAAGGGGCAAAATCGATGGCCTCCGATTTCAGTAAGTAGCAGTGACGGACCTCGTGATTCAGATGCTTGGCCAAAGCGAACACCGTCAAGCAATAAAGGAAGTGCTTCAAACACCGATGAAGATTGGCCTACGGATTCATCTAAAAATGACTGGAGTTCTGATGAAGACTGGCCTGATGATGCTGTAAATCGACAAGATACTGCACCTAATGCGGACAAGCCATCTTGGGATCAGAATACTTCTGGAGGTTGGAGCACGAAAGGAGATGCTTCGGCTGGCCCAAGGAATTCCAAAGGGGATTCTAAAAAGAATACAAACCCCCCACAAGTGCCAAATGTATCAAAAGGTGATGCTGCCATTCCAACGGGGGGATCCTTTGGACGAAATAATGCTACTAACAATAAAGGGGACCCTGGAATTAAAGAAGAAAAAATAGTATGGAGTATTCAGGTAGATGAAAATGGAAAATCAAGTAATGGATGGATGCCAGTCACCCTAAGGCCTGACATTAAAAACCGTCAAAATATGACGAGTACAAGAGGAAACGATAAAGGAGCACCATTAGCTGATGAAGAATGGGGATCTGATACGAATAAAGACACCTGGGGCACAAAAGACGAAGACATGTTTCCAGATTCAAAGCTCAAAACTGATTTTGCATCAGAAGATATACCATCACCACCCTTAAGTCCTCCGGCAACAGAAGCCAGTTTCAGTCATCTTTTTTACATTCCACGTCGAAATTCACGTTTTAAAAGGGAACAAAAATTTAATAATTTAAAAGAAAGTAAATTTGTGGCAGGAGATAACACATTTAGAGTTTTTAGAATAATTAAAAATGGAAGAATCCTCAATGCTCCTCAAGACGATGAAAATAATCGATTTTATTTGGCCAAAGCAAATATTCTTGTAGAAGATGGTGCAAAAGTTGCTCCTGCTAACATGACTGCAGAAACGCAACGGAAAAATCAGTATTACAAAAATAATCAAAGGCAACATATGGAAAGAACTGTACGACGGGATAGAAACGTTTCTTTAAACAGAAATACTGAAATACTAAAAAAAAGGCAAAACGTTAAAGATTTGAAGGAAACACTTTCGGCCGTACCAAATGCTTCTGAAGATTTACTGCTGGAACCTTCGTTTAAAAGTGAATGGAGCACGCCTTTTGATGCTGCACATTTACCAGAGTCAGGTTGGGTTCCTTTATTCAACGTAAAGTGGATCAAAAATGAAGCTTTTCAGAAACAAAATTCTTCAACCGCATTCCCTTCAAAGTTAAAAACAACAAAAAATGAGCACTTTAAAGCAATGAATGATAGCAAAGTCTCAGAAGTTTTCTTAATTGTAAAGAACAACATTTCACAAGACTCTCCATTTCGCAATCCTCAAACCGCAAAAAATGTAGATGTTCCACTCAACAACAACCAATCTTCGTTCAATCACATGTCTGGAAGTGATTATGCTTTTAATAATTCTAACAAAAGCAATTATAATGAAAGAGAAATACAAGTGGGGAATGAAACTTTAAGAATACTTTCTTTTTCAGACGTCATGAAACAAATGTCAGGAAACACTGCTTCGAATTTCAAACCGCCAGTTTCAACTAACGCACCGGAAAGCACTCATGACATGGAAAGTTACTGGAATAAGCCTATTACAAACGAGCCAAAAGCATATTCACTGAAATTAATGAATGACGGGATGAAGAACAAAAATAGCAGCAATTTTTGGAGATTTTTCAATGAAACTGAAGTAACCAAGAAAGTATGGATATTGGTCAATGATAGCAGTGTTGAGGACATTCAAGACTTGAGGAAACAATCAAATATGAATGCTACGCATTCAAAACTTCCTGGACCTGCAGTGAGAAACATTAATATGTACAAAGTTATAGTAGGGAATAAAACGGACCACCAAACTGAAAATAATAATAAATTGCATGAATTTCAAAGGATAATCAATGTCTCCAAAAATAAGGAAAGCCAATCAACGGGTAGTGTTTATTCTCCGAATTTTCAAAGTTTTACCGGAAATTCTAATTGGAAACCCCTATTAAGAAGCGTCGGAAGAGTAGTAACAACTAATGCAACTCATCCTTCTCTTAGAAAGCTCAAAACTTCTTCTAAATCCTAGACCATGGCCCAATATCTTAAATCATAGCTACCTCTTGAGAGATTTTAATCCTCTGCAGATTATGAATTTCAGAATCTATTTTAGAAATTAACTGAATGTGTTTCGCTAATTGCGTTCAGTGTAAATTAAACACTGAGAAACATTTTCAAAAGATCACGTTCGCGAGGGTTACATGTTCCTTTTAAAAGAACGCAGTCTCACATTCATAATCTGTCAGAGAATTAAAATTTGTAGGAGGGAAATGTGATGAGTACTTGTGAGATCTTGGAAAGAAATCTAAATTCATTTTATAGAATATCACACTCTTTTCATAAGTTATTATAAAATAGAACCCAAATCTTTAAAAAAAAGCAAATCAGTTTAATATTGCAATTACGTTTTTGTTTAGCCTTTTGAAATGCAACAAGTATATGATGAAAAACAGTTTTAAAAAAGTAGTTAAATCGCAGACTAGAATCGAAGAAAGCCTCAAAAGCCAGTATTTGAAAAGTTTCCAAAAGGTCAAATTTTGATGCTTGCTTAGGTTCAGCTGTGAAAGTAATTTGATAACTCTCTTTACAACTAATTTTAAAATTACTGTTATTGACTTTTGCCATTGGCAACGATTACTGACAACAGAAATCGAGCATTGTATAAGCTTTCAAAAAGGTGAAAAACAATTTAAAAAGTGGATGTACAGTTGTCTGCTTTTCCTTGAGTAAAAGAGAAAGATGTTAGATCACCATTTAAAATGAAAAACATGCTATAAAATTTCAGACATGTGCTTCGAGGACTCAAGTAAGCTTTTTTTCAAATGCAATGAAATAAGTTTATGAATGAAAATACATCCAATTTATTTCACCCATCATCTTATCCCATCATCTTTTGTGGGATGACTTAATCCGTAAACTTAGCATTGAAAAAAGGGTTCTTTGTTAACCTAAAACATATAAATGAAATTTTATTGCTATTTGTGCACTTTAAACTTCTTTGTTGATCGTCAAGTAACTCGTTACAGCTGCATGATCTTAGATCTTTCTTTTTTTTTTTTTACTAACGAGAAATAGTGTAAAGCGAGAACAAAAGCAATTACCGAAGTTCCTTTCAAATCTTATAAAGTGAAGACAGATATACTAATCAATATATGAGGCAGTGAAAAGCAAAGGGATGTAAGAGGCAAAAATAAGAATTTGGAGATAACCACCAATACAAATGGTAGGTGAACCCCTCCTCTGTCTTGGACAGAGTTGCCAGACGTCCCGGATTTCAAGAGACAGTCCCGTAGTTTGAAAAATTGTCCTGCATCCCGGGGAACTTCCATACGGGACGGCTTAAATCCCGTATTCTAGCTGATAACAACATTTTACAGAACGAGACATTATTCAATGTTCAAAGGGAAAAAGGTAAAGTAAAACAAAAAATGCGAAATAATGAGCAATGAGAAAATCATGTGGCAGCAAACGCAAAAATTGTTTTCGTTTTGATTTTATACAGAAACTACACAGCTTCACACGCATAGAGAGCTGCATACTAAGCGCCTTGCCTCGGATACACACAGGAAAGATTTACAACAAAGAAATAACACCCAGGGCACCGACGGGAATCGAACCCACAACCTCCGGCTTAGAAGCCGGAGCTTCAACCAGAGCCACGGAGGCCCCTCGTTGTGATTTTGTTTGAATGTTTGTGTTTTGGCGGCAGACCGAATGGTTGTTTCTTCTTTGCTCATTAACAAATGTTGGAAATACATCCCTACGCATGCGCCGTCAATCGCAATGGAAACAATTTCTATAAATTGATAGGCGATATTTTGTGAGATTGATTTAATGTTTGTAGCGATTAAATTTTTCAGATTTATCATTAATAGACGTCGCAACCCCCCCCCCCCCCTTTCACTCCTAGAAACTTGTCCCGTATTTCCTGTTTTAAATCTGGCAACCCTGGTCTTGGGGCAAAAGCTTGTATTTTTAGCCCTGGTAGGTGCTGCTGTACAGCATGATTTAGAAAAAAAATCAGCGAAAGCCTACCTAAGACGCTACTTTTTAAATCCTTTTACTCAAAGCTTGAAAACGTCCACTTACATCCCTATGCTTCTCACTGCCTCATATGTATTATTAGTTTTGTTTATTTGTTTACTTATTTATTGATATTTATATTTTAAAGCCCGTAACTTATAGGTTACTTGAACTCACTTTGATGAACATTAATAGTTAAATTTATGAATCAGCAGTTGTTTCCTTCGCTACTTCGGTTTTTTTTTTTTTCCCATGATCCCTTGAGTCAAACATAAGCAACTTTTTTTTTTACTAAGACTGCTAAAAGTTTTCATAAGTTGTAAAGCATGTACCGTAAGATTCTGTAGTTCCAACTCTAACAGTACATGCTGTTTTAATTCACCTATGAAACATAACGATATACTTGCTTCAGCATTCTATTTTGAAGTTAATCGTTCTCTCTCCTCTCTTTTTCTTTTTTATTCATATTTAAATACATATTATACATAAAGGTGATAGATTGTTTTACATATTATGGTATGGCATATATACGGCACACATTCTTTCTCTCTCTCTCTCTCTCTCTCTCTTCAAATTTGATACCATTAAGTGGGGAGTTGTTTTGGGATAGCTTTCAGTTTTAAAGGTACTATAAGTTTTTTCTTTCTCTGTCTCTCTTTCGGCTAACTTAAAACTAAAGGGTAAAGGATCGTTTTATGAAAACATTATTTTTCGATGGTTTACGTTCCCTCTCTCTCTCTCTCTCTCTCTCTCTCTCTCTGGGACTACTTTTATACCGAGTGGTGAGTTGTTTTGGGATAACTTTCTGTTTTGCAGTTATAAGTTTTCTTTCTCATTCTCTCCTTGGGTTAACTTCTACATAAAAGGGTGGTGGGTTGCTTTATGCTATTTTTTTTTGTTGTTGTTGATATGGTGGAAGTTTTTTCTCTTTCTTTGAGTTAACTTTTATACCAAAAGATGCTGAGATGTTTTATAACAACTTTCTGTTTTGAAGGTGTAATTTTTCTCTTTCTCAGTCTCTCTTTAGGCGAAATTTTATACAAAACGGTAAAGAATCGTTTTATGAAACTACTCTTTTTCGATGGTATACGTTCTGTATCTCTCTCCCTCTCTTTGGGACTGCATTTACACCGAAAGATGATCAGTTGTTTTGGGACAGCTTTCGGTTTTAAAGGTATAGGTTTTCTTTTTCTCATTTTCTCTTTGGGTTAACCTCTACGCAAAAGAGTGGTGGATTACTTTATGCTAATATGTTTTTCGAAGGTGAGCGTTTTCTCTCTTTCTTTGGGTAATCTTTTATACTGAAAGGTGCTCAGTTGTTTTGGGATAGCTTCCTGTTTTGAAGGTATAATTTCGCTTTTTCTCAGTCTTTCTTTCGGCTAACTTTTATACAAAAGGGTAGAGGACCGCTTTATGAAAACATTCTTTTCCGAAGGTAATACGTTTTCTCTCTCTCTCTCTCTCTTCCTCTCTTTGGGACTGCATTTATGCTGAAAGATGGTCAGTTATTTTGGGATTAAGTATAAGTTTTCTCTTTCTCATTCCTTCTCGGAGTTATAACTTTTTTATGAAAGGGTGGTGAATCGCTGTATGCTAGCATTTTCGAAGATAAACGTTCTCCTACATTCTTTGGGTCAACTTTTGTACCGAATGGAACTGTGTTGTTTTAGGGACAGCTTTCTGTTTTGAAGGTATAATTTCTCTCTTTCGGCTGACTTTTATACAAAATGGTTAGAGGGTCGTTTTATGAAAGCATTCTTTTTTTTTTTTTTTTTTGAAAGAGATCAAAACTGTGCATAAAAAATGCTGACGTTAGACAAAGAGTTCCCAAAAATGCACTGCGACTGGTCGCCAAACGTTTAAAACCGTCACTACTCTTTGGGTCAACTTTTATGCCGAGAGTTGATGAGTTCTACTATGGTTAACTTTTATGCAAAAGAATAATGGATCTATTTATGAAAGCGTTCTTTTTTGAAAGTATACGTTCTCTTTCTCTCTTTGGGTCACCTTTTATAATGAAAGTTTTTGAGCTGTTTTGGGATGGCTTTCATTTTTGTTAGTATAAGTTCTCTTTCGGCTAACTTGCATCTGGAAGGGTAGCCGATAGTTTTATGGAAGCATTCTTTTTTGAAAGAGATCAAAACTGCGCATGAGAAAATGTTTACGTTAGATTAAAGGGTCATTAAAAATGCATTTTGACAGGTTCCCAAGTAGGTAATTCTGTCACTACTCTTTGTGTCAACTTTTAAACTAAAACGTGATGAGCTAGTTCTCTTTCAGCAAACTGTTCAAAAACATAGTGGGTCATTTTATAAAAAACAAATATATGAAGGTATACGATATCTCTCTGGATAACCCTTCTATACTAATAATTGGCGTGCTGTTTTAGGGTGACTTTCTCCTTTTAAGGTATAAGTTCTCTCTTTCGGCTAACTTTTATTCAGAAGGGTAACGGATCGTTTTATGGAAACGTTATTTTTAGAAGGCATGCGTTCTTTCTCTCTCTCTCTCTCTCTCTCTCTCTCTCTCTGTCTCTACCTTTTTCGGAAACTTTTATGCAGAGGGGATCGTTTTCCAGGTTTTTATTTAGAAATTGTTTTCTTTACTGTTTTTTTTTCCTAGTTTAGTTATAATTGATTCAAATGACGATTGAGACCTCGCTGTTTTAGATGAAATCGTTCAATGTGAAGTAGGATATATGAATGTTTTTACAATGAAAATTACGTAGGTTCATTCTTCCTTCAGTGAGGAAGATAAAAAAAAGAAAACAGTTCAGTGCAAAAGAAATATACATATTTCTGTTTCATTGTTTATTTCTTTCTGCTGAAATTCTTTGTAACTGTAAAACAAGTGCATGAGATTTTATTGCACATTTTTGCCTTTCCTATACTTCTTCAATTGAGCAGTCAGCGCAATTGCTATCTTTTACCATTTAATTTATTATTTGTAAAGTATTGAAATGATTTGTATAGTTATATACTAAACTTAAATAGATCTGGAAATCGAAGCGTGGCGATTTAAAACAGCAGATTTTCATTTCGCAGTGTATGAAACAAAAATAAAGTGAAATCAGGGTGCAATAAAGTAAGTCATTTACAGACATTATTGTGCTTGACATTTCCGAAAATCTAGTCAGCTATTTTTAGATTGGATAATGTTTGAATTTCAAAAATAATTTCATTGTACTTTTTGGTATGAATTTCCCTCTACTTTTATACTTTTCCTTGAAACCACCAGCGTATATAATTAAATTTCAATTTAAATCTCATCAGTTACGAATTATCAGTTTCACGAGGGAGAGAGAAAGAGAGAGAACACTTCTCTCCAATTTTCTACCATTTAATGACAGTCATTGGATTACCATGCTTTGCAGCGTATTGCGGGAGAAGTGGTTAGGTTCTCCTCACAACGAAGATTGAGCTCGGGTCGCTTTGATAAAAGACATCACACTAATGTTCAATGTAGAATGCAATGTTGAAAAAATTTAAACAGATTATCTTATGGCTTAGTTGAAATGAAAACTATCTTAAATCTTATTCAAACTAAGCCATTTCATATATTTTCTAAAATATTTTTCGTCGTCTGTAGTAGTTGTAGTTTACAGTGCAGTACTTACTTATGTTTCTTCAAAAAATAATGTTGTCCCACGCGAATAGTGATTTTGGATCGTAAAAACAATAAAAGTTTAAATTAGCTGTGTAAGTGGTGGTTATGAAACATAAAAACATACGCTATTGTTTAGGAAAATAAGAACAATATAAGCAAACCCTTATAAATCTTCAGACAAAAATACTTTTACATAACATAAAAGCAGTGAAAATAATGCACAGCAATCCTAACCTAAGAATATTTTTCTCTAGTACGTGATGGTTATGTACTAGGGTGAGTCATAAGTTTTTCAATGTTTGGCATTGGTTGATTTTCGCAATGTACTGTTAAAGTGTACGCATATGCATGAAGTGTGAAAGTTAACCAAAAAAAAAGGCGATATTTAGACTAGCTTATTAATGTCGTGAAGTTCTGAGAACGAAGTTTGTGAAGACGTATTAACAGGGGCGCCCCAAACTAAAACATTTGGGAGGAGGAAAATTCTTGATTTTCCGAAGGAAATTCCAATTTTTACCAAATAATTAAATACTAACATGCACGCAAGTCATACATACATTGCATGTAAGGAGAGGAACTTTATACATCATTAAAAATAATATAAAAAATTAAAAAGTGGAAAAAGAATATCAATGTTGCAATGTTGGTTCCAAATTTGCCGAATAAGGAACTATTTGGGAGGTCACAGTAACCTCCTGTGACTTCCCATTGGGCACTCCTGTGTATTAAGAATGAACAGCCGAAGTTAATTGAAGAAGTTTTGCCCTATGAGACAATTCGGCTATAACGAAGCAGAGGCAGCGCGAATCGTATGCTGTAATAAAGGTTGACGATCGGGTGACACATTAATTACAACGGGATAGTTATTATAGCATTAATTTTAATTTTATGATGATTATAATTATCATCATAATAATCATATTAGATTGTGATTATTATTATGATTATGATTATCATCATATTAATCATATTAGAATGTGATTATCAACGTGGTATCGAAGATTCGGTTGAAATATGGATTAATACTGGAGAACATGATGGCCTGTTATACTTCGAACGTTAGATTTCTAAATTTAACAGTGAATACTAAATAAATAAAGCAAGCAATTTATTGCGAAACAAATGACTTACCCTAGTAAAACATGAAAAACAACATTTAGCAATCTTTCGGTAATAATCAGTAGTTTTTATGAAATACGAAAACAATAAAAACATCTCCCGCATTATTTCCCTAAAATTTCCAGCAAATCAAGTTTACTGTTTCTCAACTGAAAAGAAAGAAAGAAATACAAACTAGATAAGAAAATTTTAATGGTATCGCTAAGCTACGGTGTAGTTGTGTATTAAAGTTGTGTCTAAAAGCTTTTTTTCTGATATTTTGATGCGAAACCTCTAATATAATTCCGTATTATATCAAAGCTATCGTTTTTAAAGAAATTAGTATCCTTTTCAATGGGGCTGTATAAGAAACTAACTTCAAGAGGCGTCTGGGTCATTACCAGACCTAGTGCGTTCCCCTACAATGCATCAGTCTTTCGTGTGTCACCATTAAGGCGCTGATGCATGACACAGTAGTGTTTTTGACGCCCAGTTTCCACCAGTGGAGGCACCTGGGCTCTCATTTGATGCGAAATTGCACTAGGAATTTAATTTAGCCGATTGATATTCTAAGCCAAACGAATACCCAAGAGATCTTTTACATGCCGTACAATCATACGACATGGGCGCTGAAGATTTTCTGCATCTCGAAAATCCATCGACTGGACACCCAGGTCAGAACATAGGTCCCCAGGCGTAGAAGGCCAGCGCCTAACCATCACGCCACCAGCCGGTTAAGAAATTAGTATTTTTGCAAAAATATATCTTCTCCAAACTAAAATTATCTATAAAGTTAAAGCTCATTTAAATCTCTACTGATTTGGTATGAAACTGTGATGTAAAAATTTCTATCATGTTCGATCATAAAGCATCCGTACTTGTATGTAGTACATTTGAGGCAGTGAGATGTAAAGAGATGTAAGTGGACAGTTATAAGTTTTGAGTAATAGGCGTTTAAGTGCCGGTCCTAGGTAGGCAATCATTAAAAAGTTTTTCTAAATAATATTGCATAGTCGCTCCTTCGAGGACTACTAGTACTAGTTCTTGTTTCAAAACAGACGAGAGGCTCACCTACTATTTGTACTGGTGTTCTCCAAATTTTTAATTTTGGCACTTACTTTCCTTTGCTTCTCACTGCTTCATTTGTGGTTTTCAAAAGCAGTCTATGGAAAAACTGTTTTTCGGCACTTTGAAGGATTACAATGGTTTTATAAAATCTTTCAGACTTGATGTTTTGTGCTTTGTAAGCTGTTTTCTTATTTATTTAGTCCTTTGTCTTGAATTATTTATGAAAAAAAGTTGTAAAAAATAAAGTGTTTCTTCTGGTACTATTGTGAATTAATTGATATATTGCGCAATAATTTATGCATTATGAACATCAAAACTAATACTAGCCACAATAGAGGGGGGAAGTAATGGAAACCTGGATAGTCTTGACGAAAATCTGCTTCTTAAATATAATATTATGTATTTCAACGAGAATTGCAGAAGCGATCATTTTCCTCTCATTTAAAAAAAAAAAAACATACTTACTTGAAAACTTCTAAAATTACTTTGAAGTTACGACAAAATTTTGTACAAAAGTGTTATTATTCCAAAAGTTAATATACTGACCATTCTTAATTTCGTATTTTTTCGTAACAAAATATATTTTATTCAGTTTTAATTTAACAATAAATGATGAAGCTCAATGCGGGTTCACTTTCCAAATCGAGTATCTTAAAGTTATTTTAATTGGAAAAAAAAAAGAATAGCTACTGTTTCTCCTGCTTATTACCAACTCTGGCTAAGCCAAATAATTTTGCTAGTCAAGCGAAATCATATTTCAATCGTGTCGTCAGCACTCACGAAGCTGACCGAAACGGTCACTTGTTCACTGGGAATAGATTAAGTCTATGGTCAGAAGGGAAAATATAATAAGTCATTTTTGAGCAATCACGGTTGCTTATTGTTCTCACTAAACTGTTTTGAATTCCTATCATTTTATTTTCCCACCAGCACCCTCTGCCAGCACCACCGTCGCGTCGACCGGCCTCACGATGCTGCTCCTCTTGCGAAAACCGTCTCCAGGTTGCGTCCATATCCTACACACACACGCATACACACACATACACACACTCATGCCTGCGCACAGACACAAACACACACTCCTACACACACACAGACATACACATACACACACTCATGCCTGCACACAGACACAAACACATATGCCTACATACGCGCGCGCGCGCGTACACACACAGCACTGCATACACAACACGTACACACATGCATATGCATACATACACACACAAACGCACCCACACACATGCGCCTACACAACCACACACACTTGCGCCTACACAAACACACACGCACATTCATACACACACACACGCTCGTGATTGCGAAAAACATAATTTGAATTCAAGATGCCAAAAATTCAAATTAATATATTTTAATGGCGTTTTTTACGTTATGAAGTGTTTTTTATTATCTACTAGCAGTATCAGCACAGTGATGCCCGTGCTAAAAATTTAATGAAATCCGTTGAATAAAAAAAAATTGACGCCCCCCCCCCCCCCCTCTGATGTAAAATGATCATTTAAATTTGTATAAAATACGTACACACCTTTTCAAAGAAAAAAAGAACCTATTAAAATTTCTTTGGAATTTAAAACTTTTCGTCAAATCGTTAAATTAGATTTACAGTTGCTTTAAAACTCTATTTAGCCAGTGAAGTGGTTTTTACTGCAATTTAAAATATTTCGCCAAATAACCCAAAAAAGACATCAAATAATATCTTTCAAATGTAAAAATAGTTCCACAACTCTATTGTTTATCGCCAAACTCGCCCAGCAACCACGCTCTCATAATCCATCCGTCTAACGAAAAAAAAAAAAGATATTAATAAATATATATAGTGGTTCCCAAAAGTGTTCGTATACTTTGAAATATTTTAGTAAAACCGAAATAACGCGAAACTGAATTCGAATATGAAGTAAAATATTTTTTACACCATTCCTATGTCATTCTAAATACAACCCAGAAGTTTTTTCGAAATATAGACGGATCTTCTTTTTGAAATGGGTCAAAAAAAGAAGAGACAGAGAAATAACACGCCACAAAAGTCATCGTACACTCAAATATTTTCGAATAAATTCATGATTAAAATTATCATATGCCGTTTGTTTAATATAGCAAAAATACCCGGCGTTGCCTGGGTCAGTAATAATTGTGAGAAAATATCTCTACTTTCTTTCGTTTTCTGTTTTAACTGAAAGAACTCAAAACACACTGCTTTGACGTGATTAAAAATCGAGCTTCTTCCTTACCCATAAAAGTAAAATAGCAATAAGTTTAAAGAACGAACGAGTATTCATTTAGAAACGAAGGCACGAATTTAAGCATATAAAAATTTGAAGAAGTTCCAAAATATGAACTACCAAAAACAAAGATCACTAAAAAAACGTGCGCTTTATTTAATTAAATAGTACACGCACACAAAAAGAAAAAAAAAAGCGCTCTATGTTTCCCTAAGTGTGCAAAAAGTAGAGTTTCCAAATGTTTAAATGACTTTAAAATCATGTTTGTTCCGGAGAAGCCTTGATTCAAAATTTTCATCATGATTACTTTTGATATTGCTATTGTTGGCAACAAATTTTTGTAACAATGGGTTTTATATTTAATCTTTTAATGGGGAAAGTACATGAAATTTACTGTTTTCGATCATAACTTTTTTAAACTAAGTTTTTTAGGAATAAATTATAGCCTAAGTTGCTTCCTGATAATTTAGCTATCTATGGGGAAAAATGATTAAAATCCGTCCAGTAGTTTTGAAGCTTATTCCGGACATACATACATACAGAAGTAGCCATTTACGTATTCGCAACTCCAGAGCTCGAATACGCTACCTTGCGGTGATTTACAAAACTGCCGAAAAAACTAAAACATTGCATTCCACGTGTTCATTTTCGGCAAAACAAACAGTTAGTTATGTGTATTTTTTTTTTAATTTGCGTAATTCATCATTTGGAATCGTCATTTGCAACAGCGTAACATCAAAAACATCTGATATAAACTGTGAGTACACATTTTATTTATCTTGTTCTGAGTGAATTTGAATAAATATCAGTTTTTCAATTCGATGAAAAAAAGCAGACTTAACAACATTGACTGGACACTACACTGTTAAAACTACAGGATGCATTAGGCACCTTTCAGGGGAGAAACGCTAGTTCACCAGCGGTACCCAATACGGAGCCGAAATCGCACCTCTAAATAGGGTGAAAAACAGGCACCTTTTAAAAACTAGACAGCCGGAGTGAAAAAAAGGGACCTTCGGAGAGAGAAATGGCACCCCTTACTATAGATCCTCCTCCTCCCTCCCCCGTATTGTGTGCGTTTTTGAATACAGTTGTGTATTTATTTATTTATTTATTTATTTATTTTTTAAGTTTTGTTTTGATTTTTGATATTCTACGTTTTGGACATTTTTCACATTGAACTCGGTATTGGAAATGATTAAAACATGTAATTACAGCATTTGATCATATTTCAGAGTTTTCAACATAGTTAAGAAGTGCTCATAGCTTTAATTCACCTGATCGTGCTCTAACTCAGTGTTTCTCAACCTCTTTTGACCCACGGGCGCGGTAAAAGCAAATGAAAAACTTTGCGGTCCGGTGAAATCTTTATCGTTTTCTTAAAAATTCATAAAATTAATAATATGAATAATAACTCTGAGGCTGTTAAAATACATGTGAAAAAATTCAGGGTTCTGATGTTTTTTTTTTTTTTAACAAATGTTAAAAATTAATAAAACAATAAATATCTACCCCTTCACTTGGCATCAAAGATCTGTCACAAATACGTTATAATTTAAAAACGAGTAATTATTTAAAACATGCGAGAAATTATACATTTACTAAAACATGACGTATTCCGAAATTGAAGCATAGCTGTACTTATCGATTATTTACATGATGAGCCAAAAATATTCAGGGATATTACAATTACGGAAAAACAAAATCGTTTCATAAACGTTAATCAAGAGTAACAAAATAAAATGCACATTAAGTTTTTCAACCAGTTAAATAAAAAACCAAAAGAAATTTCTAACGCTATCGCTAACCGCTAACAGGAAATGATTCTAACACTTGAATGAAAAAGCAAAAAAAAAAAAAAAAAAGAGCTAGACTGAGAGAGATTTTTTTTTTTTTCGCTAGCTTTCTGTTATAATCTATGAAGCACAAGAAACATTTTTATTAAGGTTCTTTTGGTGATTAATAAAAGCTGCTTATCGGGTATTCAAGAAAATAATGACAGATATTTTTAGTAGCGTTTTGAATGATGGAAATTTCACGATAGTAACGGTAAACGGGAACTAGAAGACTAACGGTTACTGAAAAGCAATAAATGCACTTTTAAACACTTAACTATGTTTGAAAGCCATAAAAGCTACAAAGTGATCAAAAGCTGTACTTACTTGTAATTTCGGATAATTAATCCTAGAAAAGTTGTGTTTTAATCCAATAGTGTACTTCATTCAATGTGAAAGACACACAAACGCAATCATCATTGTCCGCCATATTGAGGTGGTTGAATGTATGTCTAAGGCAAAAAGCGCATGCGCAATGAGTCTTTCTGCGATTGCATGCTGTTTTGGCTCCTCTGCTCTATTTTCTAGCTTGCATGGCACCTTCAGGCACTATGCTTTCACCTTAGAGGGAATATTTTCACTCGTCTGGAACCCCTGGTTATAACAGTGTAGGGCCGTGCTGAAAAATTACTCTTTTCCTTAACCTAATTCCACATAAATGATTTAAATAACCTTTGTTACTACAGCATCCAACTGAAATGGACAGTATGCAAATAAATTTTCTTGAAAATATTTATCACAGAACAGATTGAAAAATCCAGAAAGAACGTTAAGAATTTGAACAGTAAAAAATAAAAGCGTGGAATTTTTATCGCTAAAATATCGCGCCAACTTTACTTTATTGCTCTGCTAAAGCTGTCATTATCGGTGGAAGAGTTTCACCAAAAATCTCTTTTTAGGGTTATGGTTTTAGTATTTAGTATATTAGAATAATGTATCTTGACAAGATTTCGCATATCAGTTAAATCATTTCCATGACGAATGAATTAAATGCATGATGATTTCTTTTGATATCCAATCATATAGTCATAGAAATAAATTATCTAGTGTTAAATGTTACTCTTGACAGTCTGTCACGTATGTGCACTATGTGACAAAAATGCCAACAAATGCCGGAAATGTCACGAAACTGGACATGATATGTACTAATGTATAGAAAAAACGGTACACAATGAAAATGCTATTCGAAGTGAACCAAAAATTTATGAATTCCGAATTCAACATCGTGAAAATGGCTGCTTCAGAACAACTTACTGTGTGTTCTGCATTAATTTTTTACTTTCGTAATACTTTTTGATTTCTAATCTTTTTCTACATGGGTCAGAATAACCAAAAGAGTTTTAAAAAATCTTTTCAAATGAATAAAGAACAAAAATCATACATGCGAACAAAAATTTCTGTCATTTCCTAAGTTTAGAAGCAATTTATACATTAAGGCGTGCGTTTGTTTTACTTTTCTCATCCACCATTAGACAGTGACTGACCCCCTATAGTTTGTTGGAGTTGCGAATATAGATGAGGATACAATTCCTAAGAAAGCAAGAAAATTCATGCTTGCTCCAGAGAAGCTTTGATTCAAAATTTTCATTCTGATTACTTTGAATATTGTTGTTGTTAGGCAACAAATTTTTTTAACAATGGGTTTTATAATTAATCATAATATGGGGAAATTACATGAAATTTACTGTTTTCCACCATAACCTTTTTTAACTAAGCTTTTAAGGAATAAATTATAGCCTAAATTGCTCCCTGATACTGTAGCTATCTATGGTGAAAAAATGGTTAAAAATTCGTCCAGTAGTTTTGAAGATTACCCCGGACAGTGGCGCCGACTCCATGGGGCCTGAGGGGGCCCGAGCCCCCTCAAAAATATTATTGAGGGGGCAGAGCCCCCCCCCCCCCCCAATAAATCAAGAAAATTATTAGTTATATTATGCTTTCTAAACTCATAAATTTAACTTTTATTTTCTTTGTTTGACGATAGTTAATATTAGTTACCTTGTAAAATACATTCAGTAATGAGTTAAAACAAATAATTATTGCGGTAGTAAGCAGGTTAACTGAAAACAAATGGTGTGAATAATGATAGTGTTACGGTGTTGCAAGCACACTTAAAATTTGTCCCAGTTCGCGAACTTACGGATCAAGTCAGTTGCTGGTGGGCAGCTCTGCGACGCGCTCATCTAAGTTTTGCTGATCTGGAAAAAATATACGAGGGTTTGATTTGTCTATTAAATGGGAGGCGTGATAGTTTTGAATACTTTTGGGTATTGTGTTTAAAAGAAAAACCTTCACAAAATGAACAAATTCAACATTCTTCGCTTCCTGAGAATCGACGTATACCAAAGAAGTATGAAAACAATGAAGCCAGCGCACCGCACACTTTCAAAATCCCAAAGTACTACAAGGCAATACATTGATGAGGTTTGTGAAATGGCGCAATCTTGCATTATTGGGCGATTTACATCAACTGGACACTGGACTCCCACAGGTCATTGCAGTTGAACAAGAGTGCTTACTTTTATTAAACAGAGGTGAAACAAATTTTGAAAAATCAACTGTTTTTCAAAAATGACCTAGACATTGAGAGACTGCGTTTACATTTGAATATGTTGGCCGATATCACTAATGAAAAAAAAACTGGTCTTAAAAAACATGTGTAAATTAAGTTACCATTTTACAAAAATACTGTGCATGTTTGTATTTATTTTTTCCCTTTTTCAAAGTCAAAAAATATGTTTCAGGCTTGTCGAGTTTTCGGGGTTCTAATGTTCATTATATAACTTTAAAATGCTTTAAAACTCACTGTTTTTCATCTCAAATTTAGAAAATTTCCCGCTACAAGACTTTCCAGTATGACCCTCCCCCCCCCCCCTCCAATATTTTTTTTTTAGTCGGCGTCTCTGGGAGTGCTTTTCTATGCAAGTCAAGTGCCCTACCTTTTTCAATGCCTAGCTACGGCACTGCACGGCTCCCCGTAAAAAAGAACAAAAAAATGCCTCTTACTAAGACAAGTGACATGATCTAGTTAAACCAGAAAATTTGTATACAAATTTTTAGATTGTGTTACTTTGAAAACGCCATTTCACATTTGTTTGTTTAAATTATACACACCAGAAAATATGTAAATTGGCATTTTCAAGGAACAAAAATATGACTTTTATTGGGGGGGAGGGGGAACCTCCTAAGTCCCTGGTGATGTCTAGCCCCCCCCCCAATAATTTTTGCAAGTCGGCGCCCCTGACCCCGGACATACCCACAGAAGTAGCCATTTATGTATAAAGATGAGGATACAATTCCTAAGAAAGCAAGAAATGTCATGCTTGCTCCAGAAAAGTTTTGATTCAAAACTTTCATTATGATTACTTTTAATATTGCTATTATTAGGCAACGAATCTTTGTAACAATGGGTTTCTGTCGCAGAAGAACAAGCACCGTAATTGGTACTTGTGTTGTTTGAAAATACTTACACCAAAATCTCATTTTAAACCATTTTTAGAGTGGAGAAAAAAGAGTCATCTATTATAATTTATTTTGTTAGCTTTTATTTGAATCTTGAACATGAATTTAAAATGAATTTAAAGCACGCAGCCCAGCACAAAAAAACGCAATACATCTGAAAACGCGATGTAAAATCGATGTCCTATAGGAAATAGAAAGAAGATGCAGAAAAAAAAAAATTTATAACTAACTGCTTTTCAAAAAAAAAGGGAATTTTAAGCAATTTTTTATTTGTTAGTGAAATAAAAATTCAACAATTGCATGAACTGCAGTAAAGTCAGAGCATTGGAAAAAACATTGTGTTTTGTTCATTCATCAAAAAAAAAAGAAAAGAAGAAGAAGCAACTCCTATGCCTAGCCTAAAAAATCTAGCCTTTAAAGTTTGTTGACCTTCTTCCACCTGCCACCCCTGGTTGGAGTTGCTAGATGTGGGGCGAAGGCGATTAATGAAAGCAGTTGTTCTGTCATTGTCTTCGCGTATTCGTCAATCCATCAGTCCTAAGTACGTCCACAGTTTCCTACTACACTGTCCGACAGTGGCACAAATTTATTTACAGTGAAGCACCGTTTATACGTTTCTCTTTTATACGCTTTTATCAATTATACGTTTTTAAAATTCGTCCTTGCAAAGTCTAATACACATAAACCTATACCTATTATATGTTTTTCCGTTTGTACGCTTTTTTCATAGTCCCTTCAAAAACATATACTTTGCTTCACGGTATTTTAATTTAATTTTTTTTTTTGGGGGGGGGGCAAGTTTAAAGTGTCCTCTACCTGCTAGGGGCGTCCGGGGGGGAGGTCTCCCGTGGAGAAAATTTTGAAATTGTAGTCCTAAGAATGCAGTTTTAGACGGTTTAGACGTTAGAGTAAGAGGTGGGATTTATATGCTTTATTGTATTCGCGAAGAAAATTTTAAGTTAAATTTTAACGACTCTAATCTGTCCTGACATCTGCCTCCATGGGGTAAATATCCTGCTAAACCATGGTTAAAATTTCTGAGCCCCCAGTTATAATTTTGCATATGGGCGCCCATGATTATAATCATTTCAGCTATAAGAAGTCAACTACTGAATATTGGCCTCCTCTCCCCCACAGTCATCCACCTAGGGAAGCTCTGAGTTGGTTGCGTATAAATATTTAACGCACGGTATTGCCAAAAAAGTAGTTTCTAAGCATTGAGAAGGAATAGATGGAGAGAGTGCAACTCTAATATCCCGATACGGTAACAGTACCATGTTACCTGGGCAGCAATTTCAAGTTGACCGTAACCGCTGAAGAAGTTTTTATTAGCTGAAGCCATGGATGATAACAACCTTTAACTGTAGAAGGGAAAAATTAGATTTATAGTAATAGTGCAGTATTCTAGCATTGTAAACTGTGAGGAAAAAGCCACACCAGGAGGTCGAGTTACTTTTCCCTAGCATGTACGAATGTTTTTTTACTTCTAAATAAAGAAAAAATAACATTTATATGCATTCAACGAGAACATATTCCACAGTTGCCTATAATTTTTAAATTTTTGTACTTATTATACCTATAAAAGTTATAAAACATTGTATATCTTCAGGGCAAATGACATTTTAGTTCCATAAAAACACTTTTTACTTAACTAGTAATTATTTTAATGGCTCTTAAGCATTTTGTGTACATTTGCTTTGTTGGCGAGTATCTTCTCGCCGAGCTCCTGTGAACAGCAGATGCGCAAGAATAAAGATTTGCTATTTTTATCCTTCAATTTAAATAATGACTGCGTATGAAATTATTTCAAAACATTGATTACAATACATATGAACCCATAAATTTTCAGTCAATAACAGAACACTTTAAAATATTTGTACATGCCCGTCATTTCACGTAATAAACATCAAAATACATGAAAAATGCAATTACATTATATTTTAAAATCCGGAAAGAAGTGGGGAGAGGGAGTTTGAATGGTAGGCCTGTATTTGTATCCGTTATTTATTTATTTATTTATTATTATGCGGTAAAGGAATTGGAGCCAGAGTTGCTCTGATTTGTAGCCCCGACTTCATAAGCGCCGTCGCGTCGTCTGAAAAATATTTAATGCCAAAAAAGCGATTGCGTGCCAAAACGCGACAACTTCCCAGCCAAACAAGTCACCTGACCTGGGAAACATTGGGTTCCAAGCTTATTTCACTGAGACATTTGCTATGGCTCCCTCCATTCAGGGACGTAACTAGGTCATTTTCTAACAGGGGCAAGACCTCGTTTCACCCCCCCCCGCACACACAAAACAAACAAAACAAAAAGAATTCCAAAATCCCCGAGAAATTTCATAACGTCAAGACCAGGGCCCCTCACATACATTACAGAGAAAATACACGCTCCCTATATATATACACTGTTAAAACTACAGGTTGCATTTGGCACTTTTCGAGGGTGAAAAGCTTGTTCACCAGCGGCACTCTTTACGGTGCCGAAATTGCACCCTTAACACGGGCGAAAAACCGGCACCCTTCACCCAGCGTGCACCGCGGTGAAAAACGGAACCCTATGGCAGAACATTGGCACCCTCTGTTTTCTGTTGCTGAGCACCCCCCCCCCCTCGGTTTTGTGTGCATTTCCGTAAACAATTGTATACATTATTTATTGTTTTGAGTTATAAAAAGCTAAGTCTTGGTACATTTTCCACATTGAATAGTTCTGAAAATGATTAAAACTTGTACTTTAAGGCATTTGATCACATTTCAACTTTCGAACATATTTTAGAAGTGTTCATGACTTAAATTTGTCTGCCGTGCACTAATTTTCGTACATCCATTTGGATTGCTCAGTAATTTTAATATGTTATTGACATTTACTGCAGCACGATCGTACCGAAAATGAAGAACGTAGGTACTATTTGTAAATCATTTACACGAACAATAAATATTCAATTATGTTGCAATCATGGAAAAATAAAACCTTTCATCACGTTCGAAATTTTAATCAAAGAGCACCATATTAGTACGTACGTATATATGATTCGACATTTGAATATCCGTAAAGAATATAAAAGAACAAAGGTCTTTCGATAAATTAAAAGCCAAAACAAATTCTAACGAGTTATTCATTCTTACTATTACTAGAGTGACGAAAAAAGTTCAGTCATTCGCTTTAAGCAATAACGCCGAGGAAAGCTAGTTAACTTAGACACGAGATAATAAATAAATAAAAAAAAATCGAGACGGAGAAGAAATTTCTTTTTCTCAATCCGCTTTCCTTTTTTTTTCGTGCTTTTATGTTTTTGCTATTTGCATCATCGTAATTAGAGTTTCCGTTCACTTGCTGAGTGCATCACATTGCTAACAATGAATCTCTTAGTTAAAAATCCACAAGATTGTTGATAATACAAGCAAGTAAAACCACATAGTCAAAATTAATAGTTGAAATAACTTTTCAAATATCATCTAATTTAAGCGTTTTGATTATTAAATGTTACTTATCCGGTGCTGATAGCTATTTTTAGGTAAAATTTATGCATGATAGGAATAGCAAATGTATATAACGGCTAACTGAAGAATCAACGTACCTTTGAAACAATTTTAAATATGTTCGAAAGCCTTAAAAGCTACACTATGATCAAATGCATGTACTTACGCGAAACTTTGAAGAGTAAATCGCAGAAACTTATAAGTTTTAATCCAATTTCGTACTTCATTCAATGGGAAAGTGCATGTGCGTAGTTATTCTTGCGTCCGCCATTGATTGTGGTTGAATGATGTCAGAGCGAAGAGCGCATGCGCCAGCGTTTCACCCATGCATTTAGGAGGTCCGTTTTCACATTTATTAGCGTCATTCACCTTGATCACACTTCCTAGCCTCTACTGCACCCTGAGGCCCGGTGTTTTCACCCCAGGGAGCCAAATAGTTAGTCAAAGGCACCCGTAGTTTTGACAGTGTATATATATATATATATATATATGTATATAATTATTATACTTATAATACAAGTGAAGAATATTGAAAAGACCAAAACAAATGCCCACAGATGCGCAACTCAGTAAAGCTGAAAAGCCAAGTAAACATATAAAATATGCAAGCCAAATAACAAGTTTTAAACAATCTTTATGAATAATAATGATGAGAAAAAAAATACAAGCAGCAATTAATAGAAAAATTTGAAAGGTTGAATCAAGAGCCCATCAGCCGTGGAGGATTCAATAAGTATGGTCAAAAGACCAAAAAATTAAATTACAAACTAAGAAGAGGGTGTTTAAGCTGCAGTATATGCACGACAGAATATCATATTGGGCTAAACGCACCACATGGTAAAGTATATACAATAAACAAGAACTTAAACCTAAAATTCAGGTCTTAAATAAATCTTAAATTTATTTCTAACTATCAAATTTCAACGCAAATGGAGCAGAATCACGGAGGAGACGGTTACATTTGAGGCAGTGAGAAGCAAAGGGATGCAAGTGGCAAAATTAAAAATTTGGGAATAACCCAGTACACATAGTAGGTGAACCCCTCTTCTGTCTTGGGGCAAGAGATAAAAACTAGTAGCCCTGGTAGGTGCTATTGTATAGCATTATTTCGAAAAAAAATCAACGAAAGCCTACCTAGGCTATACGCGTTTTACTCAAAACTTGAAAATGTCCACTTACATTTCTTTGATTCTTACAGCCTCATATGAGCCAAGGACGAATTTTACACAAAATTTCAATTGGCAATTAATACATGTCTTGTAATGTAACTTTTCGTTACACCGTGATGGAGTACTCTTTAACCAGTAGAACAAATAGATAAATAACATTCCATTTGGTATCATTTTTGAACCGTTTCACCACTGGAAGCCATATTTGAATTAAGCAGTGATAAAGGAATCCGCTGCCTATAATGCCATCAGCCTTGTAAATGCGACTTTTGCGAAATTATAAGTTATTATATATCACTGTATTGCTTTTTTAAAAATAGCGATGTGGGATAAAAATCATTAAGTATTTTATTTATTATTTTACATACGAAGTTATCCAAGGAAAAATATTTTTGTATTTCCACAAGAGAGTAATTCACCGCTTGTTGCAATATTGCTTTAAAAAAATAAATTAAATTTTAACTTCAATAAAACAAATATTTTCAATTATTTATTTTTCAGTATTTCAATATACAACTATGAAGAAATTCGCAAGAAAAATAACAATATTCAACTAAAAAAGAGCAATATAATGCAATAATGCGTGAAATAATTTTAAATCCAATAAAAAATTCAGTAGGTTATTTGTTTTTGTTTCTTACTTGAAATTAAGTGAATATTACTATACTTGGCTTATCCTGACTTTAAGCTGACATCTTACTGTAGTTCAAAAGGACAGATTATCTTATTTAAACTCTATCTTAATAATTTTATGTGCAACATATTTTAAATTTTCGCAATCTGTACAGTTAAATATTAATTATTACAAGAGCTAATTTTTATAAAGGACGCACGTCCCCCAACTCTGGTATATAGTATACATCTGAGAGGACAGTTAATAGAAAAATAGAAAACTAATGTGCTTGAGATCAAAACTCTTTCTAATAACCTTTTTAAAAAAAAAGAAAAAAATGTTAAATATTGTAACGGATCCGGAGCGACTTCCACTTTCTTGAAAGGACGACACAGTTCGCGAGAAAAATACAGGAAATTTATTTACACTATGTACGGGAAAGATCGTCAACAACTGCTAAAATAATCATCAGCAATTAAGCAAATATCTCACAACACCGTAAACTCAACGGTTACACGCGTATTTACTTCCAAATACGCAAAAATACAGCTCAAAAGGCTTCACAAAGCAGAGCAGTAAATGCTCTCCAGCGTTCCTCTGCAACGATTCACAAGCAAAAACTAACTCGAAAACTAAACTTTTTATCATGCGTAACGGCTTTTTATAACATCGAAAAGTTTCCACAATTTTCCAAATGCTTCTAGCATCTTCTTTTCATTCACAAACCTTATCAATGAAAAATAGGGGAACGGATACCTAAACAGTACAGGGGCTGTATATTCATTACAGGAAACTATTTACAGGTTACGTTACTACAATAATTTTAGATGAAAGATAATTTAGTAAACGCCTAATTTAGCTAGATTACGACAAATTAATCGCAAAAATAATTACTATTTACAGAATTTGTAACAATATTATATGTTTTCAGTGCGCTTCCGTTCAGGTTATTTTCATTTACAGTATAACTTCATTTTTCCAAACTAGCGGGAACCTAAGGCAATCCGGATAATGAAAATCCAGGTAATTTGTAAAACACATTTGTAAATAAGCAGACTTATATTTTATAACAGCAAAAAAACGCTATAACAAAATTACATAGGATTGTTACTCGCAAACAATTAATCATTTATAGTTCAGCTGCTGTGGTGTAGGAATGACACTCCAAATATGCCATGTTGTTTATTAGATGACTATAATTTATTGCACGTCCTATGCAGGAGTTGCGTATTTAATCAAAATAAAGAGCAAATATTTGGTACATTGACAGTTTCGTTCTGGCTGTCATAATTTAGAATTATATCATTTCAGTGAATACACTGGTGTGCAAAAATTAAGGACGAAGTCGAAAAATTAATTCATATTCCTATTCAGAGTCACAACTGACTACAACTGTATTTATGTCGAGGACTGCATACTAAGTGCCTTGCCTCCACTATTTTATATACCGATAGATGGCAGCACCATCACCGGATCGAACAGTTATTGAGAATTTAGAACTAGTCCAGGAGCTAATAGCTACCTGGTGCTGGCACCCCCAGAGGTATCGTTTCACTTGGAGGACATTGAGACCACGAGCATATTTAACGTCGCCCAGTCCGTCGAAAAATTAAGATATCAGCTGAGCGAAGAGGCAGAGCGGACAGAAAGACCAATCAGGAGATTAAGTAAGGTGATGTACGGTAGCACATGCGCAGATATGCAGGCAGACGTAATGGGGGAGTGTCTGAGTAGTATAAAGCATGTTGTCGGTGTAAGATCAGTATTTCTGGCAAAGAGATTGCACGCCGTATAGCAGTTAGAATCACACCGAGTTGCTGCCTCAGCGAGAAATGGCGAATAATCAATCTGTTAGACGACATCTGGATGCTTTTACCCGAGGTCAAATCATTGGGAAGTTGGAGGAAGGCCGCAGTGTGACAAGTGAGGCTTCAGAGTTCGGAATTGCTCACAGCATCGTTTCACGACTTTGGAGACAATTTCAAAAACTACAGGAAGGGGGTTCAGTAGTGGTCGTCCACGAGGAACCACATCCGCAGATGACCGGTATTTTGTCTTACAGGCCAGAAGAAACAGGCGGCAGAAAGCGGGAAAAATCGCTAGACACACGACACAGG
Organism: Uloborus diversus; assembly: GCF_026930045.1. Taxonomy (NCBI): domain Eukaryota; kingdom Metazoa; phylum Arthropoda; class Arachnida; order Araneae; family Uloboridae; genus Uloborus; species Uloborus diversus. The sequence continues at coordinate 67,299,892 of NC_072736.1, read as the reverse complement.
CGACTGGACGACCGATATCGCGTTTTACCGTGGCCGGAAGACTGCACGGTGGTGGTCTGTTTGCACGACGCCCTATATGGTGTGTACCTCTAACGCCTGCCCATCGAAGAAGGCGTTCTCTGTGGTGCCAGAAAACATCGGAATTGGAGAGACAATGAATGGGGACGAGTACTCTTTACAGATGAGAGCAGATTCAGTTTGAGTAGCGATTCTCATCGCATACTCATCTGGAGAGAGCGGGGAAGCCGCAATCATCCCTCGAACATCATTGAAAGGTACAGGTATGGAGGACGCGGTGTTCTCGTTTGGGGGGGGGGGGCATCATGCTTGGTAGTCGTACAGACCTTCACATCTTGGACGCAGGTTCAGTCAACGGGACCCGTTATTGTAACGAGATTCTTCTTCCATATGTGCGTCTTTTAAAAGGCGCTATGGGTCCGCAGTTCCTTTTCATGGACGACAATGCACCATGTCATCGCACAGTAGATCCCGAACAGCTCTTAGAGAGTGAGGATATTGAACGTATGGATTGGCCGGCACGATCTCCGGATCTCAATCCCATCGAGCATGTATGGGATTTTCTAGGCAGACGCTTGGCAGCTCGTACCTTACCACCAGTAACGATTCGGGAGCTTCGATTGGCGCTGCAAGACGAATGGGTAGCAATGCCTCAACACCTCATTGACACCCTCATTCTCAGCATGGGCAGACGCTGTGAAACCTGCCTAGCAGTCGGAGGAGATCATATCCCCAACTCAAGACCGGATGTTTCTTGCTGGACACCCATCACAGGGATGTTTCGGTCCTCAGTTGCATTGCGCTCCATGCTACTTTTTCAATAAAGCTTCTTTTTATCCTCTGATTTCTCTTTTAGTAAGTGTTGCTTACATTACTCATGTCCTTACGTATTGGGGATCTTACGGTATTAAATGTGTTGATTTGGAAAGCTTTTGTAGAAAGTTATATTGAAAAAACCGCCTCGTCCTTCATTTTTGCAACCAGTGTATATTTTTTAACTTTAAAAATTTGATCTGGATAAGCCGGAGATCTGGATAAACAGGAGCAAGATAAGTGAGGTTCTACTGTAATTATAAATATGCATCAAAAGTACCAAAAAAAATTCAAGTTTAGAGTCGTAAAAAATAGCAGATTTCTGACACATTGATTGACGTTGATGATTTAAGCATATTTAAAATATTGCGTGGGGGGAAAAATATATTGAAACTAAGTCAAAATTTTCTGGTTTTAGCTCAATTTATCCCCAAAAACACCATAGTATTTTCTAAAGAAAAATTCGCAGCTTCCCGAACTTTAATTGAATCTCCATTATTATAGTCTCTCAGATATGCTTACATACACTCTAGAAAGTATCAACCTCTTCGCAGCACTATTTATGCAGACTTTTATTGCAATTACAGCGTGCAGCGCCACCTGTTCTAAACTGTTTTTAAAACTAATTTACAAGTTCCTGTATATGATTTTTATGGGTTTCACAATAAACATACCCTTTATTTTATTCCAATATCGTCCTTTGTTTTCGAGATATTTAATTTTGAATCCCGGGAATCCTTTGCTGGGCACCCTGTAGGGTACATTTTCCCAGTAGAAACCTATTTCAGTACAAATTAGAGTTATTAAAATTTGACATTTTCAATGACTTATTCATTAATGGTTGGAGAAGAAATGATTGGCCTGAAGGAATCTTAAAAGGAAAAAAAACACAGCTGCTGAAAAAACGTATTTTACTAAATTTATTTGCTAGTAGTTTTGCCTAAAATGCAGCATAATTCTATTGAGTGTTTTAAATATAATCTGCTGCATTTGCTAATAATGAAAGAGGAAATATTTTACAATTCATTGCAGCAGTTTTTTTAAAAAATTGGGCCAACTTGGAAAGATGGGGCCCCAGGCCCGGGGCCTAATAGACCTGCGTGATAATCAGACTCTGCTTGTAGAACAATCAACTCATGGTTTTGAGGAAAGACAATTTTTACCTTATTTGTCCCTCGTTTTAGTCTTTTTGTGGTCTGTCTGCAATTTTATTATTGGCAGCTCTAGTGCCACCCAATTCTGCGAATAATTTTAGTGGAGTTTAATGTAACAGAGGCGCAATTGGGACTGAAAAGGGGGTGGGGCAAAAAAAAAAAGAAGCTAAAAGCCATCGGATTTTTAGCGGCAGCAAAAAAGTTAAAAAAATAAAGAAAACAAAGGACAAAATTTTGTTGCTTACATTACTCATGTCCTTACGTATTGGGGATCTTACGGTATTAAATGTGTTGATTTGGAAAGCTTTTGTAGAAAGTTATATTGAAAAAACCGCCTCGTCCTTCATTTTTGCAACCAGTGTATATTTTTTAACTTTAAAAATTTGATCTGGATAAGCCGGAGATCTGGATAAACAGGAGCAAGATAAGTGAGGTTCTACTGTAATTATAAATATGCATCAAAAGTACCAAAAAAAATTCAAGTTTAGAGTCGTAAAAAATAGCAGATTTCTGACACATTGATTGACGTTGATGATTTAAGCATATTTAAAATATTGCGTGGGGGGAAAAATATATTGAAACTAAGTCAAAATTTTCTGGTTTTAGCTCAATTTATCCCCAAAAACACCATAGTATTTTCTAAAGAAAAATTCGCAGCTTCCCGAACTTTAATTGAATCTCCATTATTATAGTCTCTCAGATATGCTTACATACACTCTAGAAAGTATCAACCTCTTCGCAGCACTATTTATGCAGACTTTTATTGCAATTACAGCGTGCAGCGCCACCTGTTCTAAACTGTTTTTAAAACTAATTTACAAGTTCCTGTATATGATTTTTATGGGTTTCACAATAAACATACCCTTTATTTTATTCCAATATCGTCCTTTGTTTTCGAGATATTTAATTTTGAATCCCGGGAATCCTTTGCTGGGCACCCTGTAGGGTACATTTTCCCAGTAGAAACCTATTTCAGTACAAATTAGAGTTATTAAAATTTGACATTTTCAATGACTTATTCATTAATGGTTGGAGAAGAAATGATTGGCCTGAAGGAATCTTAAAAGGAAAAAAAACACAGCTGCTGAAAAAACGTATTTTACTAAATTTATTTGCTAGTAGTTTTGCCTAAAATGCAGCATAATTCTATTGAGTGTTTTAAATATAATCTGCTGCATTTGCTAATAATGAAAGAGGAAATATTTTACAATTCATTGCAGCAGTTTTTTTAAAAAATTGGGCCAACTTGGAAAGATGGGGCCCCAGGCCCGGGGCCTAATAGACCTGCGTGATAATCAGACTCTGCTTGTAGAACAATCAACTCATGGTTTTGAGGAAAGACAATTTTTACCTTATTTGTCCCTCGTTTTAGTCTTTTTGTGGTCTGTCTGCAATTTTATTATTGGCAGCTCTAGTGCCACCCAATTCTGCGAATAATTTTAGTGGAGTTTAATGTAACAGAGGCGCAATTGGGACTGAAAAGGGGGTGGGGCAAAAAAAAAAAAGAAGCTAAAAGCCATCGGATTTTTAGCGGCAGCAAAAAAGTTAAAAAAATAAAGAAAACAAAGGACAAAATTTTGTTGCTTACATTACTCATGTCCTTACGTATTGGGGATCTTACGGTATTAAATGTGTTGATTTGGAAAGCTTTTGTAGAAAGTTATATTGAAAAAACCGCCTCGTCCTTCATTTTTGCAACCAGTGTATATTTTTTAACTTTAAAAATTTGATCTGGATAAGCCGGAGATCTGGATAAACAGGAGCAAGATAAGTGAGGTTCTACTGTAATTATAAATATGCATCAAAAGTACCAAAAAAAATTCAAGTTTAGAGTCGTAAAAAATAGCAGATTTCTGACACATTGATTGACGTTGATGATTTAAGCATATTTAAAATATTGCGTGGGGGGAAAAATATATTGAAACTAAGTCAAAATTTTCTGGTTTTAGCTCAATTTATCCCCAAAAACACCATAGTATTTTCTAAAGAAAAATTCGCAGCTTCCCGAACTTTAATTGAATCTCCATTATTATAGTCTCTCAGATATGCTTACATACACTCTAGAAAGTATCAACCTCTTCGCAGCACTATTTATGCAGACTTTTATTGCAATTACAGCGTGCAGCGCCACCTGTTCTAAACTGTTTTTAAAACTAATTTACAAGTTCCTGTATATGATTTTTATGGGTTTCACAATAAACATACCCTTTATTTTATTCCAATATCGTCCTTTGTTTTCGAGATATTTAATTTTGAATCCCGGGAGTCCTTTGCTGGGCACCCTGTAGGGTACATTTTCCCAGTAGAAACCTATTTCAGTACAAATTAGAGTTATTAAAATTTGACATTTTCAATGACTTATTCATTAATGGTTGGAGAAGAAATGATTGGCCTGAAGGAATCTTAAAAGAAAAAAAAAATGAATGGGTGGAGCTGTTATTGAATTTCCCGAGCCCCCTCCAAGAGATTTTTCTGTATCTGCCCCTCTGTTAACACCTTATGCTCCAGGCGGAAACCATCCCAAAAATCCATATGAATTTTTTTTTTTTAAACAAAGCTTTTTTTCTTTTTTTTTAACCCCCCCCCTTTTTTTTTAAAGAAATGGTGTACCCTTGCGTTGCTAGTCCACCACCCTTTTAGGGGCTGCAGGTTCAGTCAACGGGACCCGTTATTGTAACGAGATTCTTCTTCCATATGTGCGTCTTTTAAAAGGCGCTATGGGTCCGCAGTTCCTTTTCATGGACGACAATGCACCATGTCATCGCACAGTAGATCCCGAACAGCTCTTAGAGAGTGAGGATATTGAACGTATGGATTGGCCGGCACGATCTCCGGATCTCAATCCCATCGAGCATGTATGGGATTTTCTAGGCAGACGCTTGGCAGCTCGTACCTTACCACCAGTAACGATTCGGGAGCTTCGATTGGCGCTGCAAGACGAATGGGTAGCAATGCCTCAACACCTCATTGACACCCTCATTCTCAGCATGGGCAGACGCTGTGAAACCTGCCTAGCAGTCGGAGGAGATCATATCCCCAACTAAAGACCGGATGTTTCTTGCTGGACACCCATCACAGGGATGTTTCGGTCCTCAGTTGCATTGCGCTCCATGCTACTTTTTCAATAAAGCTTCTTTTTATCCTCTGATTTCTCTTTTAGTAAGTGTTGCTTACATTACTCATGTCCTTACGTATTGGGGATCTTACGGTATTAAATGTGTTGATTTGGAAAGCTTTTGTAGAAAGTTATATTGAAAAAACCGCCTCGTCCTTCATTTTTGCAACCAGTGTATATTTTTTAACTTTAAAAATTTGATCTGGATAAGCCGGAGATCTGGATAAACAGGAGCAAGATAAGTGAGGTTCTACTGTAATTATAAATATGCATCAAAAGTACCAAAAAAAATTCAAGTTTAGAGTCGTAAAAAATAGCAGATTTCTGACACATTGATTGACGTTGATGATTTAAGCATATTTAAAATATTGCGTGGGGGGAAAAATATATTGAAACTAAGTCAAAATTTTCTGGTTTTAGCTCAATTTATCCCCAAAAACACCATAGTATTTTCTAAAGAAAAATTCGCAGCTTCCCGAACTTTAATTGAATCTCCATTATTATAGTCTCTCAGATATGCTTACATACACTCTAGAAAGTATCAACCTCTTCGCAGCACTATTTATGCAGACTTTTATTGCAATTACAGCGTGCAGCGCCACCTGTTCTAAACTGTTTTTAAAACTAATTTACAAGTTCCTGTATATGGTTTTTATGGGTTTCACAATAAACATACCGTTTATTTTATTCCAATATCGTCCTTTGTTTTCGAGATATTTAATTTTGAATCCCGGGAGTCTTTTGCTGGGCACCCTGTAGGGTACATTTTCCCAGTAGAAACCTATTTCAGTACAAATTAGAGTTATTAAAATTTGACATTTTTAATGACTTATTCATTAATGGTTGGAGAAGAAATGATTGGCCTGAAGGAATCTTAAAAGGAAAAAAAATGTATGGGTGGAGCTGTTATTGAATTTCCCGAGCCCCCTCCAAGAGATTTTTCTGTATCTGCCCCTCTGTTAACACCTTATGCTCCAGGCGGAAACCATCCCAAAAATCCATATGAAATTTTTTTTTTTTAAACAAAGCTTTTTTCCTTTTTTTTTAACCCCCCCGCCCTTTTTTTTTAAAAAGAAATGGTGTACCCTTGCGTTGCTAGTCCACCACCCTTTTAGGGGCTGCAGGGCGGTTACTTACTGAAAATACGTTTTGCAATTTTCGCAACATACTGCAACCTTGTGATTGCTCTAATTTCTAACGCTTAGTAAATACTTCTGGGTTCTTTATATTAACTTTTAGTAATAAAAATAACGTTTGAAAAAAATAATGCTTCAAAGACCGTCCTCCATGTAGCTAAACTTTTCTATGATAGGATTGTGATTGGATAGTGGCATCAGGGCAACAATGAAACTTGTTGCCTTCTTTTTGTTTAGTTTTGTTTATTGTGGTTTGAATTCAAGAACCGGCAGCTTGCGGTGTAGTATTTTCGCTCTTAACATTTAAAAGTTAAAAAGGTATTTCTTGAATCACGTTGTATTTGCAATGCTGAAAGGCAGCTTTTTAAAATTTGTTTCGAAATTCTTGTTTCTTTATTCATTAAAAGGTAAAAAATTCTTTCTCTGAAATTTCGAATAAAAGTTACCATGTACGAAGTTTTATTCTACGAAGTTTTATTCAAAGTTATCTTTTATATTCTATACTAGATTGTACTTTCGTTGATGAACAAAAATTGAATTTTATAGGAAGTGTGAATATAGTAATAGATCTATAAGGAAGTTAATTACCAAGTTACTTCATTTAGGAGTCAGAAGAGACAATTACTCCCCTGGGTTGAGATGTTAAAATGTATTTTCATGTATGTAAGCGTTGTGGATTTCTTTTCTTCTTTTTTTTTGTCAAATGTATTTTGCTTAAAACTAGTCTTAGGTTGCGAGAATAAACTGCAAAAAATATAATGATGTGTTTTAGGAATACAAAGAGCACTTTTTGCAGAATGTTGCTCACAAAATTCTATTCTGGATAAAAGTAAATGTTTCCTTCTCAAATGGTCATGTTTTAGGTTATACAAATATTATAAAATGTTTTCAAATTCATATGTTTTTCCTTTAATATTGACTTTTTTGTGTGAAAATAGACCCATGTTTTGAAATTTTGTATAGCTGTATGACATGGGTGGATACAAGGAGGCTGGCATTCTGGGATCATGACCCCCCCCCCTCCTAAACTGTTGATATTATTATGCATCCACATCGTGTTCAGATAATTTAAAAATAAAATGTTAATGATTGCAGCAATCTATTTGTTTAATTAAACACATTTTTAAGTAATTGTTTGAAATTACTATGTTTATTTCACTGCTTGTGAAATTAAGTTGTACCTATAATGTTTTTTCCCTACTATAAGATGAATTATTCCTAATCTATTTGGTGCTTTTAATTGACACTCAAGCATTTCAGAAATTTTGCATCCTAAACCGTAGATTCGTTCTTAGTGGAGAGATGGGGGGGGGGATCATTCTCCAGCATGCACCCCCCCTAAAATGGTAGTCTGTATCCGCCCCTGCCCTATGAAATGAAAAATAATATAGCAGAAGTCTCGTATAGTATTTAACTAGAAATTGAGATGACTCTTGAAAAAAAAAACAAATCTTTTCATCAGTCTCTCTAGGTATTTGATCAAAAAACCCAAATGGGCTAGGCTGCTTTAAAAAAAAAAAAAAAAAAAAAAAAAAAAAAAAAAAAAAAAAAAAAAAAAACTGGTCAAGCTTTTTCATAGTTTCCGAAATTTTACTTAGAGTTCATTATCACCCCTGTCTTGTTCTTGAGCGAGGTGCTCCATAGGCATTTGAGAGTTACACCATCATTTTGGGGGAAATAAGCTCCCCAATTATGATTGTCAAGGTTTTTTGGAGGGGAGGGGGGGGGGGTACAAAGGATTATCAAAATTTTTAGAACACATGATTTCTACCACACACCTCTGATTTTGCAGACATTGCCTTAGTATTTTTTACATGTGATTGTTTGCTTTTACAGTGTTGCCAAAAGTATTCATGATTTTGCATATTTTGTTTCAGTTATTAAATGGAATTTACAATTAAGAAGGAATCTACATGAATACCTCTACAGAGATAAATAAAGTGTCTGCCACAGATGCAGATAGTGATATTGTTGTAATTTCCCCTCCAAGGAAAAAAAGAAAAGTTGCCCAAAAAGTAGTCATAATTGACTCTGAGGATGAAGAAAGTGCTCTATCCGAAGCTGATAATGATGATGATTTTGTTCCATCCCCAGAAAAGCAAAAACCAAAGGCAAAAGCCTCTTGTCCTCGAAAAAATGTAAAAAAATCTACCGCTTCTGTAAGTATAATTCTCTCTCTCTATACATAGCATAACATTCAACATGCTTGCATGGCACCACCATGATTTTTGAGAGCACTGGACTTTATTAGGTGCCACTTTTAATATTTTTCTACACATAGTAGTAAAGTAATGAAATATTTTCTTAAAAAGTGGAATTACATATAGCGGAGTTTAAGGTTCGCTGATATATATCAGTCGATATATATATCATGATATATATTACGATATATATCCGATATTTATTTTAAAAATATCATGATATTTTGATATTTTCTATATTTATTTTTTCAACTATGGTATTTTCAATATAAAAAGTATATTAATCATAGTGAAATTGTTCATTTATTATCAAAAACAACCAAAAAGTTATGTACTATATTTTTATGATGTATAATGCATCATTAATATTACAAAGTTAATATAATCAGGGGTCTGGCCAGAGCATATTTGGGTCCGTTAACGGATCCTTCACAAAAATCTGATCAACCAAAACGGACCTTTCACAAAAATCCGATCAACCAAAACGGACCTTTCACAAAATGCTGATCAACCAAAACGGACCCTTCACAAAATTCTAATAAGCAAAAACGGATCTTTCACAAATTGTTTATTGAAAGAGCAAATCTCCATTAAAATAATACAGCATATTTCCTGTATAAAAACGTTAGTGTTTGGAAACTTTTTTAAAGCTAAATTAGAGGAATCAACTAGTCACAATCAGCTAATTTTGCAAGAGGAAAAAAAAAAAAAATCCACACCCTTGTAATGCTCTTGCAAGCCATAAATAATTACTACAGCCAAATAAATATAATGCCTGTTGTTGGTTTCTTTTGAAAGACATTAGCAGCTGAAAGTCAGAAAGGCTTGTTTGTTTTATGCAACAGGTGAAAAAGCGTCAACACTCTCTGAATAGGCGAAGTAAGCACTTTTCTCCCCACTCATGCTTTAATAATCAATAATATACATCTAAATGAACTTAGAACTGCAAAGGATGTTGGGGGGGGGGGGGGGAGGGTGTGATTGCTTCAGATAGGGTTGCCAAGTTCAAACGGTGGTGCGATGTTAAACTGTTCTTTTGGGAGAAAGTTATATGGGTTTGGTTTTTCGATGCTAAAAAGGGAATAAACTCTTTTATGTACCTTTTTTTTTTCTTTTTCTATAGATATACGTTTTGAAAAAACGCAATTTTTTTACATCCAATATGAGAATCATATTTTTTTTCTTCCGAGCGAACTTCGCTTGATTAGGATGCAAATGAATGAAAAGTCTATTTTTGTAACAAATCTTATTTCAAGTTTTTAAAGCGGAATTCCATTTTCTTTTATAAGTCAATAATTAAAATGCTGAATCGATGGTTTATTTATTTATTTTATTTATTTATTTTTTTTGCTTCAACTCTGTCCAGATATTAATGATATGTTTATTATAGAACTCTAAAATGCAATTCTAAAATAATTTTATCAAAAAAATTTTTTTTACAAACCCTTTTTATACTTTGATGCCTTCACTTTGAGGATTGCAATCTCTTTGCATCCGCTATGGGAATCTGTTTTTTCAAACTTTCGATGTTTAGTAGTTAAGAGGTAAACAAATAAAAAAAATTTTTATTTTTGTAAAAATCACGGAGTTTATAAGTTTTAAACGAAACTGTGCTCTTAAACAGTGTTTTGGGTTAATAAAAAGTTAAATGTTGAACCTCTGCCGGAATTTCTTTTTCTTGCAGTTATTTTAAATACCATACAAGTGATATTTCTAGTATAATTTGTAACTGTAAAATGGTAGATAAATATTGGATACTTGAGGGGTGCCCATCTCCCAATGAGCGATGCCTCCCCCCCCCCCCCGCTCGTCAAATACTAGAAAAACACTCAAGAATGATATTCTGAACAGAAAAGAAGGAAAAATACTCAAATTTAAGTGTCAATGATGCAGTTTCCACCATCTCAAGAGCCTAAACTTGCGTTTTTACAAAAAAAAAATTCAAAATTATTTGATTTTTCACAAAATTAATTGATTTTTCATAAAATTATTTGATTTTTCACAAAAAAACGGACCCTGTGAAAAATCCTGGACAGACCCCTGATAATATTCCTTTCTTACTAGTATTTTATATTCATAAAATTATTAGCAATGTTCAAATTTTAATTCATATTAAAAATACCAAACTAATTTTAAACATTGCTCAGAAAAAAAGAATATTTCTTATGACAGTGCATCGACTAATAGATATTTTTTTATTTCTGAATCATATGACTAAAAGTAGCTAACAGACAAAGAATTAGTAAAACAGCTTATGCTAAATTATCTTCATTAAAATTGATAAAAATGTAAAATGAAACATGAGATATAAATAATAAAATAAACTTAATTTTTAGTTACACATTGCAATTATAACATTAAAAAATAAAGAGTAATTTGAGGATGCATTTACTATTTTGAAGACTAGTTTGTGCTAATTGAAAATATCGGATAGATATCAAAATATCCTATATGTATCAAAATGTCGGATATTTTGGATGTTTTTGAAAATATCATGATATTTTCGAACCCTGATTGTACATAGTATGTTATGTACATATATATTGTTAAACCACTTGCTTTAATTGAATGGCGTACTATTTTTCTGAACAGTATTTTCTTGGATTTTCCCCAAAAATCTGAATTAAATTCCTTTCTTTCTTTATTTATTTTTGTAATAGTTTAGAAAACAAGCAGTGTCAGGATTAGGTAGAAGATTTTGATACATTTTGAAGGAAAATTCAAAATCATTTTTTCTCTCAAACTTGTTGCAATGCCTGTACTTCATTTATTACTCTTTTAACCGTAAAGGGTTATGATCTTTGGTCAATTTTGAGTTGAAAGAGAAAATAAATATATAAATTTAAAAAAAAGAAAACTTTTAATTTAGTTTTGTTTTTTTAACGTTTTTATTACTAATTTTATTTAGGTTGAGGGAAAGAAAAAAACAACTGCAGTTAAAAGAAAAGCAGCAAATCCAGATAAACCTGTGAAAAAAAGAAAAGTTGCGAAGAAAACAGAGGTATATTTCTGAAGCAAATAATTTCTTTTATTCTGTAAAACTTCTGTGTTATACTAATCACAAAAGTTATATCTGCAGAAGCCTGAAATGAGAAATTGCATTCTAAAGTTTTTGATTAATTTTATTTTTAAAGTTTGATTTTTAAATTTTTATGCCTTCATACAGTTGATTCAGGTACCACTTTTTCTTTAAAAATTTTTATTAATAATTACCCATTTACAAATTACTATAAATTATTGCAGTTAGGTAAAATTTGTTACAAAAAAAAAAAAAAAAACCTGGTGACAATAACTACATTTTTCTAAAAAGTAGAGTGGCCATACAAAATCTGTACTTAACATAACTGTTTATTAATATTCTGTGCGCTGAACTTTGTCGTTAGGTTAAGATTAGATTATTAAAATATCTTAATTTTGTGCATACATAACAATATCTCTTTTCAAAAAGCTTTTTGTTCTCGTCTTTTGAAACTCTGTTAGTCTAAGCTTTGTGCAAGCTTGTTCAGGAATTATTGCGTTTTGTGAGAAAAATGCAAAAATGCTATCTAAATTATAAAAATGAAGCACAACATTTTCTCTTTTTTTTTCTTTGCTCGAATAAAAGAAAGAAAAACAAACCATGCATGATCCAAAAGCTCTTCCAATATTCAGCTTAATCTTTTTCAAAATGTTAAATAACATGTTTCTTGTTAAAATTACTATTATAAGTTCAACAGCGGTTAGTCTTAATAGACAGTATGCCTCTCCAATAAATGTATTATTTGAGGAGGGAACTTGCACAGTTTTAAAAATTGAACTTGTGTTCTCTAAGTGGTAGTTACAGATTTTGCTAAATTCAAATCTCGTTTAGAATTTTTAATTTTGTTTTCAACTGGAAATGAAACACATTGTGACATTTAGAAAAGTATGTAAAAGTATTCCATAACTTTGACATTTTAGCATTTTGCTAAAGCTTTTTTTTTTCTATATTAACTTTTTTGCTAAAAAAACTTCTAAATTCAGCTTAAACACGGAGCTTGTTGGAGTACTAAGATATGATGATGTAATTGTTTCTAATAACCAATGAGCCTGATGGTGCACTATATCACCAAAAGTATTGAGACACTTTCAAGAATTCACATTTTTACACTTTTCTCAAGAAAAAACTGACCAGTTGTTCTGTAACTTTCGTCACATGAAAGGTATGCTCCAGTTGTCTTTTTCCAATAAAAATTAAATCACCTGTGGATATAGGGGACCAGCACCAAATTGGGAAATAAACTATTGTATTTTGATCATCTTACATCTTAACTAGCTGGAAAAAATTTCAGAAATAAGTTTATCAAATATGCAGAGAGTTAATTGTTAAAAATTTCATGAAAAAATCGTTTAAATTCACGAAGATATTAGCATTTCCTTTAAAAATACCAATTTTGTTTCCATATTTTGGCGTATAGGGGAGACCGGGGCAAGATGACGATCAGGGCAAGATGACAAATGTCTTAATTTTTCTGTTTTCTACTGGGAAGCAGCATCAACTGGATACTACTGTCTCTCCTATCAGCTGTTCGTTCAGCAATAGTATAAAGACTTTGAAATCGTCATATTTGTTAGTTCTGAAGCTCTGATTGTTTACCGCTGCCAAGTTATAACTTTTATGCATGTGTAAATAAGCTCTGCTAAAAATACAGAAATGATGGATCGTTTCTTTTTAGTATTTATGAGTAACTTAGTTTATATACTGCCTATTATCATGAATAAACGTCAATTAATTGCCTTCCTTGATGGACAATGAAGATGAATTTTTTCAAACAGGCAGTCCGGGGCATGATGATGGGCTGAGACATGGGGCAAGATGACAATACTTCCTCTTTACAAGTCCTGCTTGTAAAGAAGAATATTGTGACCATTCAACAGAAGTATAGTTTAGTACTATTATGCCAAGAGTGGTGGCTTGATGAATGTTCCAACTGTGAAAATGGCATTTTTATTTGTGACTCTTGTTAGCTGCACAACTAAACACTTCAATATTAAGTTGCAGTTCATTATGCTTAATTTGATGCTTTGTAAGATGTAAAAACAGTTATTATTTGTTAAACTGTGTAATATATTCAAAAGATAAAATGTGTTCAACCTTTTTCAGTGTTGTCATCTTGCCCCAAAGCCAAAGTTATCTTGCCTCAGTACTGGGGCAAGATGACGATTTGTTAAGGCTATGAAAAAATAAAAATATTCTTCATTTATTTTATTTGAAAAATTGAATGGTATTACATTTAATACTACGAAGGGCTATTCTAACAGCTCATGTAAAATTAATTTTATTATCCTTAAAAATATATTAATAAACAACAAATATTGTTAGCATAGTCATCTTGTCCCGGTCTCCCCTACATAACACATTGAGTTTTCCATCAAACCTTAACAAACATTCAGAAAAATATGAAAACTCAAAGCAATTAATTTTTCACTGCCTATGCACAAAAGATAGCAATTTATAACCTTCATGAGTGAAAAACCACGTAGATCCCCCAACACATAAAAAAATTCCAATTCAATATTTTAAACTAGAAAGATGTTGGCAATCTAATGAGCCGAGTTTCAATATTTCTTGCATAGGTGATAAATCGTGAGGGATTGTTATCAAATAATCTTTTTATCATGAATCACACTGAACAACTGCAGGCAAGTGTTGCAAATGTGCGAGCGACCCCTTGCAATTTGCTACTAGAAAGAGCTATTATGAACTTAGGAGTCTTCCACAAATGATGTGACACTTTGAAGGGGGAGGGGCGCCTTGAAATTCTGACAGTTTGTGATGGGGAGGGGGGGGGGAGACATGACAAGATATGTGACATCCCACATTTTTTATAACAATATATTTAGGAAAAACTGCTTGACTAGGTGAGAAGAAGGGGAATTGGTGTCACTTTGTGACGAAAGGCAGAGGGGGTAAATTTGTTGAAAAAAAATATTTATGGACAGGCCCTTAATTAATGCTCTTATTAGCGATTTTTACCATTTCCAGTTTGTAAAAAAGAATAAAATTGTGATTTCAATGGAAGATTTTTCAGAACAAGGGAGTTCACAAATTCATGAGTATCCGTAAATTAAATGTTAGTAAAAATGAGGTTCAATCATATTTCTTTCTTTGATTGTATGTATATTTAATTTATATACATACAATCAAAGAAAGAATGCATTATATGCATATAATTTTTTCCATACTTTTTGATGTTCATGTTATATTACTTGTATCAGATGTTATAATAGCTATTGTTGGTTATGTATACTGTTTTTACAGGTTCCAGCTGATGTAAAGGATAAAATTGTGCCATCTTCCTCTAAAGAAATAACACAATCTCTTGATGAAACATCAGTTGCTGAAGCTATTCAAAAGGTTTATCTTTTGCTCTTTCTCTTTCGCTATCTCTTTGTCTCTCACAAAAGAATTTTCTCTTTAAATTTTTAACAGTCCCTTCTGAAAAATTGGTTTTGTTAAAGCTATTAACTTTTACCAAACCAGTTGAATTTCATAGTAAAAAGCATGGTTATAGATTTGATAGGAAACAGTAGTCATAACATTCTTGAATTTAGCGAAGAAGTCTAACAAGAATTTTGATTTTCTCTATAGTCTGTAACTGGCAGATATTTGTGGCAAATAATTAAAAATATTTTTATAATGTTGAATTCTTTTTCAAGTTTACTGCTGTGATAAAAGTTGACCTTTCCCTGATTATAGTTTAATTTGACTGAAGAAGATTGATATGGTTACCAAATTGCTTCTTACCAGAATACCAAAATGGAAATTTGAAAAACTGAACTTAACTGTCATTTTCATTGTTCTTTGTTCATCGATTAATGTAGAGAGGGGTGGGGAAGATGATTCTTCAGAAAAAAATCAACTCCTATACGATATAATTATGTAAATTTATAACTGCATTTGCACTAAACATTGATGCATTAAAATAGTCTGCTATTTATTGGTTATTATAAATGATACTAAAATAAAATATTATACCAAATACCAAAGACATTTGATAATAACTAAATGCAGCATCCCTCCTTAGTCTCTGCACAAAGTTTGACTCACACATTTTCAAATAACGTTGTTTGTTATAGGGTTTGAAAATATCTTAAAATATTGCATTTTAGAAAAGATTCATATTTGAACTGAGTCAAATGAGTTAGTTCCTTTTGGGGAGAAATTTGGATGTTGAAATAAAAACAAGCGTTACTCGAAATAACATTTTGGAACGCCATACCACCTAGCAGGAATGCACCAGTGCATTCTGGTCCCACTACACAGCTGCTGAAAAAACGTATTTTACTAAATTTATTTGCTAGTAGTTTTGCCTAAAATGCAGCATAATTCTATTGAGTGTTTTAAATATAATCTGCTGCATTTGCTAATAATGAAAGAGGAAATATTTTACAATTCATTGCAGCAGTTTTTTTAAAAAATTGGGCCAACTTGGAAAGATGGGGCCCCAGGCCCGGGGCCTAATAGACCTGCGTGATAATCAGACTCTGCTTGTAGAACAATCAACTCATGGTTTTGAGGAAAGACAATTTTTACCTTATTTGTCCCTCGTTTTAGTCTTTTTGTGGTCTGTCTGCAATTTTATTATTGGCAGCTCTAGTGCCACCCAATTCTGCGAATAATTTTAGTGGAGTTTAATGTAACAGAGGCGCAATTGGGACTGAAAAGGGGGTGGGGCAAAAAAAAAAGAAGCTAAAAGCCATCGGATTTTTAGCGGCAGCAAAAAAGTTAAAAAAATAAAGAAAACAAAGGACAAAATTTTGTTCTGGCTGGTTTTTAGAGCATATGAGTGGTAATTGATGTAAATTGAACAGCGTAACTCACATTTTCCTTAAAATTTTGATGAATTATGTACACTTTCAATAACTTTTCCCAAAGAAACACTTATACATGAATTTTACTTATTATTTAAAACAAAGTATTTTGAGTTGTCCCAAACACTTGCAAGAATAGGAGTTGTCCTAAAAATCCTAAATTTTTCATTATTTCATTCCACACTTGCACAGAATAAGAAAATTCAACCTAAAAATGAAACTTTTCATGATGATATGCCTATATTTCAGGACAAAATGAACTTGCTAGATCCTATGAAATTTTCTCTGAAAAAGAAAAAAAGAAGGAAAAACCTATACTGTTGCTGCCTTTTTTCTGCAAAAGAAAGGGGGGGGGGATGCATTTGACCATGACATATGCTCAATATAAAGCTATTTGTTTTGTCTATCCTTTATAACCCTTGCAGTCATTCCTCTTCTGGAAAAAAGATGTAAAAATAAAATAATAAGCAGCAGAGGTCGCAGAAAAAAAGTTAGGAGACGGGAATAGGATCTAATATTTTTGATACTTTCCCCCCTTTGAAAATAAATGAAAAATAACTAAACCATGTCAGCTGAGATGTCGCTCCCTAATCTGGTTAACATAGGAACTTATTGTTTGCATACTGTGCATAATGCTGTGCACAAGACATTTGAAAACTTTTGCTCCACATACATAAGTGTGCATTAGACGTTCATCAATGGTTTAAATTATCACCAAACATGAGAGAAGATTTTCATTCCTTGCATGTTGAATTGCTTGATGATGCTTTGACTGATCATGTCTTTTTACTACATGTTGAAACAAGGTGGTTAACTCTTGGGCCTGTATGTGATAGACTGATTGAGCAGTATTTAGTTGTTGAACATTACTTCTTAAAATCGATATCTGTTCAGTATGAAGGTGGCAATTTAGAAAGATATAATAGAACTGCTAGTTCATTGAAAGATCCATTTACCCTTGTACAGCTACACTTTGTGTATTCTATTGTAGCTTTCAAGAATTTGACATGTTTGATACCCACTACAAAAATTAAGCTTATAAATTACATTTAAGTTATAAAAACTTGATATTTGTTGTCCTAAAAATGTCCTAAAATTTTGCCAAAATTGTCTCCTAAACTTTTTGAACTCGCCACTTCGACCCATGCACTTGGTAATAATTTCTTTAAACAAGTACGGTTTGTTTTAGTTAAACAATTGTTTTATTAATGTCTAAACAATGAATCCATAAACTAAAAGTTGCTGCTTGTGCTAAATAATGTTTTGTAAACAGATATACAAAGTAAAATGAATAATTATGATCTGAGAGTTTCAAAACTTCTGCTTTTTTGAAAAAATAATTTCTTGTTTTTCTTCCTAAATTGGAAAATAAAACAAATTAATTAACCATTAAAAGTGGAAGGGGGTGGCAGTTTGGGGGTCCCCCCTCCCCCAAACTGCCGCCACTGTACTGTAGTATACATTTTGCAACATTTAAATTTAATGAGTTGGTATTGAGATCTTTCTTTTGTCAGGCTAGACTCTCAGCTGAACCTTGGAAGGATGAAGAGGTTGTTGCTGAAACTGCTAAAGTTCCACTAATTACTGCAAAAAATGTAATAAGTCTTCTAAATCAAGAATGTACTATACCGTTTATTGTAAGGTACAGAAAAGAAATGACTGGTGGATTGTTAGCTGATAAAATTCGAGATATTCAGGAAGCTTATGAAGAAGTGAAGTAAGGAAAATGATTTTTTTCTTCTTTCATTATGTCAAAGACAAAACTTTCTTTTTGTACACGAACTTTAGAATTCAATGTTATGACAATAACTACACTTTATATTGCGATGTCGGGAGACAGCAGATGTACCAGTATTTTTGGTATTAGTTGAAAAAAAAAAAGATTTAATTAAAGAGTTTTCAGTTTTGACTTATTAGATACCAACTTTTCTTTTTAATGCACATTTCATTTTCCATGATACAGTACCAAAATCAATCAATGTAAAAATAATAAAATATCATTAAATAAAAGTAACGGAAAGATTTCAAAATGATATTTTCATTACTAGATGGTGATATGACTCGCATTTTCATGTGGTTATGTGCACCATGTTTTTATTTTTTCCCATTTCCCTGATCATGATCGCTCACTTTCCCTTTTCTGAAAGTTAATTTCAGGAGCAATTTCGAATGCATTTGTCCTATAAATACAGTGTAACCCGAGATTTAAGAATTGTCCAGGGACTGGAAAAAGTTATCATTAAATCAAGGAGCATAGACATTCCAGACCAGTGAAAGGTATCACTATATTGAAGAAATCATTAAATCAGGTATCATTAAATATAAGTTATACTGTAACTTATTCAAACCATCAATTGTAGTAATACTTTATGATATTTTAAAAAATATTAGTCTCACGTGTACTAAATTTTGACAAAAACCTTTTCATGTTGGTATAATATATGGTACTTTATTATCATCAGTTTGGTTTGTTGTCCTGTCTTGCTATATTTATCTTTACTTGGGAAGATGATATATAGAGAATATATAGTGTCTTGAAAATTGGCATAGAAGTAAGGCATAAGCAACTGCAGCATATTTTCAGACATTTATATAATCATGATTGTAAAGAATTTTGAAAAGAAAACCAAAACAAATAAAAGAAACTAACAAAATTAAATTTAGCTGAGTTCATCGTAATTTTAAAATTAAAAGGCTGATAAAAGACAAACATAAATCTATTCAGATCAAGAAGAAATCATTAATGATATGTTAATATTGGAAAAGTATTGTCTCGAAAAAATTAAAACTACCTGTAAATTCAAAAAAAAAAAAAAAAAAGAAAAATGCTAACAATACAAAAGAAATGCACACACACACATGCAAAAAAAAAAAAAAAAAAAACTAGTATGTTGTGGCTATCACGAAATTTTCTTCTATATCTTTCTTATAATTCTGATCCCTTCCCATGCTTGGGGTGGAAGCAATATTCCCAACAAAAACAAAATTACACACGCCAGAACTTGACGACCATCCTAATGTCTGAATTATCGCAAAATCAAAGCAAAGAGCGAAAATTGAAAGTTATGTTAAAAGACTTGCTTGAATTAATTACAAATATTTTATTTGTTAACAAACATTAGATGGCAACAGTTAAAAATTTTAAGTCATTTTGAGATAATATTTCCGATCATTTCCATACAATTAAAATCACGAGAAATACGCAGGCAACAGTTTATTACTATTTATCTTTCTTATTGTTGCATTAATTATGCTATTTTTATTCGCAAAAAAAAAAAAAAAAAAAAAATCAGCACCTCTTGGAGCGATTGGCGCCAAAATTGAACCAATGCCTGTACATATGATTTCATATTTATTCCAAATTTCATCCAGACGTAGCATTACTTCTTGAGATATGGCACTCACAATGGAAAAAAAGAACATTCGATTGTGCCACCCCCGTTTCAGCTGTTGACACCAAAATAAAATCAGCTCTTAAACCCTTTAAGGGCTACTTGTCGATAAATTTTTGTTTGTTTCTGTTCGTTATTTCTTGAGATACAGCAGTCACAATAAACGACAAAAAAAACGTTCTATAACTCAACCCCTGTTTGAGCTATTGACACCAAAATTGAATCTGCACCTGTTCCTGTTAGGGGCAACATATGGACCATATTTTGTTCGATTCCGTCAGTTACTTCCTGGGTAATAGTAAGCATGCATAACTCAAGAAACTTTCCATTGCTCCACCCCACTTCGAGGAATTCGCGCCAAAAACCACTGGGCACAAGCTCACATAGGGGCACATACGTGTACTAAATTTCGTTTGATTTCATGCAGTAGTTTTTGCTGTAGAGTGACCACAAAAAACGTTTCACACACATACGTGACACACACACACACACACACACACAAATACAGACAGACATTTTCCAAAAATAGTCGAAATGGACTCAGCACACCTCAAAACGTTTGAATCCATCAAAAATTTGCACGAATGCAATACTTTCTTCTATATATTAGATATAGAAAAAGTAAAAAAAGATTATTTTTAAAATATCATGCAAGAGACTGAATTATTTGAAAATGAAGAACTTTGAGACAATTAGAAGAGGTGTATCGCATATTGTAAACAGTACCACCGACCTGCATGGTTTCAAAAAGTGTATTTTCAATTGCAGGAAATTTGTGCACTAAAATGAGTCCTGGCTCAGAGACAGTTCAGTTAATGCATCGACTAGTTTACTATTATCGATTTTGTTCCATCATTTTTATATTTCTTCCCAATACGTTTTCATAAATAATGCACTTTTTGCCAACTTATGAACTATGGCAATGAAACAATTATGCTGTAGATCATTTTTTGAGAAATTTCTGCTACAGTAAAACCTGTCTACAACGATACTGTTGGGGCCTAAAATAAATATTGTAATAGAAAGGTTGTCGTTATAGACAGTTTGATTATTCGTGCTGACATTTTGCTGGGTCCAAAAAAAAAAAAAAGTTACCGACAGGTTATCATTACAGACAGTATCGTTATACACAGGTTTCACTGTAGCAGTATTCTGGTATGACGCCTTAAAAATACTGACTACCAGTATTACATTTTTGGTCCGGTATTGCAATCTCTAGTTATGACCTAAAAAGGGTGATAAATTAAGATGTTATTCATAGTGTCTAGATTAAATATTGTTTGAACCTTGTTTACTGTCTAACTTAACATTAAAAGTACTTTCGAAAAATTGCTACACTCTGCTTTTTTTTTTTTTGTATTGCACAACTCACTACACTACTTTTTTAAAAAGTGGTGTGTAACATTACAAACTAAAAAAAAAATGTAGCGGCTAAAGTATCTGAACTACTTGTATGACACTACTTCCGACTATTGCACTTCTTAATGCATTGTTTATAAGTTTCTGAACCATCAGCTACATTTGGGGTTTTGTTTTTTTTATTCAGTTCAGTAACTTACTTCAAAAAAGGATCTGATGGTTACAAAATGGATATAAAATATCAAGTTACACTTGCTTTTAATTTTGTACTGTAGTTTAAAAAAAAAAGATCTATTTATTTCTTTTTTTTTTAACTTTCCTCTTATTTAATTTCTTTATGTAATTACTTTTTATCAAATAATTTTTTTTATTTGAGTTTGCCTTATTGTTTTTATTAAATTTCTTTAAGGACTGTTCACAAAAAAGTAGAAGCAATACTAAAAACGGTGAAGAATGAAAAGTTTTTCGATAAAGCTGCAGTTGAATTATTAAGTGCCAAAACCTTGGATGAAGTTGAACTTCTGGTAACTTTATTTTACTTTGTTTCATTTTATTTCATTTTATTTTTTGTTGTTAGTCTTTTGAAATATATGTTTTTAAAATTCAAACTAAATATCTATTTTTTTTTTAATATAAATCTAATTATTGGTTGAATGCTGTCAATTAAAAAAAAAAAGAAAAAATCTCTCGCTTGTTTTAATCTTTTGCAAGCTTGAGTAAAGAGGTAATGAATTCAGTATGTAAACTAGTTGATAAATTTTTTTACCTTTATAAAGTCAGGTTTCCCACCATCCTTGAAAATTTAGAATGATATTAAAAATAACTGATTTCACTGATAAGACTACACATAAACACTTGATTTAATTTTTTCATTTTTACTACACATTACTGTCTGAAAAAAGGTTGGCAGCACTGGGTGAATGTGTTGTAGTTGTTACCTATATAAAATATAAAGAATCTTCAGTAAGTTACCGCCCTACAGCCATGGCTAAGGCAGAAATACATGAAATACACTGCCAGCTCAGTCATTCCAGCCGAGGACTGCAGTTTTGTGCTTATTAGCACTCATCAGCCCGACATAGGAAGTGACTGAGCTGGAGGTGGAAAACCTCTTAAGGAAGCCAAGAGTACCAAACAAACTGGTGATTAGCACTAATTCTATATTAGCTACTAGATTGTTTGGCACTCTTGGCTTCCTTAAGAGGTTTTCCACCTCCAGCTCAGTCACCTCCTATGCCGGGCTGATGAGTGCTAATAAGCACGAAACTGCAGTCCTCGAATAGAATGACTGAGCTGGCAGTGTATTTCATGTATAAAGGATCTATCTGGATTTTTTTCCCCATGTCTTTTACACACCCCTCATTTTTTTCCCCTTCATTTCTCTTTTTGTTGTTGTGACAATGCATTTTGTTTTTCTTTTTTGTGTGAAATTTATTTTAAGTTGTAAAAAATTGCATAAGAGTAATGAGAAAATCAAAACTAGAGAAAACATTATCCCAGTGTAAAATTAGGTGTATGAAAATTGTATACGGTTTGTCCCAAAAGTAATAAGACTTTTTTCAAAAAAAAAAATAGTTTTATTGATCAAACATGTAATTAAACTTAACACTCTTCAAGATAGTCTCCTCCTGCATCTATACACCTTTGCCCATGTGTTTTCCATGCATCCAAGGTCCTTTGGAACTTGCTTTTGGGAATGTTGTTAAGGCACCTCGTCGTGGTCTTTTGAATGTTGTTCAGGGTCTCCATATCTTTCCTTTCAGCTCCCTTTTCACCTTTGGAAGCAAGAAGTCTGCCGGGTCTATAGGGGGTCCGTGGCATTGTTGAAACACCGATCCGGGTCAAATAGGAGTTGACAACGAAGGCGATCGGACAAGACCTATGGCACAAGTTTCGCGAAAATCTTATGCATGGCCAAGTCTTCCGTAACAATTTGATGAACATCTGTTTTCAGCAAATTTAATTGTTCTGTCATCAAACCAACACTCATTTGGCGTCTTTGTTCAGCAAATCCCGCACATGAAGGACATTATCGTTAGTTCGCGATGATGATGGACGCAACAGAAATAGCCTCATTGGCGACTTGTCTCCTAGCCATCTGTGAATGACTTGTGCCACTTTTTGACCTGCTAGTATGACAAGCAATTACCCTTGAAGGCCTGAGTGAACTAATAAAACGTTTTCATTGCCATCTTTTAGATTTTGACGCAAAATTTTAATTGCATAGCATTGCTCCAAAGTTCTCTCCATGATGACGGCTCTGTGAGAAGGTTCACTAAAATTGACCTCTCATCGCTCCAAGAGCTCATAGACAATTGAACCTGATGTCTCTGGAAAGCTTAGAGTATCCTTTACCACTTCCAGTGAATCGCGCAATTGTGGGCAATATTGTCTCGTCTCAAAAAAATCAGTCTTATTACTTTTGGGACAAACCGTATATGTTAAAGAAAATTCTGCCTTTTGTTGAAAATTTTTTATGCAAGAAGTTGTAAAAACTTTTTCATAGGACTGTGTTTAGGTCTTGTTCTTTCTTAAGAGTGCTATTTCTGGAAAAATCATTTTTGCAAAAAGAGTTTTTTCGGGGGGGAAGAAGGTTGAGATTTTTTAAATGATGACCGGTCTTTCCTCAGATTTGAATATTATGGCCCATTTCTTAGTCAACCAAGTCTCCAAGCAAGCTCCTGAACAGTAAATTATTTTATTTTGCTTATGTAAGGTCACTAAATGATTATTTCTCACCGCATAAGTTACCCAGAATAATTGTATTTCATGAAATAACGACACAAGTTAGTTAAGGTATATAATAAATAAAAAAGGTTCATGCTTAACCTATTTAATATATGAAATAACTAATGATAGACTGTTAAGAATGGAGAAAAAATCAAAGTTATTTATACATTAATTAATCATAACGGGCTAAAATGTTTCAAAAAGTATATTTAATCCTGTTTTGAGATGGTTAGTTGATAAATAATAAAGAAAAGCAGATGATATAATTTAGTATTGCTGAAAAGAGTAACAAATGCAGTATCTAAATTGTATGTGTAAAAGCAATACAATGAAGTGTGCACCGTTGCATGCCATTACAGAGCAGGTAAAAGCTATTCAAAACAGACTAAAATCAACTAAAATAAGTTCATAGTATTTTCAAGTGCCGTATTTCATACTTTAACAACCAAGTAATTGTTATTTTATATAACTAGAAAGTCGGGGCTCTTCTATATGACGGGTGAAAATTGAATCTCTCCTTCTACATTTGAATGAAGCAATTGCCTGTTTGGTGATAGTTGGGTAGTTGAAATGTTAACCCTAACTCCAGTGGATGAACCCTGAACTCCAGTGGATAGCTTTCATTGTTGACCCCTTTTTCGTTTCTTCATTTCCCTGAAATGACCCAATCTTACCAGTAAAAATTTTTAAGTTACCGGATCGAGTTCAGCCTTGTCACAATAAAGCCCTTCCCTGTATGTTAAACATTACCAAAATTCATTTTCAAACCATCATGCCCTGGTACAAGTTTCATTGTTGAAACACGTGCGTTACTTGATCATTGGCTAATATATGCATGAGGATAACTTGTTAAATTGTAGAATTGAACCTTTTTATATGTTTTAACTGACTTATCTAGTTATTTCAGGATATACCTAGTTATTCTATGTTAATAAGGAATTTCACACTTTAACCATAACTTATATTACAAAATAAAATGTCTTTTTATGAAATATAAATATGACTCCTACTCAGTTTTTTATTTATTTTTTTCTTATTCTCTTTTAGTTTTTCATGTTTTATTGCTTTGCAGTATGCTCCATTTAAACCTGGAAGTAAGAAATCTCTTGCTGAAAAATCGAAACAATTAGGTTTAGAAGGAGTTGCATTACAGCTTTTAAATTGGCCAGCATCTTTAACATCTGTCAATGTGGCCTCATATGTTAAACCTGTTAAAGGTATGACTTGATTGTATTTTTTTTTGCAATTATTCATATTGAATATCAGACATTAATGTTTTGATCTAGTGTTTTTCAGTCACTGTGTGAGCATAGGCTAGTACTTATTATTATTATTATTTTTTTTTTTTTTTTGGCAATGCAAACAATGAGTTAACTTATGTGACACAAATAATGGGTTATGTTTGACAATTTTTAAAACAGAAAATATTTACTTGTTTGTAATCTATCATGTACATTTTAGATTAAATATTGAAATCATTTATGCATTATGTATTTGATAAAACTATTAATATTTTCATCCTCATAACATATGTATACTATTGGTTTTCATAGATTTCAGATAGATTCCACCAGAATCTCTTTAAAAGCTTATACTTTGAAGACTGTATTTTTTAAAATTAAATTGTGGATGGTTTTATTTGAAAATATGTTTTTAAACATATACTCCAAGGTGCAATATGAAAGTAATGAGTATGTCTTGTTTTTACTGACCTGACTGTGATCCTCTTATTTCAACTGGTGGAAAAAAGTAACTAAGAGTCTGCCCTTTCAGCTGTATCCAAGCTTAACTTACTACTACCAGCCAGAGCTCAGGCTTGTCACTGTCCCAAGTCTTAAAATGTAATTCTACAGTGAAACATTTACTTAGAAGAGTTTTAAGGAACTAAAATCAAAATGCGAATTAAACACCAAACTGCCTCTAAAGTAACTGTAATAAAAATATATGTGTTTATTATAATTTTAGGAAAATATTGTCTATGTCTAAATTTTTATTTATTTTTTCTGTTGATAAATTAAGACTTAGATTCCAGTTTTAAGAACTATCCATAAGAAAAAATGGCAAGAAGCAGTAGCTTGGAAGTGTGAAGGGTATACGTACACATTAGAGGCAGATATCTATGTGCGAATGCTGCTATTTTATCATTAGGTTAAGTTCAAGCTTTCATTCAACAGATTGAAAATTTTCCCCTTACCAAAAATTGAATTGATTATTTCGGAAAGGGCATAAGTCCAATGGATTCCCGTAGGACTTATGCCCTTTCTGAAATAATCAATGCAATTGAAGTTCTGGACGCCTCAGGATGTCAGTTTGATTATGTGTGGCACAATTCCTATAAAACCAGCATTAAGCGAGTCAATATTTCTTCCCAACAAATTGATATGTTTTTTATTTTTTTACTTCATTTTACAAAAAAGGAAATATTGTATTCGCAAAAAAATTTCACTCAAAAATCGACCTTAATTTCCAGTTTACTCACCCCTGAATGAATATTGAGTTTTTTTCCGACTCAACCGCATGTGCCTAAGAACATAAGACACGCGAAATATCCATAATGACGATTCCCGAGTTAAATACAACAAATTTTCTCATTATGTCTGTATGTATGTGCTTATGTATATCGCATAACTCAAGAACAGTAAGGCCTATAAAGTTGAAATTTGGTACGTTGACTCCTAGTGGGGTCTAGTTGTGCACCTCCCCTTTTGGTTGCATTCGGGTGTTTCTAAAGGGGGCTTTTGCCCCTCTTTGGGAGTAAATAATTATTAATTTCGATGTAAACTCAAGTGGTGTTATAACTTGGCGTTTACTTGGCAATGTATCGCCAGCCTTTTGGTCACCAAGTTTTGTCACCAACTTAGGGACAAATTTGGCATTTTTTTTTTTTTTTTTTGAATCTGGTTTCAATTTGGCCACTGTTGGTGATATTTAGAAAGTAAACTATTGAATCACATTAAAATTGCTAGTAATGGGGAAATGACATTAAATTGGAGTAAAAGGAAGTCATGTGATGCGCACATCAGCTCGTTTAATATGTTTGTAGCTCAATATTTTAAACTTAAACTTTAAAATAAAAATTTTCAAAATGTTTGAAAAATGATAACTACGATAAACTACAGTGAACATCGATTCAAGGGAATATCTGCTGTATAAACTGACTGTTCAGTCCTGTTTCAATTGACATTAGGATAATGTAAAAAAAAAATCTTGTTTCAACGTAATGATAGTTTCTAAAAAATTTGCCATCATGAAATAAAATTATGTGGAAAAATTTTGCTTGTACTAGATATGTTGCTTGAGGTTTTATCTTATGTAATAAATGTTTATGTATAAACATTTATTTTAGGTTTAGAAACAGAGGAGAAGGTGTTAGAGGGTGTTAAGTACATAATAGCTGATGTAATTTCAAAAGATAGAAGAATACTTGATTTTGTCAGACAAAGGTAAATATGCAATGTGTTTAGGGTGTAGTAACAGTACGTGAACTTTTCTTAATTTTCATTGGAAACACTCAGTTTTTTACTTTAATGATTTTTATTCATAGAATTCAGTGTTCCAGTATTCGAATATTGAGCAGTAAGTCCAGTGCTGCAGAAAAGCTGGATAGGCAAGCACATGTAGAAGGAAAAACAACACAAAATTTCAAATATGAAAACTATTTCTCTTTTAACATGTCCCTAACTAATGTAGCACCTCATCAAGTAAGTAATGCAACTCATATAAGTGTGATACTTTTTTTAAATTAAAAAATCCAAGAGTTTTTTTTTCCTGTGTGTTCTAAACATGGAAAACACAATGAGGAACCTGCATGCTATTTTTTTATTTTTTTAAATTAAAATTCATATCATTTTATGACGATAGACACCAATTTCACTTCAATAGGGTCTCTAGTTATTTTATAATTAATTTTTAAAATCGTCCCATAAGCCCCGCCCCCTAAAAGACGACAGTTTCTCCTTCCCAACTGCTGACGTCACGATTCAGTCCCACTTCAGCCTTTCCCCGATAACCGACTGGGGAAAGGGGAAAACAAAACGCACGTGTGCTCCGAACATAATATCGCTAACATCATTAACGATGGCAAAAAATTACAAATACTGTATTGTACCATGTTGCAATAGTTCGATGTTTAATGCACCAGATAAGTTATTTTTTAGCGTACCTAAAGGAGATAAAAGAAAAGATTGGTGCAAAGCAATCAAATGAGATGAAAAGAAAAACCGCAAACTGTCTGCGACTTCGTCACTGTTCTGTTGCGAAAATCATTTTAAAGTAAGTCAATCATATTTTAATTACATGATTGTTATACTTTTTCCAGCTTTTTTTTAATGAATCATTTATTGTGGTGAATTAAAATGTTTACTAATTGCTACTTAGATTACTGCAAATTTTCACAAAACTTAATTTTCGCGAAAATAAAGGTATCGGTGTTTTCGCGAAAATAAGTGCTTGTATAGCACTTTTTCGTTTTTTATCCATTAAAAAGAAATTATTTTATTTTCTTACAGGATAAATCTGTAGGTTTTGTAATTTAAAAATTTATTTAATTTTTGTTTTGTTTAAACATTTGTATCCAAAATAACTTCACTTTTTTTTTTACTGAAATTGAAATTTCAGGATTAAAGACATTAATCTTGTCATTATAATTATTTTATTTATTTACTTTACTTTTTTTTTTTTTTTTTTTGAGCTTGCAGGGGGATAGGGCTCTGAGAATTAGAGTGAAAGATAAAGAGATCTAGAATTTTTAAATAACTGTAGTAGAGAAGGAAAAAAAAAAAACTTTAGATAAGTTTTAAAAAAATGATTATTTCCGTAAACCCTGAATATTCCAAAGAAAAAAAATTATGATTTTAAAAGTAGTTTCAAAATGTCTTTTCCATTTCTCAATATATTTTATTTTGTTCTGTATTCAAAACATCTGTACAGTTGTGATCTTTGTGTGTTTTATCAAGGGCACCATATGGGGGGCAAGGAGGGAGCTCGAGCCCCCCCCCCTTGAAATTAGAACTTCCTTGTTTTTAGTACTTTTTTCTTTGCAAAAACATTTCTTCTCCAGCCATTAATGAATAAGTTATTAAAAATGTCAAATTTTAATGACTTATCTGACCTGAAATCAGTTTCCACTGGGAAAATATCCAGCTAAACCACGGGGAAAATATTTGAGCCCCCCCCCCCCCCTTTGCGACTTTGCATATGGGCACCCATGCGTTTTATTATTATTGAAAATTACTTGGAATTTTCAAACATTTTTTCAGCTTATATTTCTTAAACTAGCATTCCCAATAGTCCATCCTGATAAAGAACACAGGTGTTTCAGTGCACTCAAGTAAAATTTTTCTGAAGACTGAAACTTTCTGAAACTATGAGGAAGTTTGACCCCCCCCCCCCCCGAAAAACTCTTACATATGCATACAAAAATCTTGGAAAGGGGGGGGGTCAAACATTTTAAATTGTTTTTTAAATAATTTTTCAGCTGAAAATTTTGAACCACAAACACATCTAATAGAACACTAGAAAAATTTTGAATAAAAATTTAAAAATTTTATCAGTTCACAAAGAAGCTACTTTCTGTAAACATGTGTAGGAAATACATCAGGTTCTAACCAGTGACCTGGCGGACTGGCACTGATCCGCAGAAACATTTGACAGGTCCTCAGCTGTTCATAAAATTTTTTCATTGGTGTTTAATGGTCCTTGAGTCGAAAGGCCCATAAATCAGATTCAAATGTTCTTAACTGTTTGCAAATGCATGGTTTTCTCTACTTTTTCTCTTTTGGAAAAAGAAAGAAGGAATAATAAAAGGATAAAAAGCAACACCAGCCCTCAATTTGTTTTCAAAAGCTCTTTTGCTGGTGTCCGCAAGTCAAAAATGGTTGAGAAACGCTGAAATAAGAAAATATTAGTATTGTCCACATTCTGCATTAAAGACCTCTGTTCTCCAAACAGAATAGATCCCTATAACAAGAAGCACAAATGTACACAATATTGCATGTTTTTCATAATATAAAATATACCGGAATAAATTTTTTAAAGTTATGCTTCATTTTTTAAAAAAATAAGAAACTAATCAAGCAATAAATAATTGTGGGTATATAATATAGTAAATACTTCATATAAATTACACATAACTAAAAAATAATACATTTAGCTACCAAATACACCGAAAACGAGTGATTGAAATTAGTAATTTTTTAGTTTGAGGTCGTGGTTTGCTTCTGCTCTGTTTCAGATTTTTTTTTTGGAAATATTACTTCAGTAAAGCATAGTTTATAAGTCTTTCAAAGAACTGATCCTACTAATGCAAATTTGTACGTATAAGTTTTAAAGTTTATTTATGTTTTTAATGTGACCAATGTTAATTATTTTGTAATAGTTATATTCCAATAACATTAATTGAATTTTAGATAAAGCGAAAAATACTTTGCACATCTTCAGTGTTTATGTAATTTTTAATAATCCGTATATACATTCAGGCATTTCACTAAAAATATTTTACAGTTGCCTGACTTCTTAGTGTATAAAAAATTATACAAGGCATACATGTTTTCATTATTCAAAACAGAAAAGATATTAAAATACATGAAATAGTTACATATTTTCAGTATAGTAATTTCTTTCCTTCTTTTTTTAACAGTTTGAAGAGGACATGGAAAATTATATGAAGTACAAGTTAACTAACAATGTGAAATTAAACAAATTAAAGCCTGGCATTCTACCACACCTTTTTTCATGCCAAAAGCCCATTGCTGTCAAGGAGCGCACATATGTTGTCAAATGTAGATGAAAAGCCCTCATCGACAGTGCTTTTAATAATTATGAGAGTTCTGTCGATGAAACTAGTGATAATAGTTTGCCTGACGACAATGGTGTATCTAGTCCTACTCTACCCAGTGTGCATACTCTAGTTCAAAGCAGAGGCTGCCAAACCCATCCTGTATCGACAGTGAGTAAACAGGTAGGTACCGTACCTACTTCGACTGCAACTGTAGCCCTGTCACCCAAGAAACAGACTACAGTATCGAGAGCGACATCACCAGTCTTCAAAGAGCAGGAAGCAGATACATGTACCGAAGCTGTTCCAGATGCCATTTCTTCCGATTATCAGTGCAGTCTCAGCACCCCAAGTATAAGCCCAAACAACAGCACGGATGAGGAAATTGAAAATAAAATTTTCAAAGAGGAGTGCCTAAGGATAACTGTGCTGAAAATTGAAAAAAACCCGAAGAGATGCTTAGGTATTCCAACCGAAAGCTTCTTCTTAGTCGCAGTACTGTCAGAAGAGACAAAATTGTCTTCAAGAGACAGTTTCATAGTGCTGAAAAAAATTAAACTTAATGAATCTTTTTCAATTTTAGCAGACGATTTTGGCCTGTCCGAAACTCAAATTGGCAAGATTTTTGACAAGTCATTGCCTCTCATAGCAAAGAATTTGAAATCTCTTATCATGTGGCCAACAAACAAACAAACATACAAAAAACTGCCTATCCCTTTCAGGGCTCAGTACAGCAAGGTAGTGTCAATAGTACACTGTTTAGAGATTGAAATCGAACAACCAAGCAACTCAATAAACCAGTCCTTGACATGGTCGCAATATTACGGATGTAATACTATTAAATATTTAATATCGTGCACACCAGACGGACTGATCAATTTTATGTCAGATGGTGTTGGTGGAAGAACAAGTGACCAAGTAATCCTCACTGAATCTGGGTACCTGGATCACTTAACAGCTGGGGACATGGTAATGGCTGACAGGGGATTTAAAGACATTGTGAAAGAGCTAGAAGAAAAATCTTGCAAATTGGTGCGTCCGTCATCAGTGTCTGCAGCAAAACGCAGTAACAAGAGTGAGGTCAAACAATCAAAACGTATAGCTGCTTTGAGAATTCATGTCGAACGACTAATTGGTCGCTTAAGAGAATTTAAAATGGTGGCACCTCACACTTGTTTAGACAAGAATCATATTAATATTTTGGATGACATTGTGATAACTGTGTGTGGTATTGTGAACATGCAACATAATTTTATTAGAAACATGATTTGAAGTCGAGATGACACAAAGCGTAATTTTGCAGAAGATTATGTGTTAATATTAGTGTAAATATCTAACATTCTTAATGCAAAACTTTTCAATTTTTGATGATTCTGTAAAAGTAATATAATGCATCATTTCTTATTAGTTAAAATGTGTAGACAGATTAATGCTATTTAAGAAACTCAAATATTGTACCTATAACTATTACACAAAATATCATTTTAAAACAAAGTACTTAAGGATGCCCTTTAGTCGCATATCTGCCGTTATACATATAAATAATATCACTATTGTTATAAGTTTTAAAGCTAGAAATATTTTAAGAATGTTTAATGCAATATATTTATAAACTTATCATTATTAATCATAATAGCTTCATTTTAAAACTTAAGTCTTTAAATGAAATTGTAAACTAAACATAATGTAATGTAACTATCAATAGAATACATTGTTAATATACATTTTATTGTTGAATGAATTCTGGCTTCTAGGGTTCAATACAAATTTTTTAATCAAATATAAATTTCTGAAATGAATTATTGTTATGTACAAATTTTGAATTTAAAAGACAGTTTATTTATATTATAATAATTGTTGTGTAACCTTATGTTATAATAATTGTAAAAGAAAAACATGACAAAGATTGTTTTATGCTGAACCAGCCAAATCACAGTTTGTGATTCTGGCAGGCCGAAGCTTTACTCCATCTCTAATGTAAAGCAATTGAAATTTATAACATAAAAGAAGTATGAATTCTCAAAATATATTTCTTGACATTATATAGGCACACAATGAGTTTTAAATGAAAATGAACTATAATCAGGGATGAAAGTCTTCTGTATTTCAATGGATTTCAGACTCTAAACAAAAAATTGAGCTGTGTGGTACAAGATAAAAGTTTGAAAGTAATCAGTAAATGTTTAAAATATAGGAAAAGTTCAGATAATAAGATTTTTAAAGTAATAATAAATATTATGGGAAAAGAATTCTTAATACTCTTATAATGAAAAAGAAATTAAATAAAGCAAGATATTTTTTTATAATTTATTCCTTAAGCAATCATACTTTTTCAGTGCATTTTATACATGTCACCTATTTTTGAACACTTGGCAGAGAGAAAAAGTTGAAGAAACAGTTCTATACTAATCTTGAAGGGCAAAACATGTGGGTGTACCTGCTTTTGCTTGCGATAAAACTTTTGAATTTCTAAAAGTATAAATGTAAATATGCATAATTTTTTTTAACAACTTTTATTTAGTTTCGAAGGCCTGAAACCTATTCCAGAGTTGGAAAATCCTCTACTCAGAACAGCAAAATTAAATTTTGGAGCATCAACTACCCCACTTTTTTGACCATACTTCATTTAATAAATAGTGAAAAAGAAAAAAAAAAAAAAAAGAAAGAAAACAGTAGCATGTATATGCATATTAAAATATATACATAAATTTAACAGGAAAAGGCTTAATATGAAAAATTGGTTAACACAAAATGATAAAGTGGTCTGTACTGCATACTTTGCAATTTAATATAAATCTTTTAACATGGAAAATATATTAGTCTCCTCAGTTGTACTAAATGTTTTACTCATCAAATCAATGAGGTATTATCAAATCTATGAGATCCTATAAATTCATACAGTATTTGATTTTTGACCACAAATGATTGGCTTATATGTACACAATTTAGATAAAATTGTTAATCAAAAAATTAATGCTTTCTAAATGAAAATTTCAATATAATGACAAATCTTAATTACTGAAGTTAATAAAATGTAAATGAAACTTAACATAACTATTTTCAATGACTACCTTATTAGAAGTAAATAGAGTACACTCCCAATTATCTGTGGAAATAGGGGTCACAGAACCGTAGATAATCCGAATAACAGGTAAAAAACTATACTATCGCATAAAAAAGATATGAATAAAATATTAATTTAAATTTTAGTTAAAAGCATTGCTACATTGCATTTACTAACATTGAATGTAAAAAATATGTGTAAAAGGTAAAACAAACAATAACGCAGTCAAAAGTTTAAAAAATATTTAATGACAGTTAAAAATATATGAAAAGACCTATGGATAATCCGACCGCCGATAATCGGGAGCTTACTGTTAATAAAATCCTTCAGCAAAAATTAACAAGTTAGGCTTTATAATCAAAAGCAGCCACTGAAATACTTTATTTTTTGTTATGTTTAATATTTCTAATCTTTCATTGTAAAGAAAATGAACATGCATATATTGTATGTGAAATTAAAAAGAACTTAAAATATGCCAACTTTCTAAATATGAGGGTACACATACTACATTCCTAGACAAAAATGTAGAAAAATAAAGGTGGGAAGGTGAATAAATACACTTAAATCATGAATATAACAAACTTTGGAGTAATGAATACACCTTACACAAAACGTTTCTTCAGGTTTTCAAAAATTGCAACCTTCCAGAACTTCATGCTTTTATGGATGAAGCATTCAGCAAGGTTGGAGTCATACAGTACTTCAGAAATTATTACATTTTTTGACAGTTCAAAATCTGGGTGTGCGACACCAAACAAACCTTTTGTTTTCCCGTACATGTACATTTGCATTTGCACCTGAGCAATATATCTTTTATTTATTTTGCCATCAGCAATATACGTTTTCATTGCTTTTTTTGAGGATGGACATTTCACCTCAAGAACATGCTCCTCACTTAGACCATCCGAAGAAGCTCCGTGAACTGGCACTTCTGAGGATAATTTCAGTCCACACTTTTTGAATTTTATTTTTGTTTCTTTCTCCACAACTTTTGTTACTATGCTCTCTAATGTGCGCCCTCTCTTCATAGCCTTCGTATCTCGCACCTTTCGAGCACCCAAAAGCGTTTCGCACAAAGAACCGTCAAAAGTGCTGCATTGGCTTGCTTCATAGATTTTGGAAGCCGTGATTCTTGCATATCTCAATTCGAACCATAAAGGGTTCTTGACCTGGTCTGCAGTTTGGCATTCAACTTCTTGGCAGGCTGATTCGCTCATATGGGAGCTGCAGTATAGGAGAAAATCATCAGGGGTGCCATTGGGGTATGCTTTGAAACAATCCCAGGACAAAAAGTGCAACGATAACTTTTCCACCTCCTTTTCTTCCCGGAAGTATCTTGTAGTGGCAGCATCTTCCCTATTCATCAGTTTACTCCTCATTACTAATGACTGGAGAAAAGCTCCATAGTTTGCTGAGTCATCTCTGCTGGAATTTTTCACAGGGATGTCTCTCGCTTTGACATACTTTAGCTTGCTGCCCACTTCCGAGAGCTTTGCTTTCTTCCAGTACGATTGCACTGAAGTAGGAGATGGTTCCTCACTCCGCCTGTGCACCCAGGTCATCAGAGAAACTGCATGCTTACAGCCCCCTATTTAAAAAAAATGTAAATGCTTTTAAATTCCAATAACAAAAAGAAAGAACATTTCTATTTTACAGCATGCTTATTCAACTTTAGGGAGATCACTGGCGTAACTTTGCATGGTAGAGGAGTCGGAATAGGCACAAAAATTTTGTTTTAATTTTTTTGTAAATCAAACTTATTTTAGTTGGTTGTATTTGGTTCAGGAGTTCTAAAATTTACATTTCTTTTCAACGTAAACAGAGAGACGAGACGGGAGAAATAAAAAAACCAGAAAATAAAACAGTCAAAATGCAGCCCCTTGCAGCAAGTAATCTTTTACAATAGAATTTTTCAGAAAGTAATGAAAGGAAAGGGGTGCCAAAACAAAGAGTTTGAAAAACTTTAAGTTACAATTTTCTCAACTACCTTTCATGACTTCTTTTAAAAAGCTAGTGATCTCGTACATTATTCTTTTAGACAAGTGATATTCGTTTGGTAAGATGAACATTTCTTCACATAATCAAATACCCCACTACTATATGAGCAGTATACCGACTAACAGTATATGAGCAGTATACAGTCGAATCTGTCTATTTCGAAACTTGCGATCTCAAAAAACTGCAAACCTCGATTTTTAAAAAAAATTTCAGCAATCTCAATTAATGTCTCATGCTTTTCTCAAATACAGTTGAACCTCCATATATCGAACTTCCACATATCGATATTTTCTCTATATCGAAATACCAGCAAATTTCTTTGCTCATTATACAGAAAAATTGTTTCTATATATCGAAAAAATCTCTATATATCGAAAAAAAATTTCAAGACATTAGTAGATTTTTTTTTTTTTTTTTTTCATTTTAGACTGTTTGTCTCAAAAAATTAAGGTTAGAGGAGAAAATTACATTCACTAAAGGATGCTACGGAACTCATGAGGAATCTGGGGTTGAAGGGTGTGTAGTTAAGTCGCTGTTCCGTTCTGAAGTTCTTAAATTCTCTCAAGTTTATTTCAAATCTTAGTTGTAACCAGTAACACTGCAAAATCAGTTTCAAGTCATCCCTTTTGTTTGTTGATTATCA